>NC_089141.1:41210704-41547374 GCF_009819655.1 Sylvia atricapilla | reverse complement strand
AATGCCATTTCATCTACATACCATGACAAGAATAAACTCTTCATGCAAGGAAGTGCTGCACACAATTATGAGCTGCTACAATATATTCCTGAGTGCTTTCAAGTACTTAAAAAACTTACTCAACATTTGCAGATCAGATGCATAGAAATATGAAGTTTCATCCATGTGTTGTAAAAGCCGTCCTGGAGTGCAAATCAGCATATTTATGTGGTGGATTCTTTCAGACTCTTCCTTCAGATCCTGAAATGGAGTTAACCCAGCTTAGCTCTACTTGTTCACACTACAAGTCCAGTACCAGAGACAGTCAGGCCAGTTTAACCTATTAACAGCTTTCAGAAAGAATAGTCAAGGAGCAGCCTTTCCTCTTCCCACAGACATGCCACCATTTCTTCAGCATGCTCACACCTGTGGCTTGAGGAAAAAGTATTTCAGAGCAGTCTATATTAACAGGATAGTCCTGGAAGACTTGGGAGTAAGGTCCATCCAGTCATGGACACTGAAAAGACTTTAAATATGCTTACAAAAAGCTTCAAAAGACACAGAATACACACAAGAAAATAAGTGGGTTACTGACAGGTTCCCATTAACTACTCCCCTCCTCGACTTTTCAAACCCAGGGTTTCCTTCCTAAACTAGCACTTGATACAGCACTCAGTTACACTAAACTCCAAGAGAGAGGACACACACCTTTCCTCCAATGACAAGGCCAGCTGAGAACTCATGATTCTTCCCCACTTTACGCAGAACCTTGAAGGTTTGATACGCCAGCTCCCGGGTAGGCGATATTATCAAAACGCCCAGGCCATCAGCTGAAGTCCACTGCTGGCGATACAGGAGCTCCAAAGCCTGAAAGAAATTACCATGTTATCACCACAAAAATCTCAGAAGGAAAATGTGCAACAACAAACTGGAAACAAATTGTCATTAAAAAAAAAAAAAAAAAAAAAGATGAAGACATGTTAATTAAAATAATGACACCAAGAAGCAATGCACATTTCACACAGTTTCATGATATATAAATTGTAATCAACGGTAATGACACTTGCTGTAGCAAAATTCTCCAGTACCAACCAATGACAGATAGTAATGGGTGGAAAAATCATAAACACTTCACTGCACAATTAATCCTACTCTGCTGAATTCTCGAAATTAGGCCATTTTTATGATAATAGGAATCAGTGTAGAAAAATACAAGAAATTTCCCTGCTCATAAGGTTTTGT
The DNA here is from genome assembly GCF_009819655.1 of Sylvia atricapilla. Lineage (NCBI taxonomy): Eukaryota > Metazoa > Chordata > Aves > Passeriformes > Sylviidae > Sylvia > Sylvia atricapilla. Next base: position 41,546,153 of record NC_089141.1, on the reverse strand, counting down.
GGCAACCAGGAACAGAATGAGCACCTAGAAGAATGTTAATTATTGAAACTTTAATTCTGGCTTATAGACTTGAAGCAGTATTATCCACACAGAGCATTCCAACTGAACTTGCCATACAGCTCACAACAGGATTATTCCTCCTCTTATGAATTCATACTGCAGAAAACAGTGTATTAGTCAGCTAATCCTAAGCACAAGGACTTTACAGGTATGAATATCTGAAGACTTCTGAAATACTGAAAAGCTGGTAAGCATATTTGCACAATTAATTTTTTTCTACTCCTCAGCTCTTTAGCTCCTCTCTTAGCCCTCTTCTCTAAAACTGTTTAAAATAAGGTTTGTAAAACAAAGTACTTCTACTCTTAAATAAGAGAGTCATCTCACTTGTTTCTCAAATTCACAAGACTTTTGAAGCCACCCACATCCTTTTCTTATCCTCTACTAATAAGACTTTCTTTAAAAAAAGCAGCATAAAGCATAAATCTTCTTTACTAGAGAAGGTATTCAAAGCACCTACTACTGTTATCACAGTTACTGATGAAATAGGCTCCAAAGAAATTTATGTTTACAAAATGCAAGTAATGTTTAACACAGACAAACCCCATAAAAAATATTTATCTCCTTTGGTGTTTGTATCCACTTATATACGCACTTCAAGCACATGTCTCAATTATACTTTCAAACTGAAGAAATGAAATGCAGATTATGATGCTTTGAGTAAAACTGTCAGATATGTACATTCATATTGGGGTTTTTCATCCCACTATTCTGCTTGTACTTAGAAGCGAATTTCTAAGGAGTTGACAGAAGTCCACAATCACTAAGGTTAATTTTGTTATATAATGCTCAAATTTTAACATTTTAAAGGAGTGAAAACCAGTCATCTAAAAAATCTAAGGAACTGAAAATCCACTGTTCTGTTTCATACACCTAGTTTTCAACTGCCAGAAAAATTGGACAACTAGAGTTGCACCAGAAAAACATTACTGAGAGAAAAACGAAGCACCTCCTAAATCACACAGGGCCTACTAAGGTAAGATGAAAATGAAACTTTTAAATCATACAATATTCCTGGCACAAAAGATATACTTCTTCCAGAAGCTCATGCAGCTTTATTCAATCTCTAAGTATCTTGGCTTTCCTGAAACACTCAGATCAGTTGAATTTTATCTTTTCTCTCAGGATCTACTATTGTAAGCTGACTGACATCAATATTTCACAGATGACTTGGTTTGAGTAGAAACAGAAGGATGTAAATTACTTACTGGAACAATAAAAGCCAACGTTTTGCCCGATCCAGTCTTTGCAGCTCCAAGTACATCTTTACCTTGTAAAGCCAAACCTATGGTTTGCCTCTGTATCTCTGTGACCAAACGATACTGAGCTTCCTGCAGTCCTGGTATTGGCAGGGTGGGAAGAGAAGAGAGAGAGTGGAAGGGCAAGAGGAACAAAAAAACAGAAGAAAGAAAAAAAACTATTTAATTTTGTCTGGGCCACAAATGCATTGCTCTGTTTAGAAAATGCTGTATATGGCAACACTTACCTAAAATTTAGTTTAAAGAAAAAAAAAAAATGCAGATGCAGATAAACAATGTATTCCCCTTTACCTTTATTATTTTCCAAAGAAAAGTTCTATACTCACCTTTAAGGGTTTTCTTGACAATGGAAAAATCTGAAAAATCTTTGTATTTCACTTGCATTTATCTGAACAAACTAATTTTAATCAATGCTTACAATCCTAACATAAGAAAGGAAGTGTAAGAGCATTCTACAAGTTGGTGTTAACATGTAGTAGTTCAGTATAACATGATTCAGTTAGCTAGTCAGGCAAACTATACTAGTTTGACCTAATCTAAACCACTGATTTACTATAAACGATTTTGGTAAGAATAATATGCTTGAATAATGCAGGCTAATAGCACAATTTAAAGCTCAGACCACCATGAATCACAGAGCAATTTAGACGAAGAGGACCTCAGGAGACACATACCTCACATACCTTACTAGAGCCCAGATGTCCTTTTCAGATCTGTGTTTTCAGATCCCAGCAGGGATCTACTGGGAATATATCTCATCCTTGCTGCAGCGTATATTTGGGCACCCAGAGCTGCAGCAATATTACATCTACTCTGACTGGGAAAAGAAGAGCTCACCTATGTCCAGAGACTCACCAGATTCCCCAACCCCTCTAGCACTTGGTGTATTTAAATTTTTTAGAGCTGTCCTACAGGGTTAAAAAATAGTAAAAAAGTAGTTTATTGTCCTGACACCTACTAACTTCGTTCTCTGTATGCACCCATATTTGAGAGCTGTTAATTATATACAAAAACAGAGTCCCCAATAAAATGTGTTTGAGTCCATGTGTTTGCTCAATGATTTACAAAGATGAGGTGTCAAGTAGAGCTCTTGGGAAAAATGTAGTATTTTCCTGCTGTTCTAGCAGATGTGAAGAGTTTTCACCAGCAAAGTTCACAATTAACAGTAGCAGGACAAAAAAAACCCCACAACACTCAAGAAAAAAAAAAAAAAGAAAAAAAAAAAGAAAAAAAAAAAAAAAGAAAAAAAAAAAAAAAAAAAAAAAAAAAAAAAAAAAAAAAAAAGAAGCACTGTATTTATAAAGCCTGAAAAAGAAGGTAGACTATACAGCTTTGAAATGCATGCTGACTAAAATCCATAAACTGAGATTTCAAAACGTCAAACTTGGAGCTTACAACTCATGCATTTCTAATAGGTATTGTTTATCTCTAAACCAACTGCAGAACAGAAATCTCCCAAATCAGGGAACAGCAAATAGTCTTCAGACCTATTTTAACACTTTGTGGTTTAACAATTCCAGAGAAGGCTTCAGATAAAGAGCTACTGAGCTGTCAGATCAGCCTTGTATCTCCTTGAAGTACCAAGCCTTTACTGCCTCTGCCTGTTTACAGAAAACTGAGAGGTTATAGCGTTTAAAGCATCCCAAATCACAACAGCCTGGTTCTCCCCAGTAAATCAAGACAAGTAATTTGATACATGAATTTAATCTCTAGAAGGTAAAAATAAGTAAAAGGTAATAACACTCTTATTAAAACCTGGGTTTGACACGTTTCAAGGCAAAACTCTTGCAAGGTAGATTTCAAACTTTCACTGTGTCCTAACAGAGCAATTGAAACTCTTGCCAAACATTAGTTTGGGGGACGGAAAAAATCCCACCACAACCACCATAAAAAGGACTTTTTTTGACTTTCATAATTGGAATTCTTGACAAGTACTTACAAATTCAGCTGGTAATTCCCAGTCTTGCTATTTTGCATGCTAAATATTTACAATTCAGTGATGTATACAGTTTCTGGTTAATTTCAAAGAGACACTCTACATAGAAAAAGAGTAGGCCTACAGGAGGGAAAAGTATTCTACTAACATCAAAAGAGAATTCATGCAATGATTATGTGCAGCTAAAGGATAGATTTAACAGGTTGTGCTACATCAAATGGGCTATTGCAGCAATCTGAAATCGTTCTAAATAATTGAAGTATTTCAGTAGTCAACTTCTTTTTCACTCTAGATGACTCAGTGAGAATAGATGTATTAATCAAAAAAAGAAAATATTTTTCCATTCTACCTTGAACTGCTCTAAATCAATTTAAAAATCATTACATGCATAAGCCTAGCTCTTTCAAAGATGTCCAAGGAAAAAAGTGAGAACAGTATTAAAAGAGCAAGGAATGTTGGGAAAGGCCATGTCACAAAGCTTCCCGTATTTCTCTGCCTTACATACTTCCAGGAGCTGAACAATGTTACGTTGTAGTACCCTTAAACTCCAAAGGTGCTGGTATATTTTTAAGTCATGTCCAAATGGAAGGCATAAGAAGGACTGATGTCTGAGGTAGATCTTCTGATAGTCTTATTCCACATCTTCATGCACCAGTGCAAAACACCACCAGCTTCTACTTAGTTTGTTTCCCTGTCCAAAGTCACTACCTCTGGCCTCATCTGCTGGGACCCCTTAACGTGAGCTCTCTCTAATCACCTCCATATGACAGCAGACAGCTCATTTCAAACACTTCAAATGCTATTCTGACCTAACTCAACTACTTTGACACTGAGCAGACTAGAAAGGATTCTTCACAAACAGCTCCCTGGCACATCAGTTAGGCTGTTAATGCTTTTCATGAGCACAACTGTTTGGAAAAGACCATGTCCATCAATGGCCTGGTAGTCAGGCAATAAAGTCACTGAACCAACAGCAAACAGCTCATCTATGAACACATAACACAGAAAATGCTCCCATGATATGGACATATTGGAACTAAATTTCACATTTTTCATCTATGCTGCCACACACTTGCCATCACATGTCAACAAATGAAAAAAAAAAATCCAGTAACAAAGTATAGTTGGTTGAGTCTTCATTATAAATTTTGTCATGTTTATCCACCACAGTCATTCTCGCACATGAAATTATGGACAGGAAACCAAGCTGGATCATCTTGCATCCATCAGCCATTCTACCACTATTCCATGCACACCCTGTGTGCCAGAGACCCCAGCCACTGCTCTTCACAGAGAGGAGCTTACCCAAGAGCTTTCTACTTCCGTTGTCCCTAAGGGATCTGCATCATGCAGAACTCACTGGAGACACCTAAAGATCCAAGCACATGGCACTTCTTCACAGTTCCTACTCCCACTTTAACCAGATCCGGGATAATACAGAAGAAACACTGGAGACTCAGTGGAAAACCTTGTCAGGGACCAGAATAGAATATCTGACAGACTGAAGACATAAAATTCGGTGGGCATTCAACCATATGTTCACAGGCAAGAGGATCCCAGAGCAAAAAGACAAAATCCCAGCAGAGGTGAGACCAGAACTCACAGAGCTATCAAGAGCCCCCGGAACTATCCTAGTACAAGCATAGGTTTACTCTTTCTTAATTCTGATGAAAACATGCCTGAAGGTTACAAGCCTCTGTTCTTCAACATCTACAAACACACACAAACACAACCTTCCACTATCCAATCCCTACGTCTGCTGCCACAAGCTGGACAGTGACACACAATCCATGCCCAGAAACAGACACACGTGCAGTCACATCAGTGACATGGAAACATCCATGGCCATTCACACAGCCATGGAGCAGAGTAGAGGAACATGCCATTGGCTTTCAAACAGCAAAGCAGACGATCCACTGAAGCTCAAGAATACTAACTTGCTGGATCTTAACTAACGGAGCTAACACGACCTCTTTACGGTAACAGATGTTTCCTCTATACCTCTTGTCATTACTTTCTGCTCAATCGAATTACAACCACCAAAAAGGCATTACCACCAGCTGTGCCGAGCGCGGCATAACCCCGTACAACTGCCCTGCAAACTCAGCAAAAGTTGGCAGGAGACAGAGCAGCAGCACCACAGGCAGGACACCTCTAACCCGTAATTCACAACTACAGTGCCTTCCGCTGATCAGCGCTGATTCCAAAGCCGACTGTCTCCCGCAGGAATTCCAGGAGATCTGGGTGACAAAACCAACACCATTCACTTCAGGTCTCGCGGTCAAATACCTATTTCCTGGCTAAAGACTAAACAACACATTCATTTATACTGATGGTTTGCCTGTCATGCGTCTTCTATGGAGACAAACGTGCCTTATCCCCAACAGGGAGATATATCCACGTTTCCTGGTGAAAAGGGCCATGTGCCCCTGGTTACAACCACCTGCTTCAGCCTCCTCCTCGCTGCCCTCCTAACCACAAACACCCCCGGCCGAGGGTCCCACTGCCCCCGGCTCCACAGCCTGTCCAGTCACCTCCAGCAGAGCCACTGGAACTGCGGCTACCGGGCCCGGCTCCTCTGCCTGGGGAAAAACAACAGAACACCTCTACCCGGCATCAGTGAAAGCCCTGTGCCCGCCCTCACGACCAGTGCCACCCAACACACCTCCTACAGAAGCAACCGACAGTCCGCCGAGGACCCACACACAGACACCACCGCACCTCCTCCCGGTTCTATCCACACACACGCCACCCGAGGAGAGGAGCCGCTTTTTCCCGCCCCGCACAGCCCCTCGCTCCCCGGCCCGGCCGTACCTCGGGGTAGCGCTGCAACCAGGCGCCCGATGTTCTCCCGCTCCACCTGCCACTCGGGCCGCTTCCTCTCCTTGCGCTGCAGCCGCAGCCTCTTCGTCCGCCGGGTGTATTTCTTCTTCCAGCGCTCGAAGCTGCGCACGGGGTCCATGGCGGCCGCCGTAGCCGCGCCGCCGCCGGGCCGGCCCATGCTGCCCCGCCGCCCCGCGTGGGTCGCGCCGGGCCGAGCGCAGGCGGAGCGCGTCATGGGGCCGCGCCAGTGGGATCGCGTCATGGGATCGCGTCATGGGATCGCGTCATGGGATCGCGCCATGGGATCGCGTCATGGGATCGCGCCATTGGGATCGCGCCATTGGGGCCGCGCCGCCGGCAGGCCCGGCCCGGCCCGGGGGGACTGTGCCGGTGCTGGGGAAGGTCGCGGTTTGTGGAGTTTTCCCCCCAAAAAATGAGTTCGTGCCGCAGCAAGGGAAATACGCTGTGATAGAGATTGTAAAACGGAAAGGGGAAAAAAAAATACAGCCGTAATAGAAAAGGGGTATGTGCTTAGTGCTGGCGTAAATTTTGTCCTCAGCAGTGTGGTGGCGTGGGGGAATCACAGAAGCATAGAATGGATTTGGTTGGGAAGGGCCTTAAAGATGAGCCAGTCCCAGGTCCTCTGCCGTGGGCAGGAGCACCATTCACTAGACCAGGCTGTTCAAAGCCCCATCCAGCCTGGCCTTGGACACTGCCAGGGATGGAGCATCCACAGCTTCGCTGGGAAATCTGTGCCAGTGCCTCACCACCCTGATAGTGAGGAATTTCTTCCAAATGTCTAATTTAAACCTGCTCTCATTTAGTTTGAATCAGTTCCCCCTTATTTATCACTACCTGCTCTTGAGAAAAGTCCCTCTCCAGCTTTCTTGCAGCACCTCCCCGCCAGGTATTTGAGGGCTGCAATTAGGTCTTCACCCTGTTCTAAATGCATATTATATAGTCGGCTTTTCACAAATCTTAACATGAATACTATATGTATGATTGCACAGTATTATGTTTTATTAATAGAGTTTAGAAAGGTAATGAATGTATATTTTTTTTGTACCGGAGAGTTAACAGTAAAAGACTGGGTTTTGTTTTTTTTTTCTTCTTTTTGTAACATCTAAACTGACCAAGCCAGAAGGTATGGGGGGAGGGAGGGAGTGTCATCATCTTGTAACCCTGCATAAAAGACTGCTAATATTCTGGGTTTTTATCCAAATGAAAATAACCAAAAAACCTCAAGAGAATGATTTATACCCATGTTACCAAACAGAGTGGAAGTCACCCATTAATAAATCTGCCAGATAAGATAATTGGGAATACTTGAAACAGATACAAACTCAAAAGGAATGTTTGAATCATTTAGTAAAATCTACTGAATATTCAACACAGTGCTCCTTAAAGAAAGAGGTCTGAAAGGGTGAAGTGCATGCTGCTGGCAGGCCTTGTGCGAAGCACCCTCAACCAAGAGAATTTCACCTTTCTGTCTCCTAATTGTCCATTTTTAATTTTTATTAAACTTATAAATCTCTCAGAGAGACTGGAACTCGTTTCTCACAACCCCAAAGCTGCCTCTTTTCCAGACTGAACAATCCAAATTCTTGGCCTTTCCCCACAGGAGAGGTTCTCCGTTCCTCAAATCATCCTGGCGTCCCTCTGGACTGGCTCCAGCAGGTCCCTGCCCTACCTGTGCTGGGAGCCCAGAGCTGATGCAGCACTGCAGGTGGGGTCCCAGCAGGGCAGAGCAGAGGGGCAGAATCCCCTCCCTGGCCCTGCTGCCCACACTGCTTTGGATGGAGCCCAGGACACGTTTGGCTTTCTGGGCTGTGAGTGCACACTGAGTCTCTCACCCACCAGCACCACCAAGTCTTTCTCAGCAGGGTTGCTCTCCATCTGTCTCCAGCCTGTGTTCATACTGGGAGTTGCCCAGACCTGTGTGCAGCACCTTGCACTTGGTGCTCTTATACCTCATGAAAGTCCCACAGGCCCAGTTTCTCAGGCTTGTCCAGGTCCCTCTGGATGGCATCCCATCCCTGAGGTGTGTCAGCCACGCTACTCAGCTTGGTGTCATAAGCCCCTTTTAGATACTGGAGGGCCTGGAGCCTTCCTCTTCTCCAGGCTAAACAGCTCCCTCAGCTCTCTTCATGGAGAGGTGCTCTATCACTCTTATCATCTTTCATGGCCCTCCTTGGACTTGTTCCAACACATGTCCATGTCTTTTCTTGTATTGAAGACCCAGAGCTAGAGTGAGTACTCTGGAGCTGAAATCAGGAGGAAGAGTTCTATGTCAAGGCTGTTAATGACTTGTTTGCTCATTTGTTACAGGGAAAAAACTGACAAATTTGGAAAAATCAAAACGCCAGTTGAAAAACATAGAGCCGGGCTCATGTTTAAGGTGCTGGGTTTAAGCTCTGGCATGTGCTTTGACCTTCATAATACAGCTGTAGTCAGTCTTAGTGCCTTGGCTCAGAGCCTTGAACTGTGCAAGGTTAGCAGAAAGTCGCAGGGAAAAATGCAAACAGAGTTGTTTTACACTGCATGGTGTAAGGCTGGTGTCCATAAGAGGCACATATTTCTCAACAAACTAGATTTAGCCAACCTGCAGATTTATATTACGCTATCTTTGCATTCACCAATCTTTAACCCCTCCCAGCAGGAAGGTCTGCATTGCTCTGCAGTTGTTCAGTGGTCAGAAACAATTTGCTGAGTCAGTTTTAGCACTTCATCAGCACACAGAGTTAAAAACAAAAACAGCCTGTGGAATTATTGTGCCACATCAGGAAGAGAAAATTACTAATATATTTATGCAATGGCATGAGACGGAAGTAAACACGCTGATGAGGTGAACAATGAAAGACTCCCGAAATAATTGCTGTCTCTGATGAGGGTTTGGAATTCCAGAAAGCCAAGGGAAAAGGGAGTGTCTTTTAATTAGCTCCACTTTTGCCATACATATGTTGAGTCTACCACTGAAAGACGTTTTCCCTCCTCCCTGAGATCAGGGAAACCTATAATCATAGAAATGTTTGGTTTCCCTTTAAAATCCATGAAGTTACTAATTTCAGGAGGGAATGGAAAAAATCTCCCTTAAATATGCCCCAGGGAGATCTCTCCTCCCAGGTACAGCTTTGAATGCAATGGTTTTTTTTCTAGGGGTTTATTGCTCTGCAGATGAATAAGTAATACTGAAGTAATAAGTATACTGAAGGTTTTATTCTTGAAACAAAAATGGTTTTGTCTGAAACTACCTGATAAGAGGCTGCTTGCAGGAGATGCTGATCCACCCTGATGGATGTGCTTTGGGGGATGGCTCATGTTTCCCACACTTAAGAACGAAACAAAGTCCCAGTCCAGCACAGTCAGACTGTCACACGGCTCAGCTGCCAGTTTGAACATTTTATGTCTGCCTCTAATAGAAAAACAAACAAGCAAAAAACCCTCCTGTGTAGAGTTCCAGCTGTCACAGCACTGGACTAAGTTTACTCTTTTCCTAAGTAAATGTACAGTAAACGTGCTGTGTTTGGACATGCTGTCTTTGCTCACCTGGTCTGTGTTTTGCCTGCAGGGCTCACCTCTTTCATAACAGAACAGCAGCAGTGGTCTGTGAGTCATGACAGGCATAAATCCTAAATGAAAAAAAAAAAAAAAAAAAGAAAATAGTATCTTGCTGTCCTGTTTCTAAAACAACTTTTTATGCTGCTGTCATGAATGCTTTGAAAAGTATCTGAGAAGCATGAAAGCATGCTTTTTAATAACTAATTTGCTCATTAATCAAGAGGTCCATATACCAGGAGAGGAAAAGAGAAAGTCAAAGGGGCCTTGTCCTGTGTCCCACAGTACATGGTAAAATGCTAGATGGAGCTCCAGGCTGCAGGTCTGGGGGCCTGCAAAAGCTCTGGAACCACCCTTCTAATTTCTCTGGTGTCCTCTCACCCTGAGGGACTTGCCTGAGAAACAGGCAGGGGTTTATAGAAGTCTCCCTTTTATACAGGAACAAATTCTACCTTGTGAAGTTTATAATATGATATTTAAAATTTCAGTTGTCTTGTAAGAGTACTATCCTAAAACTGTGGCAAAACCAGAAACCCCTCTGAGACTGAGAGAGATGATAAATGATTCAAGTACAGTTGTTTATTTGCAATTTGAAGAAATGAAGGGAGTATAGCTATAACAATAAAAGTAACAAGGCCTGATGCACAACCACAGAGAAGGCGGCAGCAATTTTTCATTTTAAACAAGACCTATTTCAGGAACACTCGTTCTCCATAGATTTCACTTTCATGCATACTCAATCTTTCCTACTCATAAGCACAAACGTCTGTCTATTTCGAAAGAGTTATTTACGATGAGGAGGACATGGGGCACCAAGTATCAAGGTCAGAGCCCTGAGGGCACTCATAGACGTTAATGGCCCTGACCAGCCTCACCTCAGTCCTCCTCCTACACCCTGGCACAGCTCCACCCTGCAGCTTCAGGCCCTGTCTGAGTTATGTCATATATCATGTTGGTCCTCAGCCCAGCCACAGCCATGCCTGTGGCCATAGACCCCACTGGCTGGGACCCAGAGCTGCAGAATGACTTCCTGGCTTGACCTCAGTCCTGCTTGGTCACTGTGGACACGCCCAGTCATCAGTGACTGTATCTGACCCTGACTACGGCCACCAGACCTCATCCTGATTCTGATCCTCATCCTCATTCTGTCCCTGACCAGGCAATTGATTTTTCCAGCTTGATGTTGGACCTGCTGCAGACTTTTTTGATGAGTTGGGCTCCTGGTGACCACAGCTGCCACCTGTGAGCATGGCCTGCTCCCTCACTCAGGGGCTGTGTTACCAGGCTGAGATCCTGGCTCTTACGAAGCAGCCAGTCCTTGCTGTGCCCTGACAAGCAAGACATTGTCACTTTGTCTGGGTTCATCCTGAATGGTGACAATGGTTTGCAGTCTCTGTTATCCTTCATATTCTCTTTTCAGAAAACTTCACAGCCAACCTGAGCTGTACCACAGTGCCGTAGCTCTGTGTTTCGTGAGGCTTTCTTAATGCCAAGGATTTAGAACAGTTGGCCCAACACCCAAATCTTGCCAATTCCCTATTCTTACCTATATTTTTTCCTGCATTTCATGCTTGGTCATAATCTGTTGACTTGTTGCAAGTGCATCACTCCCTGCACTCCTGCTGTACCATTTCTCTTGATGCCTCATGTAGCCACATACTCTCATTCACATACCACATACCTCAGTTAAACATTTCCTCTGCAAATCTCTGCAGGAATTTAAGGTAAGTAAATAAGGTAAGTAGTATTAAGGTAAGTAATATTTTTTTAATTATCACTGGATGTGTTTAAGTTAAACTTTGGCATTTGTATTAAATCCTTGATTGTTTTATGCTAACCTGCTTACTTTCCATTTTTCAATATAATTTTTATCATGTACCTAAAGAGGTAGTCAGCAAACAGAGGAAGTGACCCCAGAAGGACCATTTGTCAGTGAAATACCACTAAAGTCCTTCTCAATGGAACCGCCACATGCCAGGAGAATTTCCTCAACCAAGAGGGCTCTCAAAACTCTTATCTTCCAACGCTTACTTGCTGTGCTTCAGGAGATTTGAGAGAAAGCATGTGAGAATATTCTGCCTGACTGTCTCTGAATGAGACACCTACAGTGAAAGGATGGACCCTCAATGTAATATTTGCACTGCTCGATGTAACTTCAGAACAGTTTGGAAAAAGTATGGAAATAGCAGTCAGATTTGTAAGTTATTTTTAACAGGGGTAATGCTCCTATCAGACATTATTATGAAATTTTATCCGTCCAAAGGATGTACAATATGACATAGAAAAATGGTAATCTTCCTTGGAAAAAGAAAAATCACTTTAAAATGATCATTGTTAGGAATGATGGACATAATTGTTCAGAGAAGAAATGGGTGTTAGAGTAGATGTCAGGACCCTGAGAGCACTATTGGACCTTACCTCCCTGCTAAGCCTCCCCCAGGGTCTCTCCCAACTCCTGCCCATGATCTCAGGACTCCATTTCAGCTTAGCCAAGTGGTATTAGTCTGAGTACTGCAGGCTGAGAAAAAAAAAAATCAATGCTCTCAGTTTAAAACAGAAATTTCAATACTCTCATGCAGACCCAGGGTAAGCAACTCTACAGAGGAGTCACAGTAGCTGTTTGGGATGGAGAGCAAAGAATAAAAGAAACAGAGTAGAGGGGAAAAAATTAAGAAAACCCATAGAATTGTTTTTTCTAGTATTGGGTAGCCCTATAATAAAAGGCTACCAAGAAATTATATTTTTTAAGTTGAAAGTTACACTGGATTTTCAAAAGCATAATCACTGCTTCAATAGTTCCTGGTCTGGGCAAATGGGTTGGTTGTGATGGATAAACAGTTATTACCAAAAATATTGTGTGGTGTAATTGAGAGCTTGTATTTTCCTCTTAGTAATGAACAGCTCTTTCCCAGCAATGAAACAAATATGAAATTGCAGATGCATTTCTCCTTGGGAAACTAATAAAACAAAAATGCTTTTACCAAGCATGTAAATTATAGGAAATTGGGTTTAGGTAGACACCTAAGGGTAGACAAATAGGCTAAAGATGCCACAGATAGAATAGCATAAACACATTTGTCCTGGAATGGCAAAGAACTTTTTGTTTTCTAGAGGACAGCTAATATTCATGATTTAGTCTGCAGGGCCCATAGAATGAAGTTTAAGCCAATGAAAGCCCACCTGAACCTTGGGAAAGCTGTGATGTAAACTTTGACCAACAAGAACAATTCCATGGACAAAAAGAAAAGCTTTCACTCAGATTGTCAGACAAGATAACCTATAAAACAGAAAGTAATTTTAAAAATTAATTGCTTACTGTGTTATATTTTCAGTCTTTACATTAGATCATCTGCCTCTTCAAGATGTTATGATATATAGATTTCTTTTAAGAAAGACACAAAAGACGAATGTTGAAACAAACACAACATCAAAACATTTTCCTTTAAGTCAACAAAATGTTTTGTTGAAAATTCTAAGCATGACCAATCTTGCAAAAAATATATGATGGATTTGCTGGAACTTGTTTTGGCTCACAGAGCTGTCGAACACGCCCAGGCTTCCCAGGGCCCATCGCTTCACCCCTTCCCACAGTTTGCCCTGCAGCACTTCACCCTTCTCCGGGCTGTTGGTGCCAGGCCCACGCTGGTGTTTGGGTGTCTCTGAGCCACTAGGGGCTGTGACAGACTTGGAGAAATAAAAATGAGTAATAAACTGGGACATCATAACAGGCACACCACTCTGAGAAGGACCATTAAATAATCAAGCCTGCCTTTTCATGCCGGCTGGGCTCTGTACAGTCCCAGGGCACAGGCAGTTATTCCAACGCAGGAACTCCATAAATACACATTTAATCTTGAACACGCTTGACAGTTCTTTCACAACTGAGCTGATTTCCTGGCTCAGATACAGAGTTGACAAATTAAATTACAAAAGATGAGTTAACCTTTCAGATGATCACACATTTTGGAAGAATGCCATTCCCCAAACAGAATAGTACACACTGTGTTGCTATTGAAGCTTAATATAAAAATGACTTGCTTAATGCTGTACTTTAATTATAAAGGCAGTCTGTAGGGAAGAAAAAAAAAAAAAAAAAAAAAAAAAGCATTTTCATTTAGCACATTTTTGTATTTCAGAATAATTTCAGAAGACAATTAATGTGTTGTTTTTCCCAGATCATTAGCATAGTATATTTGCTTTGTCAGATATGTAAAAAAGGCACAGTACCTTTATGCAACAGGCACTTATGCCTTATTGTCCTTGTTTTTATGTGCTTGGTTATTCTTGCATTTGGAGAAGAAGTCATAGTTTATTATTTTGAGCCTCTAGTTTATTCACCAGGTGTATTGCTCAACTCTGAAGTGTACATTTCCTTCCTATTTATGATGATTTAATAACACCTCTTTTTGTGGCTGGGAAGCATAAGCCACCCAGCCTGCCCTATCTATCTGCACCTTTCTGGCTATAGAAGTTACATTTGTTTCACATGTTTAGACTCATTGGACTGATATTTCATAGTAATAGGTTATGAGACAAATTTAAGAGAAGAGACATAAGCTGGGAGTCAGTCACAGAGAGGCAATGTGGGAAGGCAAAAGGAAACTGAAAATAAACTACCCTGATGGTGCCTATTTATGCTGCCAGAGGTGAGACTGGACTCATGCCCATGTCCCTAATATTCAACCATTCCTGCTGACAATCCCTGTACTTGTAGGAGTCCTGTGTGGACCTATGTGGACAACAGCTGCACGAACTGTAAAGTGGTCGAACCAAATTCATCCCTTAAATAACTGCAAGGTCTCATAAAAATTAGATTTATCTTCATGCTTTATTGTTTCAGTTGCATCAGATTTCTCAAGTAGAAGGTGCTGACAAGGCTTGGGTGAAAAGGATACTGTCACTATAGCATGAGCAGCCACGTGACCTCCAAACTCCATAGTGATCACAGCATTCTAAAAACTGGAGACAGAAAAGCTGCTGTGCTAAATCTCCTCATCTTCACAATAACAAAAACAAGAGAAGGGTAGAAGGGTTTCTTTCAGGGTGTGGTGATGAAGTTGTGCAGATTTGTCCACAGTTCCCTACTGAAGGCAAGTTCATGATGAGGGAGTGAAAACATGTGCCTGAATAGCTGGATTTCCAAATCTTACAATAACATTTCTGTACTTCCTTTGTTGTAAAAACATGGGAAAAATGAAAAACAGAAACTCTGTTAAGAAAAATAACATTTTTCATGGGAGATTCTGGCTACTTTTGTTTGACAAACAAACATAATGATTTAAAATTTCTTAACAATCAAATCTCAGGAGATTCAGCTCCAGATCACAGATATATGTATGTATAGGCATCTAAATGGAGGAGCCTGGTTCAATTGCTTAGTTGCCATCTGAGGTGCTGTAAGGCATCCTGCCTGAGCTCCAGCTGCTTCTCCAGAAGGGCACAGATCTCCCATATGCCCCATGTTGTATCTGCCAGCGTTGTGCTTCTATACCCTAGAGCACTGAATGCTTATGTTCAATCCCACTGGAAACTGTAGAGCTATTTGACTCATTTTGAAAGAGACATCTGAATCCTCCTCCAGAGTCCATTAGTTGTATTGACTGGATTTCCACTCACTATGATGGGAACATGACATGTAGTCAGGACATTAAAGTCCCTACAAGCTGGAACTGACTGTCCCCTATCCCTTCCCAAAAGAGCTTAATGTTTGTCAGATGTAAGGACTCAGTAAGAGGCTTGTGAAGTTATGGACATAAAAAGCTTCACTGAGCTTCTCAGCAGTTTAGTGTTCCAGTTTCACTTCACTTAGCAATCCTTTAAATCACCATCAATAATAACACTCAGAAAACAGGTTGTTTCAGCAAATGTGGTTGATTCATATGCAAACTTACTGCCTAAACAAATCTAACAGATCTTTCAGTGGCTACTTTTTGGATCCAGTTCAGAAAATGTTCAGTATTCTTTAATGAAATTAGCATCTCTGTTTCAGACCTAAATTAGACAGGTTCAACAACTCATAAAAACAAACACAAACCCCATAAAAGCTCTACACAAGTCTACAGAGGATTGGCTCCTGCCACATTCAGGAGCTTGACAGTCACAGCCATCCAGTCTAAGCCAACAGGCTCTGCCACTCAATAGGGTTTGGCAGAAAAACTTCCTACTGCAGAGCTCAGATTCATGGCTTCCAGAGGGGATATGGCTTGGCCTTGGAGCTTGGATCATCACGAACTTGTATGTCTGGTGGTCATTGGCATGTGCTTGAGCTAGGTGAGAACCACAGGACCTGCTCTGCTTGCCCTTTTCAGGTGCTGTGGGATTGTGCCTTGCCAGGGAGAAGGGCAATATCCTTGCCTGCCTCATTCTCACTCTGCCCCCCTGGCTCACTGTTCCACAGTATGTTCTGTTGTGTCAAAGGATTTTCTGTGAAAACTGTAGAATTACTATCTAGGTAATAAAACAACAATTAAAATTCAATGTAATTAAAAGTGAAGTTATACATGAGGAAAACTGTTCCAACTTTATATGTACCAACGATGGCTGCCTAGTTGGTTTTTTACTATTCATAAAATTTGGTTGTAATGATGAAACTGTTTCTATAAGTAATAAGATTCTTATTTAGGCATTCTTTATCTGTCTAGCTAGAAGCTATCCTGTGAGGCACAAAGAGGAGTGACTGAAAGCAAAAGGAACAAAAGCCCGTGTTATTTCTGTGTACCATTCTGCTGTGTGTGTGAGTGCTGTCCAGCTGGACGGCTGCATGTAGAGATTTAATGGTAATAGTGCTCAACTTTCTGCCCCAGACTGTAAACACTCTGTGAAAAAGTTACACTGCTGTGTCCCTCAGTAAATTTCAATGGAATATGCCATGCTCGGTTTTCCTCATCTGACACAACAGAAAACTACACACATTCATTCACATCAGCCTCTATCGGTCACTTTGGAGTTTCCAAAGCACCCAGCCTTGTGACATCAGGGAAACAGTAGCACTTTCACTGCACAGAAAGGGTAAACCAAGCAGGGAACATCAGAGTAGCTTAGTCTCTCTGAGAAGAAGCCGCAGAACACTTGCTTTCTTTTAAATACAGCAATGCAAATACTGTGAAAACTTGAAATCTAGATTTTATTCTGATTTTATTATAGATTTTATTCTGATTGTAATGCTTCAGACATGGGAAGAAGGTAGCTCCATTTAGGGATAATTATAACTGTAACAAGCACATTCAATCATACTGAGTGTTCACAGAAGCACATGCCTGGCAAGAATGTTTTCTTCCACCTGGCATTGCCTCTCCGCTTGAGATAGTATGGACAAGTTGACAAAAAACTTCTGTTTCTTCCTACCATTTATTATTGTTATTCCGTTTCATTGTAAATCTGCGCTTACTGCCTGTTGGGCCACAAAAATTGGCATAGTGTATATCAGCATAATATGGCATATTGTGCTATTGAATGAGATACAAAGATAACAAGAGACATGCTTGAAAAGAAACCAGAGATCAGAGGTGAAAAGCCAGGATACACAGTGAGGGATTTCAGTTTAAATTTAGGAAAAAGGAAGAGGCATTTGAGTTAGTATTTCTGTTCTTACAGAAAAGAATAAAAAGTTTTATTTTCTTTAATGTTGAATTGTTTTAAACACTGCAGAGTGAACTTGGTGTACTGAAAATCCAGACCAATACCTTTAACTTACTGACAATTTATGTGTGTGTTTTGCTTTGTTTTCCCTTCAATCACCTCTCAAAAGCAAGAACAACCGAAACTGCCCATTCATCACCTTCTCTTTGATCTTCACTCTTGATAACAACTATTTCACATCTTCATTCAAATCACTCCACCCCATTCCTTGTAGTAATATTAAAGAGAAACTTCCTGTAGCTAGATGCCTTTCTGCAATAAATCCAATTACTGCTGCTCCAGGGAGGGGTTCAATTGGCAACAAATGCAGCAGGAAAAGCAGTTTGGTGTTATACGTGGATTTTTAAAAGCTGTTCTGATTTCTCAAGATTCTGAGGCAGGCAAAGTAACTGCTATATGTTAGAATATGCAGGTAACTGCATTTTCTAAGGTCCCTCAAATCCTTCTACAGCATGAAAACATTATGTGTCAGTTCTTAGACAGTATGAATTGGAAAAATGTGCTTTGCAAAACGAACACCTTGGAGATACATTGTAATTCATGAAGGACATGAACATCAATTCGAATTTTGAAAAATACAGTGAAGAATAAGCCACTGAAAAACACGCTCTTTCTAGACAGCCAGAAAATCCTTTGTAAATCACAGAATCACACAATCACAGCATGGAAGGGACCCAAAGCATCGAGTCCAGCTCTGGCCCTGCACAGCACTATTCTCAAGGGTCTCAGAGTGCTGTCCATACACTTCTTGAACTCTGCCAGGCTGGTGCTGTGACCACTGCCCTGGGGAGCCTGTTCCAGTGCCCAAACACTCTCTGGGTGAAGAACTTTTTCCTAATATCCAACTCAAACCTTCCGTGACACAACTTGAGGCCATTCCCTCAGGTCACCACAGAGAAGAGATCAGTGCCTGCTCCTCCTCTTCCCCTCATGAGGAAGTTGTGAGATCTTCCCTCAGTCTCCTCCAGCCTTCAGGCTTCAACTAAATACACAAAGTGACCTCAGCCACTCCTTATATGACTTTTTCTCAAGGGTCCTTCTCCATCTTTGTAGCCCTCCTCTGGACACTCTCCAATAGTTCAAATGTTTTTCTTATATTGTGGCACCCAGAACTGTCCCCAGCACTGGAGGTGAGGCTGCCCCAGCTCAGAGCAGAGCAGGACAATCCCCTCCCTTGCCCAGCTGGCCATGCTGTGCCTGAAGCCCCCCAGGACAGGGTTGGCCCTCCTGGCTGCCAGGGCACTGCTGGCTCATGTTCAATTGGCCACAGACCAGGACCCCCAGGTCCCTTTGTGCAGCACCTCATTCCCCAGGCTGTCTGTACATCCAGGGCTGCTGTGTCCCACGTCCAGAATCCGGCACTTCCCCTTCTTGAACTTCATCTGGCTGATGATTGCCCAGCCTCTCATTTGTCCTGGTCTCTGCAGGGCCTCCCTGCCTTGGAGGGAGTCAGCAGCTCCTCCCAGTTAATCCTGTGATAAACACAGTAAATTGCGCCTTTAAAAGGAATTACAGGCTAGCCCTATTGTGAACTGTGAAATTACATCTCTACTGTACAAAGCATGTATCCAAGGAGTTCAGGGAAATTGTTCCTTGCAGTACCTGGTTTCAAACGCTGCTTGTACACAAAATGATGGGATTCAAGGAATTTCCCTGATTTTTGGCAGCTAGGCATCACACTACAAGGGAGTGTGGAGGAACATGGATTCAGAGACTCTTCTGTACTTCTGCCAGGAGGCAGCTGTACTTGGAGTACTAAAACTTTTGTGAACAGCTAAGTTTACTATAAGCTACAGATCTTAAAAGTCTCCACTGTGTATTTATGAACATTTCTGTTGTCTCTAGCAGCTTAAATGTACAAGTAGCACTCACAGAATATTACTTTTGAAGTATCTCAATAGTCTCATCTGACATG
Source organism: Sylvia atricapilla (assembly GCF_009819655.1). Classification (NCBI taxonomy): domain Eukaryota; kingdom Metazoa; phylum Chordata; class Aves; order Passeriformes; family Sylviidae; genus Sylvia; species Sylvia atricapilla. The sequence continues at coordinate 41,526,970 of NC_089141.1, read as the reverse complement.
CCTGTGTTGGGTTAAATTCTTCCTGTTAAAGAGAGCAAAGCTGCCCTGGAAACCTTGAAGCTTGATCTACTTGTACATTCTGAGGTCTAGGGTTAAACTTAACAAGGTGTAAATTTTGCTCCAATAATTTTCAGATTTACTTCAAAATAAATTTTTTAGGTTTACTTCATGATTTTCTTCAGAAGCAGGAGACCATTATCTGAGCATAAGTTCATGGTTTTTTATCCTGATCACTTAGCCACATCATTTTGCCTCTGCAGAATGTAAATACACAAATAAAAAAAAAAAATTAAAAAAAAAAAATAAAAAAAAAAAAGAAAGGAGGCAGAAGAGATTATGAGTTTTTCAGTGCACAGTAAAGACATAAAAGCTGTATTTGTCATATACATCTGGATGCCTTTACAGACCTTTCTTCTGACTCAAATTCTGATTTTGGGACTTATAAAGAGATGAGAAGTGGTAATATATATATTCCTGTCTTCTCCTGAGTTCCAAAATAAACAAAACCAAAATTTTCTGTCTTAGGTAATGGATCCTTCAAATACATATGCTGGTTTGTTTTTAAATAATTTTACAATTATTTATGCACTTATTTAATAATTTGTCTTTGTTTGTATTCCAAGAGTTTCAGATTAGAGCAATAAAATTGCTCTGTGTTTTCTAAGATACCACAGTAGTTTTTTATCTCATTTGCCACTTATAATATCCATAGTACAGTTACCTACTAGGATTGATATATTGAAGCTCTACATCTGTTGAAGCATCATCATTCACAAATGTTTAAATGGATACCTGCCTTGATGTCCCATTTAGTGAGATAAATTCAATTCATTAGCATTCTGCAAAGGCTTCTATGTGTAATGGTGACAGAGAAACAAACTCTTCCTATGCATACACATGAAAATTATGGAAAAAAAAAAAACTTATTAGCAATTTGTCTTGAGGAACACTGAATAAAGAGATTGAAATCATCTAGAAACTCAGTAAACATATGCAGTTGCACTGGAAATACAGGGTTTATCTCTTTATCAGGAACAGAGTTTAGGAGGAGTGGGTGAAACAATAATATTCATGGGACTGAGGACTAGATAGAAGATAAGAAAAATCCTCAATAGCTCCATTGCCTTGTACTTTGAAGATTAGTTTAGGTTATCAGCACATGAATATAATATAGTGGTATTGTTATTAACAATGCTTGCAATTGACAGTCACTTTGCACCAGAACAAGATCTTCTTTCATAAAGTTACTAAGAAATTATTGATAGTAAACACATGGTTAAGTAGATCTCCATTTAACAAGCTACTCAGCCAGTTTGCAAATACCTCAGTGTACATAAACTGCTTTTACCCTTAACTCAGGCAGTTAGAGAGTATTCAGGATTATTTTGTTGGATCATTTTGACTGGAAGGAAAACATCTGTTTTATCTCTGCATATCCTGATCATGCAAATCATCTACCCAAAGTCCTTTTTTTTAAATACAATAATAATACACAACTGCAGCAGGGTAACCTCCAATTCAGAACTCAAAGCTCTTTTTCCAGATAGGTTTAAGTTCAAAATTTTTGATCCATATTGAATCACAAGTATAGATTTTACTGGTGTATTCTGGTAGTGGAATATAGGTATGAAAACAATTTGATGTTTACTACTTTTTGTTAAATGAGAAGTGTGTCATTCCAAGACAGCAATAACAGAGAATTATATGTCATTAAGTAATATGAATTTAAAATCCAGTAAAAGATTTTAAGTGTGCTGTAAGCCAGTGACAAAGACTTGCTCTTTCTTTTGGGTTCCCCTTCAGGTCACAGTTCTAGAGGTCTCCAGTGCTTTTTCTAATCTCCTCATTGCTTTCATACATCTACACTGTGTGATTCTCATGCAACCAAATCAATTATTCCTCCCTATTCTAAGAGTCACTCTCACTGATCATCCACTGGAGTGGAGCTGAAGCCCTGCACAATACTTTACCTTCACAACACAAATCAATGACCTAGTCAAAAGTATTTTCCCAGTTCAAAGTCATTCCAAGTATGTTGCTGGGTCAACCACACGCTAGTAGGCTTTGTCACATTAGGCATTGCCTCCCTGTGTGAGTGATACCTGCAGCTGTCTCATCCTTTTCATCAGTTTCTCCAACTCTCCGTCCTGGTCACTGATGCTGGTGATTATTTGGTCTGGATGCTGCAAGTTGCAATTTAAAATTTTGCGTTAACATCAGACTACACTTAGTTGGCATCTTCCTAATCTCTTACTCAATCTCTCCACACATTTGCCTTCCTCGTGGCCTGTTTCATTCCACCCTTGGCCCTCACTGTTGCTTCCACCCTCACCTTGCACCAGAAAGGTATCACCACAACCCATGCTGGAGCCATAATTAGGTTTCCCAGGTAAGAAGGTCATTTATTAGGTCCTTTCCTGGTTCCTTCTTTTGTCATTTTCTGGGCATGGAGCCAGGACCTGGGCATTTTGCCAGCACACATGCTACTCTTCCACCCCACCCTGGACCTGATGTGTTCCTGCCTACCTCACCTCTGGAGCCATGCCGGGGCCACACCCCTGCTGTGGAGCCACTCCTGGTCCTGGCCACAGCACCTCTGCCAGCCCTACCTGGGGAGCCATGCCCAGGACGGGGTTCCTCCACACACCCTTGGCCATGTGCTTCCCTGCCACCTTCCTCCATGCATTTTCCCAGCAGTGGAACACAACTTGGGTCCATTGAGGTCTAGCGTTTGATGCGCTGAATTCTGAATGCGAACAAAAAAGATACACAGATACATTTGTAACTCACTCTGCTTGAGACAAGGAGAGAACACGAGCTGCATCAATCAGACATCAACAGGTCATGGATTTTTAATTGATTTGTAGGTTTACAGTGATATGCCATCCCCAGACATATCAGGCTCCCCCACAGTATGTATGTCTGCTGGTACAGGGGCTCCTCACCTCCCACAACAACAGCTCTTGTAGCAGTAGAACATGCTCAGCCCTTGCACTGGGTCTGCCTCAGATGGAGTTAACTTTCTTCAAAGCCTAATGTGTTTCCTGTTTGGGCTGATCACTGTTTGTACAGCCCCAGGGACGCTTTTTTTTTTTTTTAATTTATTTTTTTTTTATGCCTCTATTCTGCCCCACCAGCAAGTAATCTGGGGCTACACAGGAAGCTGGGACAGGACACAACCAGGATAGATGACCCAGATTGACTGAAGGGGTTTTCCATGCCATACAACATTGTGCTCAGCTATGAAGTCAATGGGAGAGATATTTTTGGTTAAATCATTTGTCATCACAAGTAACTGTTACATGTCGTCGGGTCCTGCTTCCCAGGAAGCAGCTGCACACCTTCTGCCAATGGGAAGTAGCGAATTAATTCCTTATTCTGCTTTGTCTCCACAAATAGCTTTTCTTCTCCTATTAAACTCTTTATCTCAATCCACATTTTAAGCTTTTGCACTTCCAAGTCTCTCCCCCATTCGTCTTGGGAGAAATGAGCAAGGGACTAGGTCTAGGCTCAAGGTCAGCCACTACAGCACACAGACCACTTTTGCCTTGGCTGACAAAGTCTTTTCGTTGTCCTGAATGAATACAGATCTGTTCTTTGCCATCAGGGCTGATGGAAAACAGGTACATGTGTCCCCATCAGGACATGCAGGAAGAACTGGCTTTGCCTCTCACCTTGAATGAGGAGGTGTTTGAATGAAAATGTATTTCTGGTACTCTGACTCAATCATGCATGAGATAAATTAATTGCAAAGGCAAATAATTATTTATTTCTCCTTTTTGAGCATCTTCTACCAAGCATCATGGTGCCAAGGAAATTAAGGAAAGAAGAAAATGTTTTGCTGTTCTGAGTAGCAGAACTCAGCTCCTCCTTGGAAAGTGCCTGCTTTTACTTTACCAATCTTCTCATCCCCATCCCCTGGACAGCATATCCAGCTCCTAACAAGATCATGAAATTTTAAATCACACAAAATGTGGATACTATTACCAGAGACTGTCCATAGAGGGGAGAGAAGTTAAGTGTGATAGGCAGCTTGTAACTGCCTCCATATTAATTTTTTGTCCAGCTGCTGGCAGCTGCTGCTGTTGTTGAATAATGGTGTGTCACTCAGGTAATGCAACACGTCACTTTTCAATGGGCTACAGCACTTAGGAAGTCCATTCTGCCAGATTACAGTAGTCAATACTGTAAGTGCCATTTTCTATTTCCTGGAGCAGCAAGTGATCCCCAAAACAAGCTGTCAGGTGTCCCAGTATTGCAAAATGTGGCATATATAAAATTTTCTTAATAAAGTATGTTCTTTGATGATTGATCTTTGTGTAATTTTAAGCCTAATCAACAAGAAAGGAAATTTAATCCATGAAACAGATAGCAGCTAACAAGCTCTAAGGGATGTCTGTGTGTTAGAAGGATGTCCTGGGTTGAAGTTTAGGATGTATTCTATTACCATCTTCAGTTAATGGCCCATCAATGCCTCGTGCATGACTCATAGATAACTCCCTCTGGGAGTTATCTCTCTTTAATGGGCCATCAAGGCCCTCCTCTATGACTCATCATCCCATTGTGAGATGCTCCGCCCATGGGGAAGAGCCAAGCATTCTCACCTGGATATAAGCTGAGATTTGAGACAGTAGAAGCAGCCCTCACCCACTGGATTCCCAGAGGACCGGAGCTACCAGACCTTTCTACAAGATTTCTGTTTCAGGAAGACCACCTCATCTGGACTGTTTCCATCACCCTGATCAGGTTGTATTCTGACTCTGTCAATGGTTTTTCTTTTTGTATTTATTTTATTTTATTCTATTTTATTTTCCTTTTCTTCTCATTAAATTTTATTTCTGACTTAGAGCCTCTCACTTGGTTTGTTTTCAAACCACAACAAAGGACAAATTAGTTGTCAGTAGACTGCATTGTTAAGGTTTAGGGCTTGTCAAGCTTCAGTGATCTCAGATCCAGGGGAAGTTACTAAAGCACGGGAAGAAGAGTGTACCACTGATAGAGGGCACAAAGAATGCAGAATCTGTGGGCCACAAGGAAATTCGGCAGAACAGACAAGATAAGGAAAAATTAATAAAGCTAACTCAGCAATTGTGCTGAATCAGCCTCAGCTGGGGAAAGGTAATTCTGGTAATGGGAGACTGACCATGACTCAGGGTCCATTGACTCTCAAAACCCACAATTCAAGAGAAGAGAATGACTGAGAATCCTTAACCAGTAGAAGATTAGCACCACTATATAAGGATCTCTGTACTGCAATGGGTCTGGTAAACAAGAGCCTGCAGGGTAGGCAAGTCATTGCAAATCAGCCCATGAGAGCAGATACCATTTCCAGTCTATATATGGCACAAAATCATTATTGTGCAATTCCACTGATTTGGTAATGTCTGTTGCCATGCCGACCCTGTGGCAATACTTCCACCATTAACCCCAGATAAGTACATAAATATGATTGTTTACTGAACATGTACATCTCATAAATCCCTTTGCCTTTAAAGCCAAGCCATTACTAAGGCTGTGCCATCTTGGTTCTGTAGTTTTCTTTTGCTCTTAAGAAAGAAGTTTCCATGCAGATCTTGTAAGCTTGTAAATAAAACAAGTTAAAACTGATTAAGTTACTTTGACATCTCTTGTGCCATCAAAATTACTTTTACTTGCATTTTTTTGGCTAGTAATTAAAGAAATCAGACTCATCCTATCTTTATAGTGTTATAAAACTTGTGTGTGAGTCTTTCATCTGATGAAATAGACCAGTATAAGTCAAAATTTATGTATGGTATTACAGGAGAATGAGAACATATATAAATTTTACAGCATGTCACTGATAGCTGTACCAAAAAAAAAAAAACAAAACCACCACAACAGAAAATGCTACAGTTGTATGGATATAACTTGACTATATACTTGAATATAACTATAATTTGTGTATGTGTGTATGTGTAGCCTCTAATGCATTCCCTGTGGAGTATTGATACAATTTCTCAGTTTTTCATTATTCCTCATGAAAAAAATAATGAATTTCATAGCACAGTCACTTTTTAATGCACAGAAACTTAATTCTTTTCAATGAAATACAAAGTCTGTATGGTCCATTTAAAAAGTGATAATTTGCAAGAAAACTGCCATAGTATTTACTTCAATTGGAACAGGAAAAACTTCTTAATTCTGCATCCCTTCAGGACCTAGGGTTTTACTTAGTCTGCATCAAACGTTTTTAAATACAGGTTGACACAATTAGAACAATTCAAGCACAGATTTACCCAGAAGGAGAGTACCAAAGGGGCTGAAGTTACCCTGCTAACATTACAAGCTCTCATCTCCAGTGCTCTCCACTAAAGAGCTCAGCAGAGCACACAGTTCTCCCTTACAGGCTCACACAGACCAACTATTCATGAGTGGCTGGATTAGGTGCCACAATAAAGGGAGCCAGGGTGTTGTGTGGATGAAAGCTAGGAATGGAGCAGCGGCCTAGTTTACAGCAGAGCTGCTTGTTTAGCAGAAAATCTCATACCACAAGAATGGGAAGGCTAAATGAAAGAAAAAGCATTCAGTTTAGCATCATTGTTTCTAATGTATTGAAGTTGCTTGTATTTCCCACCTACTCAAATCCTCTTCATTTACTGCCAGGTGCACTGGAGAGAGCCCTTTGCTTTCAGTTCCCTGTACTGATCCATTTCTTTTATTTAATCCTGTTATTAATATGCAGAGTTGTTACTTCAGTTTTTAATATGTTTAAAATCCTTCCAAGGTGACCTCTTTTGCCTTTGCATCAGGGCTGCCAAACAAGGGTTGTCTGGGGAATTTGTAACACACAGTTCTTAGCAGAGAGCCAAAGCAAGGCAGCCTCCTCTCTCTCATGCAGCTCCTGGTAATGTTCTGTCTTCTCAAACATGTGTTACTCTGAAGCAGATTTGCAGGTAGAAATAGAAACTGAATTAGATAATAGACGTGTAGTGTTTAACTCCAGGGTTTGTGAGTCTTACTCAGGTGCAGCTCCTTCCTTTCACAGAGTTCCCTCTCCTTCATCAAGACCTCTGTACCACTTGCACATCAAATCAATGAACTGTGAAGCCAGTTAGGTATTTAGCATTAATTCATCAAGGAGAAAAGATAACACAAATCTTCTGGGCTTCATCTTTCCCAGCAAAGGCTGCTGTGTCACATGTCATGGTCACAGTCATGTAATGCACACCCACTGTTTCCTCAGCTCCCCACATTAAGACCAGGACTGGAACCACACCCTGGCTACATAGTAAATTTTCAATGGTTTCATTTGGATAGTCATTCATTTCCATCTCTGATAGTAGGGCCCAAAAGCTTCTATTAGATTTTTCCAACCACAACTCCAGTGCACTCTGTTATAAATAGTACAATAAGCCTATTGTTACTTGGGGTCCAGCACTGAGGAGCTCTGCAAAAGTGACAGTGCAAAATGAGTTTCAGAAGTGTCACCAAAACAGAGGGATAACATCCTCCTGGACTTCATTTAATAAATTCCAAGTATTAATTAAAGAGCTAATAATCCTGTGGAAGGGAAAAACATATGTATTTCTTGATGTTACTTGAATTAGAATTATTAAAGACAGCACTAGGGATTTCTCTATACTGCTTACATATTCAATTTATAAGATGGAAGAGGAAAAAACAAATTTACAAAAAGATCTTGTTCAAAATAAAACCTGTATTTATAGAATATAGTTTCTCATTAAGCATTGGGTATCCATTTATCCTTGAATTTAATTAAGTATACTTGATTAGAGAGTGAACAGCAGTAATTGACAAGACTCATTAAATCCCCCTTAAAGCGTACAGCTGTGGACTTCAGTGGGAGTTAAATCTAACCCTAAATTAAGAGCCAGATTGCTTCAAGATTAAAACAACTTGTTTAAAAGCATGGAGACAGTTTGTTCAATTTTATACTGTATTGGTATTCTTCTTTTATTAAGTGCACAAACAGGTGAGATGAGATTCCTCTCACCCAACTTTAGGTGTTCACAATTTGGAGCTAGTCATGCCAGATTCCCTTTATACTCAATGGAGAGAAACAGCCTCTTTTAAGGCATGATTCACCTGACCTATTTAAATGTCTACTTTAGAATGAGATAAATTGTGCACTATAACCATTTGGTCTTCATTGAAAACAAAAGTAATTAGGCTAATTCACTTAAAGGGAGCTGTCTGCAGCACAAGTGTTTACATTTAGTAAAATGATTACTTTCTTTGGCAGATGAAGGTGTTTAGACTCATCATCAATGTATGTAGATGAGGATAAGCTAGGCAGTGGAACTGAAGCACAAATGTATATTTTACCTGATCTTTCAGATGGAACTTGATTGCTATACACAAAGTAAAGGTAAAATATCTTTTACTAGATAATACTCTTTGTTCTTCTGATCTGCTGTATTTATAGCTGACCAACATCAAAAGTAACTCTTATTTAAAAGAAGTATATGAATGGGCTACTCCTTCCCCTCCACCATGAGGGATATTTATGCAAACACAATACAGGAAGGATTTTATTCTTGTGATATTCTTATTCTTGTGATTCTCTTGCAATAAAAGCACTCTTGGAGTTAAGTGCTAAAAAATGATCACAGAATTATCTGTGATATAATTAAGTTCAAGACAATCTGCTGCTTTGCTGGAATGAAAGACATTTTTATGCCAAGATTTATATTAATTTCCCCTGGCATATTCACAGAGGCATTTTGATTTAGCTATGTCATAGTGGCTGTACCTTGTTCTCCAAGACAGAGCATGTAAATAAAGCCAGAGTTTTCTCTGGGGCCTTAATAATTGTACTTTTTCAGGGTTTAAACAGAGTATGATATGGTTTTAGCTCAGAAACAATTTTACTAAAGGTATCATTAAGATTTTCTGTTATGCAACTTCATTATAGATTGTGAGACTTTTTTATTCTGTTTCATTTATTTTCATTTTCTTAATTATATGAAAATTGAAGTAATAATTTTTGTAAAATTTATTCCCTTTCTTCCCCACCCAGCACTGGAAATCATTAAATTCTAAAGACACTAATCACAGTTGCTAGTAGTGGCTCTCTCAGATCATCTGCTTATTAGTCTCTAGTAAAAGATGACCTGATATATACAATGAAACAAACTTTCTCATGATGGGTTACATTTACACCTTGCTGTCAGTACACAGAAGCATTTTTTGCCCCTGATAATTTTTGTTTTGAGGAGATAAATGTGACATATATGCTATAAACCACTTGGAATCACAGAAGCATAAAGTAATCTAGGTGGACTCTGGGGTCTTGTCAAGTTGAATCCCCTCTCAAAGCAGGGCTAACTCTGATGGTAGATGCTCAATGCCTTCCCCAGTTTTACACATCTGCAACTTTCCTAGACAACCTGTTAGAGTGTTGGATCAGCCATGATTCCACCATTGGAAGTGTTCAAGGTCAGGCAGGTGAGGTTTTGAGCAACTTGATTTAGTGAATAATAATGTCCCTGACCATGGCTAGGGGAGATGGACTAAATTATCTTTAAAAGTCCCTTTCAACACAAATAAATCCAGGACTTTTTTTTCTTAATAATGCCAAATCAGAATTTTTTCATGGAATTTATATCCATTATTACTTGTCCTTTTGTCTTGGATCTCTGTAGGAGATCTGTAACCATCCACTAAAAAGTTGTACACAAGTAAATATTCTTAACCTTTTCTTCAGACTGAACAAACCCATTTACCTCACCCTTACTCATGTGTCACAGGCTTCAGCCCTTTGGTCAGCTTTAGGCTCCTCTACTGGACTTGTCCCTGTATCCTAATATTTCTTGTATTTGGGAGTCCAAAACTGGACATAACATTCCAGATGCAGCCTCTTGAGTTCGCAAGGAAGTCACATTCCCTGGCCTGCTGGCTACACTCTTATTAACGCAGCCCAGCTTGCAGTTAGGCTTTGTTGCTGCAAGGGCACATTGCTGGCTCCTGTTTGGGTTGTACACCATGACTCCCAGGGCCTTTCCCAAAAGACTGTGTTCTAGCCTGTCAAATTATACAGTGGTATTGTATCATAGAGCCTTAGATGAGGCTTTACTTGCCTTTTATCTGGCCTTTTTGTTATTTTTTTTTTTTAATTTGCCTTTGTGAACATCAAGAAATTTCTGTCAGGCTATTTCTCTATCTGTTGAGATCCCCCTGGACAACTGCCCTACCCTCCAGCCATCTTTTCCTCACCATTTAATGTGAGGATGAGGATGTGAGGATGCATTCCATTTCATCATTCAGGTCATTAGTGAAGAAGTTACATACCACCAGGGTCACAATCTAATGCAGAAGAATACCACTCCTAACTGGCTACCAGTTAGAATTTCAGCTACTAACCAGAACTCTTCAAGCCTGATGGTCCAATCATTTCTTTCATCAATCTTGTAGCCAATCCATCCTGTCCATGTCTCTCAAACAGGGTTAACAAAGATACAAACATACATGATCTTGATAGTCTTGCTAAAGTCAAAATAGCCAATATCAACGGCTTGCCTTTCATCCCCAAAGCAGTCATCATTGAAGGTATCTGTGGTAAAGCCGTGTGGGTTGCTCTAAAATTGTAATAGGGTTTGGGGTTTTTTTTTTGTGAAAAAGCGAATGCATCACCCTACAGGACTGTAACAGTTCCGGGTACAATAGATGTCATGATGTCCTGCTTTAACCCCATCCAGCAAGTAAGCTGACTCCTAGAGGCACAGAATCAGAAGAGTAAAACTGAGAAAACTTATGGGTTGAGATAAAAACAGTTTAATGGGACAGAAGGGGATGTAAATAATAATAGTGTTAATTACCATAATAATAGGAATCGGAATATACAAAACAACTGATACACAATGCAGCTGCTCACCACTTGCCAGGTGATGCCCAGTCATTTCCCAAGAGCAGCTCCTGGCCAGCTTTTGCCCTAATTTATATACAGCATGATGTCATGTGGTACTGAATATCCCTTTGGTCTTTAGGGTCAGCTGCCCTGGTTCTGTCTCCTCCCAATTTCTTGTGCCCCTCCAGCCTTCTTGCTGGCAGAACATGAGAAGCTGAAAAGCTGAAAAGCCCTTGACTTGTAAGAAACACTACTTAAAAACCTAAAGATATCATTGTGTTATCATACTAAATCCAAAGTGCAACAAAAGACCAGCTACTAAGAAGAAAATTATCTATCTATCTATCCCAGCCAAAATCGGGTCAGATGCAGCAGTCAGATTTGGGCTAGCTTTTATGTAAAAGCACATGCAGAGGGAAGCACAGGGACATTTGTGTATGTCTTCACTGTCATTTGAGATTTTACTTGAATTTGCATGCCTTGCCTGTGTTTCTCATGTGCTTGTTCATAGAAACCTGAATCTAGTATAAGCATGAAGTCTGGCTTGATAAGAAATTAAGATACTACTAGAGAAGTTTTGAGTTTGAACTTAATTCCTGAAAGCAGTTTGGATGCGAAAATGCGTAGGTTGTTTGAATTGGTCCACTCCCAATCCTATAAAGTTGTCCTATTATACACAGCAGCCTCATCTATCCATCTGTATGCCCTCATATCTTGACACCCCTCTGCTTCTATTCTGACACCCCTCTTTTAGCTGCTGCTGGTGAACTGCAGCATTTTTAAGACTCTGATGAAGAACAGTTTGGTATCAAGAGGGGATCTGTTGACTCCTAAGGTTACAACTTCTAGTAGTAAATATCCAAAAACTATTTGAGGACACCCCAACAAACAACAGTCCTCAGGAGCTTCTTATCTAAGACAGGGAGCCCTGCACAGCCACATGAAACACATATTCCTGATTGCAGCCATGGGTCTGGAATCCAGAATGATGGCCCCTCATTCTTGTACTTGAAGAAACACCAAATTCCTTTCCATCATTTCTATAATGCATAGAAATATAGAATATATAGAACTCCATATTCTAATCCCCTCATTTATATGGAGAATATTTGTGAATTTATAATCAGAATATATATGCAGAAATCTATGTTCATATGATACAGGAATATGTAATATAACCTGTGTTCCATACAGATTTCCATATTCATATATAAGCTGTAAGAAAACTATGAACATTTTTTCTTTTCTAATAAATTCTAATATTTGGGTTCCTTTTCTGATGTTTTCACAAGTTAGGCATATCATAATGACCTTGAATCCAAATGGTAATAGTCACCTCAGAGTCCATTGCTTACTGGTGAAAGCTGCTTGTATGTGAAGCCAGGGGTTTTTTCCATCGTATTTCCTAGTTATTCTGTCTTACAAAAGCTGCTTGCAGTCCCTCACAGTATGCTTTTGTTCTTATTACCCTGAATGTCTTCATATCACAAGCTTTCTCACCACACCAGCAAACTTACTCACCTTACTGCTTATTTCTTTTCCAGGTCACCTGAGAGTGTGCACAGAACTCTGGGAAAATCAGTGGTTACCAGTGGCTGTGACCAGTTGTTACCACTGACCTTCCACTATAATAAATAACCTGTCCTCTTACCCTCTATTTCCCAAGTTGTAACCTGTTATTGACCCATAAAATGACTTTTTATTTAAGCTCATAACTACTACGTTTCCTTGGAAGCTGTTGATGATGGTACTATGAAATGTCTTCAAGAACAAGCAGATTAAATCAAAATGGCTTTGTCCAAATATTTGCTGCCATCTTTCAAACAGAGCACTGTCAAGTAGGAGTTTTGTTTTTAGAAGTCACGATGAGTCTTCCATAGAGCTTCTTTTACATAGCAGTTGTTGATCAGCCTTACAGACTCTCTGATGAGCTTCTTGGTGTGCTGAAGAAGGTTTTAGTTCTCATTTAGAGATCTTCAGCAAGTTGTTCCTACCTGCTATTTTTTTTTCTTTTTTCTTTTTTAAAATATGTTATCAGCCAGGATTTATGAATTTTTCTATTTTCCTCATTTGGATTTGACTACAATGTTTTAAAGGTTGCCTTCTTGCTTCTGATGGCATCTCTTCCTTATTGTTTAATCATGCCTAGTTCTTTGTACCTTTACTCAAGCCTGTGCTAATAGGTTGCATGCACTGGCATATGACCTAAATATATTAAATGTATAATTCTCCCGTGTCCCAGGCATTGGCCTCTGGTGATTATGTTTATGTACCTATTAGTTAAGGAGGAAGAGAAGGTTACCTAGTTTCTGCCAAGAGAGCAGATGTTACATGCAGTACTAGTCAACCTGTGGCTCTGACAGTCAAGACATGAGACCTATAATAAAGCAGAAACCCTACATAATTCCAACCAAACATATTCGCCCTCCCATTCTAAGCAGTGGTTTTGTATTCCAGTGCTGTAAAGGTAACAATCTGCTTCATATGCCTCTCCGGGCTGCAGCCCTCTGCAGCAACACCCTACAAGCCCAATCTCTCTTGCCCTGTGAAGGATCCTACTCAAAATATTCTCTCCAGTCCAGAGAAAGTGTAGTCCTAGTGAGTATTACAAAAGAAATTAGTGATTAACTGAATCCTAAAAATAAGGGAGGAAGAACAGAGATTCATACGGAAAAAGCAAAACAAAGGGATGTCATGGATTCATTTTCCAAAGCAGCACCAAATACACAGAGGGTAGTGACATAAAGTGCCAGGATCAGAGTGCAGCCACCATTTCAGAGATGTCTCTCATGACCACCTTTCCTTGCTGCTATGCAATGTGAATATGCTTTTGGGACATGGCTCTTACCTTTCTTCTGGTAGGCAAAAACCAGATCATATTTTGCTATGATGTCTTTATGTCATTTTAAGGGATTAGCAGGTCTATTTCAGCCAAAACAATCCTGCACAGGAAACAAACTGAGGAATCCAAGGAGTCCATATCGAAAATGTATGGGGTAGGAAGGTCTTGGAGCAAGAGGCAGCAGCAGTACTTGTAAGGTGAGGAAATGTGCTGTGTGGGCAGAGCAGAGTTTAAAAGTGGGGGAAGGGAACAGCCCACACTTCAGGGATGGGGAGGAGAAAATAAGCAGGTAAATGACAGACTCAGCAAGAGGAAGTGCTTGAAGAGATTGAGAAAAGGAGCAGACTGCAGGCACACGGGCTGCAAGATGTGACTTGGGAACACAGTGTACCTTGAAGATTGGCTGCCCCTGTGGGAGCAGATCTGCTGCCTGTGGCATTTACAGGGTGGTCAGATGGTCTGCGCCCCACAGCCTGCTCAGCCTGGTCTTGGCTCCCTCCTTGCCTCACAAGAGGCTGTGAAGCACACAAACAGCTACAAAAACACCAACAGCATTTGGATGTTGATGTCCAGGCAATCTTCAAAGTTTACCACTTCACAACTGAAATGCCTAAATGAAAGTCCAAAGCCCTTTTGAAGTGGGAGTTGAGGGCCCAGCGGAAGATCCTGAAGGACACCCACTGCTCAGTGAAAAGGCTGAGCTATGGCAGTGGGAACCACACACTGCAAGCCTCCATGTCCCTGAAACTCAGATGGATCTCCAGATATTATCACACATCAACAAATAATGACTATTAGAATAAACAGAGGTATAAACAATGGGCTTGTTAAACAGAAGGGAGGCACTGCTTTTGTCCTTCTGAGTAGTATGATACAAGTATTTTTACCTAGCCTAGTGTTAGAAATATTTATTTCATAAACAATAAGCAGATTTAGTACAGTTTAAATGAAAGATGCTTTATATTTATTCTTTGCCTGGTCGTGAAGCCATTCTCACTTAATGCAGGGAGTTAATTAAACCAGCCTTCACTAATCTGGCTGACAATTTAGACAGTAATTAGCGCAACAGGAACAGACAAGACCTTACAGTTCTTTCAAGCCTCAAGGCTGATACAAGCCTCAAGGCCAATTGCTGCAAGATTTACCCAACACTTCCGCGCATTCCTCTCAGTTCCCTAGGTACAGACCAGCTTTTAGAATCAATCCTTCTGGCTTCCCAGAACCCTGCACTTTGAATTTCTCCACTGAGAATAAGTGGGGTTAGCAACACCCATTAGTACAGCAGTATTTGTGAAATGCAATTTTTGAAGAATTTGCCCTATAATTAAGGTATATGTGTCAGCATCCTCTTTAGTGGCATCGGCAATTAACATTACTAATGATGTCTCATGTCTGCAGCCTCTCATATGCCACTTTGGCCCTCTGTTTCAGGTTTTTAAACCGGAAAACACTACTTATTTACAGGAAAAACTTCTATATCTTCCTGGAACAGCTGTTAGCTAAAAACCATGGAAAAAATTCAATGCATGTATTTTATCTTAGGTTTGTAGATCAGAAATTAAAGCACATAAGGCGCTAGAGACTCTAAATACTGGAATATGGGCAGTCTTTTCTTGCCATTATAACCCATATATGGAAAATACATAAATTGTAAGTGAGGTGGAGTAATGAAAAGACATTTGGAAAAGTGGTTACTTTTCACAAAAAAAAAATTCTGGTAAAAGACTCCATAGATAGGAGCTGTTTCTAGTCCTGGACCAACACACATTTTGTAATGCTTATGTGACGTACTAAAGATGCTGTGTAAAATGAAGGTCTTCTTATTATAAAAATGGCTATGCCCAAGTCTCTAAATATTCTGGATAAAAGTCATTGAAATAATTATCATTGTGAAGTCTTGCAGCATCCCTCTAAAGCCATAGTATGTACTTGTCACTCTTCTAAACAATTCCATTGCTTTGTACACAACAAAACACATTTCTTTCTTATTACCTGAAAGAGTATACATGGCTTATACATTAAATGAACATCTTGTCCCTGTTTCCCTCTGCACTAAAAATATGCCAACAAATACTTTAATGATGGGAAATAAAATGCACCAATTAATTCAATTTCTAGAAATGAAGAAAAAGAATGACATAAACTTAGCAATAGAAGTCCATTCTTGACATACATGCAGGATAGATACAATTATAGACAGTCACCAAATTTGTGAGGAAATGTCACCCTTTACTTGTAAGAACTGTAACACATAACTTCCTTTGCAAAACTATAAGAAAGTTATATATCCCTATCTATATATTCTGTATGTATGCATGTTTATTTTTCACCATAGAATCACAGAATGGTTTGGAAGGGACTTTTGAAGGTCATCTAGTCCAACCTTCTGCAAGGAGCACGGGCATCTTGTAAGCCTGCACAAGAAGTTAAAAGACCACAAGCCACCAATAAGATGAAACATTGTTTTTAAGGCAAGTGTGGACATTGATGAGCTTTACTGCAACAGATGTACAGAAAAATAATGTTACCATCTTCTGCCCCAGCCCTGGGAGCAGAACCAGCATGATACAGAAGGCCAGTGAGCAACTACTTCCCATATCCTGCAGTGCCAGTCAGAAAGGGAGAGTGATGACTAATTCACTGCCTGGGAGAGTCCCCGGGAGAACTCCATACTCTCAGCTTCTGCTGGTTGAACAGTCACTATGTTAGGATATAAGCAACAGAATGGGAAGGACAGCACATTTACTCTTAGAGTGATGTTCTCCTAGTGCACCAGGGACAGCTGTGGCTCTTGCACCTTTAGAAACAACTTAGAAATGCTTGGACTTTGCCCAGAAGCATCTCCTATGCACTATTAAAAATTCACTGTCTTTTCTCTGTTGGAGACACACACTGTCCACATAATAATTCTTCATAGTTTGCTTTTATATGTTTTCATCAATTGTCTCACAGCCTTGCTTTTGTTGTTCGGTTATCAGGAGTCAGGCAAGTTTCTCTTTGGGTCAAACAAATTATGCCAGAAGCTCTGCCAAAACAAGGAACCTCCTGGAACCTATTATTCCCGCAGTGCTCTAAGGCCATTATTTCCACTTGCACCACTCAACTCCCTAGTGGGGAAACATTCTCCCGCAGCCCCACGTCACCTGCTGCAGGATGGGAAGGTGCCTGTGTGCATCACAGCCCAACCCTTGCTGCACAGTGCCCTGCTTTTTTCCGCTGACTTGCTTTGCCATAATAAAAATTGTGTTTTCTTTCATAGAATCAGAGAATATTAAGGGCTTGGAAGGGACTTTAAAGATTGTCTACTCTCAATCCCCCTAGCCATGGGCAGGGATGCCTCCCACTAGATGAGATAGCTCAAGGCCTTGTCCAACCTGGCCTTGAACACTGCCAGGGCTGGGGCATCCACAGCCTCCCTGGGGAACCTGTTCCAGTGTCTTACCACCCTCATAGTAAAAAAATATTCTTCCTAATTCCTAACCTAAATTTCACCTCTTTCAGTTTGTACCCATTACTCCTTGTCCTACCACCCCAGTTCCTAAGTTAGAGTCCCTGTCTGGCTTCCCTGTAGGCCCTTTTCAGATATTGAACGGTTGCTACAAGGTCTCCACAACAAATCTTCTCTTCCATGCTGGAGACCCCCAACTTTCTCAGCCTGAAATAATTAAATCATAATTTTCCCTCTCCATCTGCAGTTCAGCCCTGAATAAAGCTAATTTTTGATGGAAAAAAAATTCAAAGGACATTTTACAAAGTTTTCAACGAATACAGCGAACTAGTCAGACACATACGTTGGAAAGACACAGCAATTCGTGGTGCTCCCACCAACACAGAGCTGACAGAATGGAATCAGGACGAAATTACTTCCGAGATGTGATTATAACTCCCAGGTCAAGAACAAAAATAGTTCTTACTATTTCTTCAGGAAAGCCTTGAAGGACAGTAAATAGGAACCACTGTCCCGTTGTTCCCTAGTGGAAAAGTTGCCGCTTTGCAGCCACACCGCAAAACGACGGGCATGTCCTCCTGCAGCGGCGGGACGCGCCGTGCTCCTCGGAGGGGCTGCCGGGGGCTGAGCGGCGGCCGGGCGGAGCGGTGGGGCCGCACTCGGCTGCCGCGGGGAAGCGGGCAGAGATGTGGCGGGGTTTGCCCGGCGGGAACTGCGCCGTCAGCGCCATGGGGGAACCGCAGCGGCCCCCACTCTGTCTGGGCGTGTGCTCCTCGGGCAGCGCCAAAGCAAACACGGCGCCGAGCGCTCAGCGCATCGCCCGACTCAGCAGCGGCAGGACACGAGCTTGGGGCGAGCGGCAACTCCAGCTCCAACACCGACTTCGGTTCCGACTCCGGTTCCGGCTCCGGCCCCGACGGCGGCGCCGCCTCTCCTCCCTGCCCTGCCCTGCCCCGCCCCGCCCCGCCCCGCCGGGCTGCGCTGCGATCGCTCGGCGGCGAGTTGCCCAGCCCGAACCAGGGCGGTTCCGAGCGGTGGCCGCCCGGCTGTCGCCGTTCAGGGACACGCGGGTCCCGCGGTGGCGGCGTGCGCGGTCCGCCCGGCGTCCGGCCATGCCGGTGCGGCTGCCCGCTCGGCGGGGGTCAGCGCTGCCCGCCCGCCTCCGCCCGCCCGCCCGCCGATAAGCCAAGCCATGACCGCAGCGCCCCAGGGGCCAGATCTCAGCTTTCTGAACGAGGAGGAAGCCAGGGCGATTTTCCAGGTGCTGCAGAGGGACGCGGAGCTCCGGCGGGCAGAGAAGGACAGAGTCAGGTACCGACTTTCACCCCCGTCCTGTCGGTGCCCACGGCGGGGTTTGCGGAGGGCGCACGGCCCCAGCCCGGCGGCGCGGAGACACGCTCGGCCCGACGGGGAGAGCGGAAAAGGGGTTGGGGGTGGGCGCCCCGCGGGGACGGGTGTGCGCCGGCCAGGGCGGTGCGGGGCTGTGCGGCAGCGAGAGCTCGGCTCCCGGCGGTCCTGCCGGGGCATCGGGGAGCGCCAGTGCCTCCCGCCAGCGCTGGCTGCCGCCGGAGCCGGCCGGCCGGGCACCTGAAGCATCGGGACGTTTGGGAAATGCGTGTTGTGACAGAGACGGCTGAATCACGGCTGCGGCTCCCCGTGGCACCTCTCCTTCCCCGGGGAGGAGGAGGCGGCCGCTTCTGTGCTTCACCGTGCCGCTGGCATGGGGTGTGGGCTAAACACCGGTACCCGGGAGACCTCGGCGACGGGGAAGTTGTGCTGGACCTTGCAGGGAAACGTGGCAGCTCTGCGGCTTTTGAGTCGATCCTGGCAGCTTTTGGAAACAAAGCCAGGCACTCACCTGCCTGAAAGGTAGTTCACAAGACTTTTGAAAGTGACTTGATTGAATTCTCCCTGCTTTATCAGAATATGGGACACCTCGACCTTGCTTCTAGCTCGTATTTCCCGTTTGTGCAATCATTTATATTGATAGTGAAAGCAAAGGTCGAGGAATTAATAGAAATTATGCTGGGAAATGAGCCGTTTATTACTAAAGGTTATAATATCTTCCTGCAGGTATGACTTTTGGCACATTGTGAAGTGAGAGGCAGTGTCCTCTCAGATTTGCAAGTAGGCACTTTTCACAAGGAATGCTTTCATGTAAGATACAGAGGGAATGTTAATGAGTAACATTTGCGTCAAGTGGATTTTTGTACCGTGTATTTTTTATTTCAGTAAAGTGGATTTTATGATGAGCATGGTTAAATATTATGTGTCAACAATGACTTACATCTAAAACTTGTCTTGGTTTTCTGTGGCGTGTGAACCACACACCACACACAAGTTTCGCAATTTCTTTCTTCCATAATTTGGTATTACTTTTCTGTATAATTTCTGTTCCGTATCTCTTACTATTACCCTCCCAAAAGGAGAAATACTTTGCTGGATATATGAAATTACATAGCTGGAATAAGTTTAAAACTCTGAAGATTTTGGGACTAAAGCTGAAGCAAATGCCTTCAAACTTCCAGTGCTGTAGAGAGCCTTGTGAAGCAGTAGCCTGCTTTTTGAGCTCAAAGCTTTCACCTGCCCCCAAATTTGTGTTTGTTTCTTCATCTGTTCATTTAGGACTTTGTCGATAGAAAATGTTCTCCATGTGAAAGCTGTCAATATAAACATGGTATAACAGGATATTTCTGGTAATGCTTTACTGAGATGTAGTGTGTTTAAAACTCAGCTGAAGAAGCATTCACAAGTTGAGCAGAAGGTAGGGAAAGTGTTCATGACCAAGGCACCATACTGGAAATATAGGTTAAACCCTGGATCTGTCAAAGGTATGTGTCCTTGGGCAAGTTTCCTAATCTCTCCTGGACCTAATAAAAGTACTTTCTTTCTTACTCCACTTGTCTACCTGGTCTTATTTAGACTGTAATCTCTTCAGGCCAGAAGACTCCCATCAGGAACAGACAGGTTCCAGTCTGCATGGTGTTGCCCTGCGCTACTGTAATCAAAGTAATAATAGTGATCACCCTGGAGGGCCAAATCTTGCAGTTCCTATATGACCACAGTGAGCTTCAGAGGCTTTAAACAAAATTGCATTTGTTCCCCTTTGCCTCTCTCCTTGTTATTTTTACTAGTATTATTTTGATAATTAACTTCGTAGACTTTTTTTTTTCAGTGTAAAAGTTTTAAAAGGATGCCTGAGAACTGTGGCAGCCCACTCCTGAGATATTTTCAAAGTGTGATTTTGAAGCTATTTGACTGATGCTGTGAATAAAACAAGGAATATAGGAGACACTGTGGAATGGAAGGAATGATTTCATTAAGACACTCACGAAGTTGATAAAGTGAGTTGCCCTTGAAACTGCTCTTGAGCATGGTTTTGGAAAGAGCTGGTTGGATGGAGCTGGGCAGGGCCAGGGAGCAAATCAATAACTAACAGTTGTCAGTAATAAATTGGTAATGTGTTTTTGGTGACCATCTGTATGACCATTTATAGCATGTTCCTTTTTACACCAGTCCAGACTGGATTGACAGAGGGAATGAAGCATTTACTGGCAGACCAAAGTCAGTAATGGCTGCACTGATCTTGTCCATACTGTTTGATGTCATACAAGCAAACACATAGCTGTCTGCCAGTCTCTTAAAACATCAGTGAAAAATTGAAATTCATTTCCTGATATAATTCTAGAATCCAAAAAGCAGGAACAAGCTACATTTGTTATACTGGAAAATGTTAACACCAGTTAATTTTGAAAGATGAAATAAGAAATAAAATCAAAATATTAATTCTGACTTTCCCTGTGGTTTACTGTGACTTCCTCAAATGTGTTGAGCTTGCAGTTGTTTTCTGACAAATGCTTTTTTTTTTCTTTTCTTTTCTTGTTGCTCACCTACACTAGGTAGAACTGGATCTCTCTTCATCCAGACAGCCCATGCCTTTGTGAAATGAAGTGTACAAGGGGGATATTTTCTGGGGAAAGTTTGCTTTATACAACCTCTCTCTTTCTCTGTAGCCTTTGTGTAGAGCAGGAATGTGTGAGTTAGGTTGTTAGTTGTACACATTTGTGTTTGTTCTCAGCTCTGCTTGGTGCTTCCCCTCCTATTGCTGCTGATGCCCCAGCACATTCTCTGGGTACCATTGGCCCTTTCTTGGCTCTCTTGGCAGCCTTCAAACCTCTAAGCCTGGCCTGGGACACCTCTCAGTATAGCTTTTATACGGAAGCGAACCGTATGTCCTGTTGACCCTAATTTGTTCTTGCAGGGCAGGGAGCAGAGCTCTTGCTGTGTCCTGGCCTGCTGGTTCCCAGGACTGCATTTTTGGCCTGTTCTCTCCTCCCAGTGCCCTCTCGTGGCTCCTCTCAGCAGTACCTTTGAGCAGCCACCACGAACCAGCCATGCCTGCCTCCTTCTTGAAACAAGTTCAGAGAAGCAGCATCAGTCAGCTTTGGTATAGCTGCTCATTGCTGTATACATCACATATTTATATAATCACGTAATTAACAATTTAAAAGAAAAAAAAACCCTTATTAGTTATGAACTCAGGTAACAATTGTCTTCAGATTTCTTTGCTCATCCAGTCTATTTCATTCATAATACCAATTCGAAGTAATTTTCCTTTATCATAAGATTTAGCATGGAAGAGGGTTGGAATTTAGCGTTTTTATATCAATATATCTGAATTGTTCCATAATAGTATTTGCCGTATTAAGGCAGAATTCCAACCTAACTAATGAAGTGCTATTTAATAAGCCTGGTTAATGAAACTGATGATTTTACAGATGCTTGTGGAAGGAGGTCCCTTGTCACAAGTATTTCAGTTACAATTAGATGCCCAGGAGAAGACATGTCACAGTGAAGTATCATGTTTGGATGGCTCCCAAACAATTCAGTTTCCATAAGAACACAATGAGTTATTGTTACTGAGTTTGCAGTTATTAATACCACAGATAAGCTTTCTGTATATAAAGAAATAGGCCTGCAAATCACAACATAAAAACATTCAAAATACTATTTGGCTTACGGTTTCATGACTTCAGACTGCACTCAGCTCATCTTCTTAAAGCTTTGTTCTGCGGCTGCTGGGGACAGAAATGAAAAAAAGAACTGACAGCTAATATTTGCACAGAGAGCTCCAGGTCCCAAAGGCTAAACAAACCTGTAGGTGCTTCTCTTTTCTGTCCTCTGTTGATGAAGCAAATGGGCAGGGTGAAGAGAGCTGACTGCTTTCTATCTCTTCAGGACAGCACATCAGAGCCTGACAGGTAGCAGAGGAACTGGCAGTCCTTGTAGGAAGTCTCAGCAGCATTTAGGGCATGAAACTCTGGGATACAGAGGTGGAGCTAATGCCTTTTATCTCCAAGGCAGCTCCTCCCTCTGCAGAGTGTGGAGAGGCAGACAGTGCCCAAGCAGGTGTCATTCCAGTCAGCTTTGGGTCTCTGATGTCTCATAGTGTCTGAGCACTGGGTGTTGAGATGCACCTCCACCCCTGGAACTGCATCAAGGCCCAGAGAAAGCAGCTGTGATGAGAAAAGCCAGGAGACATGGAGCCAGCTATTTAAAAGAGGCAGCAGGTAGGGGGTTGTGGCATGGGAGCAGGTAGCTGGTACAGTTGCAGGTTGTCCAAAAAAATGAACAGTTGGAAGGCAGGGTAGAAGACCTGTGGATAAATATAAAATGCATATAAAAGGGCACAAAAGCTCTGTATTCTTAAATAATTTTATTTAGGAGATTTGGCTGTTTTATGTAATGTTCCTATTACAACTGCATGCTATAGTCTTGTGCTATTTTATTTTTATTAATCCTTGAGAAAAAGGGAATACTGTTATTTTCACTTTCAAATGAGATATTGAAAATAATACTATTGAGACACTGAGCCACAGAATGGGGAAATGAACCTACATCCACTAACAGCAATTTACTCTCTAGATCGTGTTTTGAGAACTAACTATGCATGTATTATTTAAGGAATTTTTTCCTTCTTTTTCAGTAGGAAGAATGGCAAAAAAAAAAATTTCCAGCTCTAGAACATATCTGGCACATCAGCCACTGTCTGTGAATAGGAACTGAAAAAAGAAGAAAGGGAAATTGAGCTTTTAGGAGAAGATAGCACTCATTCCATTTGGTTTTTTATTTGTTTTGCTCTTTTCCAGGTTTGTTTATGGTTTTGGGGGGAGGTTTTAATAGATTTATTTTGCAGATGACAATGAGAATAGATGGCAGCAAGCAAAACAAAGGTTTATTTTAATTTACCCTCAAATTTGAAGATGAAAAGCAGATGAAATTAATTGGAAGGTACAGTCAGCACCACTCAGTGCTCCACTCTTGCTGACCCATTAACAACATTTGAGTGTTGTGGGAAAGATGAATCCCCTTGTTAGACTGTTCTAGACAGTCTCTACAATAAATCATTTGGACGTAGTTACTTGTTACAGCACACAGCTGTTCATACTGCCTCACGGCAGATCATTTACTGAGTTCATTTGTTGCAAGTAATTCCTTACTGCCTTCTCTTGACCGACATTTGCTCTCACAGGTCTGGCAATAGAAGGTGGGAATAAAATCCTGTGTTGGAAACATATTTTTTCACCTTATTTTGGGAAGACATTTGTTGCAGAAGTGCAGACATACTCAGTTTTGTCTGTATTTGAGCATATTCATACTTGTTGTGTCAATTATATTATCTTGCGTACAGTTTGAGGGGTCTGCCATTGCAGGCTTTATTTTGTCATATTCACAAAAACAATCCTGTTTACCTTCTGGGAGACCAAGAATAACTTCTTGGGTTAGAGATCTAGATTTGGGGCTCAACTCCTCATAATTACAAAGAATTTTTAAAATCATTTCCAAAATACATGAGCAGCTTGGGTGAGGAGAGCAGACAGGATACCAGGACAGCATTACTTGGGTATATTTTTACAGTGGAGCTCCCTCCCTGAACAAAGCATTAATAAAGAAATTCTTTCCTAAGAGATACTCCACCCAGGAATGTTTCAGGGCGCAAGTGTTCTATTGTGTCTTGTTTGTGGAGGAGATACTATTATTACTTACCACTGATACTGTGCCACCGGCCTGTTTAGTGGTTTGTAAACACTAATGAAAATAGGTCCTTGAAGCCCTGAAGGGCTAATATGCTAAAGAACTGCCAATAGAAGCATAAATGGGAGGGAAGATTGGGATTTAAAAACCTTTACTTGGTTTGGTAAATAATTACTACCATAAGAATCCCATTTTGGGACTTCCCTTGGTTGAGTGGGGGTACTGTAATGAAATGCAACTTACCAATTGTATATCAAGTTGCGTATCAAGTTTTTTCCTCATTGTGTTTTTTAATAGTCCTATTGTGTGGTGGGGTCTAGATTCATGGACTGGGGCTTCACACAGGTGAGAAAGAGCCATAGAAATAGCCAGGGTGGGTAGGCACTGTGTGTGCCATTTTCTCTGTTGGTTTTTACTCTGTCCATCTGGGCTAACTAGACCAAAGTCTGTGATGCAACTCCAGTTTTATATCCCCAGAGGAGAGTCTGGACCCTTGCCGCCAGCTTGTTGGTCTTGTCCTTTCATAGTGCTTTCAGTGTCAATCCTTTCCTCTAAAGATTTGCGCTTGGTGCTTGAGGGCAGGGGGTTTCCTTTGCTGTGTGCGGTGGCAGAGGGAAGAACCTTCTGAGGTGTGTAACATTTGGAAGAGCCTGTCTGCAGGGGCACTGAACGTGTTTCTCTTTTCAGGGTATTGAGGCCGGGGAGGCTCCCCGTGGTGCCTCCCCACAGGGCTGGCAGGGCAGGGCCGGGCACCAGCGGCTGTCCCGGTGACAATGGCCGGCAATGGCTGTGGGGAGTGGCCGGGCCAGGGCCGGGCTGTGGGGCTGAGCCAGGGTTGGCCTCAGGCCTGCTGAGGGCAGCCGGGTCCGCCACAGTCTGGTGGGCACGGGGCCGGGCCGGAATGGTGGCGCAGGGCCGGAATGGGGGCGCAGGGCCGGAATGGGGGCGTAGGGCCGGAATGGGAACGCAGGGCCGGAATGGGGGCGCAGGGCCGGAATGGGGGTGCAGGGCCGGAATGGGAACGCAGGGCCGGAATGGGGGCGCAAGGCCGGAATGGAGGCGCAGGGCTGGAATGGGGGCGCAGGGCTGGAATGGGGGCGCAGGGCCGGAATGGGGGCGCAGGGCCGGAATGGAGGCGCAGGGCCGGAATGGGGGCGCAGGAGTCAAGCCAAGGAGTCATGTCAGGGTCATGGCAGCAGTGGCGGGGTCAGCCATGGGCCCGTGATGGCCAGGCAGGCCAAGCTGGGTGTCAGCCCGGGGCTCAGGCAGAGGCCAGGCACAGACACAGCTGGGAACACACCTGGGGCTGTAAGTGGAGCGGCCCGGTGGGACAGCCTCCATTTAAACACAGCTCCTCGGGGAAGGAGGGCTCGCCCTCGCTGGGGCCTATGGCTGTTGTCTTCAGGACACCTTTCCCTAAGGACACCCAGCTCTGCCCTTCCCAAGCTGGTGCAGGGGCCAGGCAGCCAAACCCACTGGAGTGGGAAGGACATTCTCAGGGCACTTTCACCTGTGCTCATTCAAACGCAGGCCTTGTGCCAGGTCTTTCAGACTATTGAGACTAATGGTTGCATTTTCAAGTGACCAAACAGTGTAAAAGTGAAAATCACAAGGATTTATTGTTATTGTTACTGTTATTATTGAACTCACTTTCTGATGTCACTAGGGCTGCCAAAAGTAAGATGGTGTTGAAATTGATGAGATTTAAGCAAAGACTTACTGCTAAGTCACAGGCAGACGTTTTCCATGTCCAAGCTTAATGGTAAAAGTAGAATTTATTGAACTCTGTCTATATAGATAAATTGACCAGGCTTCAGGAATAAATGGGTCGGACACAGCAGGGCAAGCAAGCACTAACTGTTTAGTAGACAGTCAATATGGGGAGTTATTCTGGAATAGCTAATGCAGAACAGTCCAATTTTTTTAGGTTTTCCATGGACTTGTGACCCAATTGCAGTCTCCCGCACCTTGTAGGAAGTGTGCACACTTCCCAGGTCTGACTTCTCCAATAGTGATGTCTCTATATTCTCAACACCTTCTGTCTCCTCCACAATTCAAGTGCAGAAGCTAAATTAATAGTTGACATTAGCTGGAATTGGAAATAGTCATTAGGTAAAAGAAGACAGCTTTCTATAATAAGTGAGCAGAGAGTCATTGATGTGACTGCATGAGAAGAAAATGATTTTCTCATGCTGAGAGCTTCTACACACTGTGTCCCAACCCCTTCAACTCCTTGCATGTATTTCAGAAATAATAAGTTGGTTATGCCAGTAATTAAAAAAACTGTTTCACAGAAACACATCTGATTCATGTTCAGAGTGGCTGTCTGTCTCCCCGTGTGTACTAGCACAGCTTTACTCCGGTGCTGTGCTCAGGTTATGTGTG
Source organism: Sylvia atricapilla (assembly GCF_009819655.1). Taxonomy (NCBI): domain Eukaryota; kingdom Metazoa; phylum Chordata; class Aves; order Passeriformes; family Sylviidae; genus Sylvia; species Sylvia atricapilla. Next base: position 41,500,432 of record NC_089141.1, on the reverse strand, counting down.
TCACAGGCCTGTCAAAGACTGCAGTACCTGCTTTCGTAGCGAAGCCCAAGGCGCTGGAGTTTTGCTGGATTTGGTCCCTGATGTACTTCTAACTCCTCCATCCATGCCAGCCATGCAGCACTTGCACCTCCCTCAGACATGGCTCGGCCTGGCTAACAGCTGGGAGCAAAGCTACTTGGGCTGGGTGTCAGGACTCCAGCTAATGTTCACTGGTTTCCATCAGATCCTGTTCTGATAGCGTTTGAAAATTGTTGTGTGTGTCCATCTCCTTTTCTTCTTGTGAATTTGTGCTTTGTCATTGGTTTGTGTATACTGAATTTAATTATCTTTATAATCATTTTTCTTTTGAGTTTTGAATTTTGGGCACAGAGACTTCATTTTCTTTTCTGCTCCAGAAATTTCACACAGGGGTATGTAAACTAAGGCCTGACCTCAGTCTGGTCTTTCCTGTACTTGTTTTAAATTGAAAAATTACTTATTTCCTTGGAGCTTACAGTCTGAAAAAATCACTACTTAAGTATATAATGCTAGAAATTCCTTAAAAAAGGTAGGGAAAGATAGGATTTGTTCTGAGGATGTGCTTCTAAAAGTTCACATGAAATGTATTTCTAATCCTTCTTTGCAGCTGAATTATTATGTTTACACTGTTAACTATAATAAGCTGTATTTAAATGTCTGCATTTTAAGCTCCTAACTGAAACATTTTCTCAGTCTTATGTCAGAAATAAAGAAATTCATATGCTGGTACCATATTAATTGTGAACAAACACATCAAAACCACAAAAGCTGAGAGTAAATTATAAAAAGTACAGTATGTTTATGCTTTATAGCACATAAATTACATAGAATTTACTTTGTTATTGGAATAATTAAGTAACTGTAACACTTCTGCTTGCCATGTCTTTGGATTTTTAGATCAGTAGGGGTCTGAGTACAGAAGGCTGCAGTCAGGAAAAGTTGCAGCAGTGTGTCTGGCATGTTCTTCAGTCTCCGTCTCAATTATAGACTTGTGTGTTCTTAAATATCTATTTATATGTGTATATTTGTGTGTTCTTTAATATATGTAAAATTATACACATGTAAATATAATACTTTAAAGTATTATTATACTATAATATTTCAATTTCCAGTGGAAGAATTGTGATAAATTATGAGAGTCTAAGGTACTAAAGCAGAGGACCTCTGTGCAAGTATATATTACATACATATATATATAAGCATTACATTTCCAGATGAAAAACACTCACTGTGTCAACTTTTAAAGCTTTCATTAATTCTTATGACCTCTTTCCTTACTTTAAAGCAATGTAAATGAGGCTTCTGTAGTGTTACAGTAACACATAAACTGTGTGCAGGTACACTGACCTGTCTTACTTCTGTTGTCCAGAACTGTAAACTCTGCTCGATGTGAGACTCTGCACAATTATCTGAGACTGCAAAGGTGTATTTTGAGAGCCCTAGGCTTCAGGCTTAGAACTGTGCAAGCAAATGTCAAAGCCTGTTTGGAGCCTCTCAATTTCAGAACTCTGTCCAGACCCATGGGCCATCATACACAAACCTGCTTCTAGAGGTGAAGATTTGCTCTTAATTTGAAAACAATTCACCTTTTTCAGAGTCCTCACCTGGCCTGTGTTTTGTTTCTTGTTTGGTTTTTTTTTTTTTTTTTTTGGGGGGGGGGTGGTCTGATATTGTTTGTTAGGAAAGGTTTTGCATAAAGTCAAGCAACATGAAGAATAGTGTCTGCATTGTATGCCTTTGTAAGGCAGTTAACTATACAATACATGACTGAGCTGTAAACTACTTGCAATAGATGACTGTCTCTTTGCATGCTTTCAGTATTTATAAAAGTTGATTGTAATCAACTAGCAGCTCTACCCTGGCAGAGTAAATATGTCTGCTGTTAATCATTAGCTTCAGATTTATTGAGAGACCTGATCCTCAGCCTTTCAACCTGTCATGTGGTACCTGTGGTATACATCTTACATTTCCATGTAAGATTTCCAGGACAGACATTCAGGAGCTCAAAACTTATACTTGCCATGCAGTGTTTTTGTTAGATAAAACTACCTCTATGACTGCAAATAAATCAGAATCTTTACATGGAGAATTTTATCTGTTGCCTCTATTAGCATGTATTAATATTAATAGAAATTCCTATTAATGAAGTAATCTCATTAGAGACATTAATTACTACCATTCAGAAGCTATGTGAGACACTTGAAAGATGGTAGGTGGCTTTTCTTTCCGTTGCATCATGGGTTTGTTTTGTTATTACCATATTATGTTGGTAGGTAGCTGCAAGTATTAACAGCATAGTAAAGTAACACACTTTTTTCTAGACTGTGGTTTGTAACCTACAGAGACATTGTAACTAATTGATAAAAAATTCACAGAACGGAGCTTTCCCCTGCTTTGCGTGCTCTGTGAAAAGAAGGGCGGAGAGTCAGCCCAAGCTGGAGAGCCACCAACAGCTGTAACATTCCTAGTGATATTCCACCTCATTTGCTCTTAGTGACCAGCTGCCCAAAGGACTAAAAGCTTTCATTTTCTGAGTATGTTTAACCGTTAAAGGATCTGTACTTACAGACTTCTCTTACTTCTCTACTTACAGACCCCTGTTCCAGCAGGGCTGAAATGATGTTTTCCCTATAACCCGGGGTAGCTGCTAAATAAATAGTTTCATGTTAAAAGTAATGTTTTGAGGCATTGTTACACCTTGAGATGTATGATTAATCACCTTGTGATCTCAGTTTCCAATGCTCTGTTTTGAAAACTTAACTTTTTGAAGACAGTCATTGAGCTTCTGATTTCAGAGCTTTAACTGAGAGCTTCTGATCCCAGAGCTGCCAGAACAGAGAGGAGTTATGTAGTCACCATGAGAATTAACCTTTGTTCTTACCCTTACAACATTTCCTAGTTTTCCATTTCAAAGGAAAGTGTCCTTCTATGCTCTTGCTCAGGAAAGCAGACAAAAGCTTCAAGGGGAAAGGAGTGTTGGACTTGATGAAGGAAAACAGCAGCTAGTGTAAGTCAGTAAGTCAGTCACATAGTTTAAAATGAGAAGTTAATGTTTTGGAGAAAACAGAGGTAACTTCTGGTCACTGTACAGACGGTGCTGACATTAAAGAATTGTATACACAAAAGTCATTGTGACTGGCAGAGTAGAAGTATTCGATGTCCATTGGGAGTCCAATGTTTCGTGTATGCTCATAGTCTGTCTTTAGACTGTGTGTAATGAATGCCCACAATGCTACTGGATTAGGCTATCTCAAAGCAGGAGATCAGCTCTAATTTAAAAGAATAAATTTGTTGAATGGAGATTGTGTAATATGTCAGATTTTGTGATTTATTCTGCTTTTTAATTAAGAAGAGGAGAGGGAGAAATAGAAGGGTTTTCCCTATGAGTATACAAGGTAGAACTTTAGTAAGAGCAGAAAAGATGTTCTGCCTTTAACTCACATATTCCCTGACCGTATTCCTGACACACACAGCAGGCCTTAATGTGTGAATCTGATACCTATTCTCAGAAAAGTGTTCTAAGGACAAAACTATATTTCTGATTGCAGATATCTGTTTATGTAGCCCTACTTGAAAGGATACTTCAGGCTGCATATCAAATTCATGTGCAGAAGTGGTAACTTTCTGTTTTGAGTACTTCTGCCTATTAAATGTACAGTCTGGGAGGAAAAACTAGAGGAGATTACTTCCCCTTTCACTTTCTTCTGCCTTCTGTATCTTGGTTTTGCAGATTACTGGAATCTAAATATTTAAGGATAATTATGAGCTGGCAACGTCATGTGACCATTAAAGTGGAATTGAAAACATATGCCGTACAGTTCAGGGCATTTCTTGGCCCTCCCGTCGCTCCTTTCCATGCAGTGGTGTCACCACTAGGGGACTCTCCCTCCCGCAGCCTGGGCTGCTGCCAGTTCCGGAGAGTTAAAAGTCCTTCCATGATATTTATTGCTGTTTGCGACCTGGTCAGTAACAAATACTGAACCCACGCGCTCTCTTCTGCATTGTTGTGCCACATCCTCTTTGCCCATGCACATCTTTACTTCTATTGGTCACATACTCAGATAAATGCATCTGAGGGCAACTTAGTGAGTTAATGGGCATTATAAAATTAATACATAATAACAAAAATGACAGAAGGATGAACACTTTGATAAAAAAATACTATTTCAGGGGAAGAGAAAATTAAATTTGAGCGTTTGATTTGCAATGACCTAGCAGGTTAGATTCAACCATTATTGGTAACACATTTTGTTCATCAAAATAGAGAAGACCTTGACTTTTCAAAGAATTACTGCAGAAATGCTTAGTATTACAAATATCAATTTTTTTAAAAAAAGTGAATTTTCAGTTAGATCTTTTTACATTGTCTTGTAGTTTGTGCAACCAAAACACGGGAGTCTTTTTTTCCTCTGTGATTCATCTACTTGTGCATAATGTCTTACATGTAATAATGAGGCTGACTGGGTTCATTTTTATTAGCTAAACGGACAACAGTAAGAAAGAAAAATAAACAAAACAGGCTTTAACGTGAGTAAAAGTGTACCAGCTACTAAGAATAAAGACAGCCTTAGAAAACAGACCTGTTGTGTGTCTGATGTGCTAGGAAAGAGTGTGTTGACTCATTGTTTTTCTTCCTGGAAGGATTAACCTGCCACAGGAGCTTCTCTGGTACCTTGGCAACCAGAATGTTGTTGTTATTGCTTTTATATGTTTCTAGGAAATGACAGATAATAATTTGTTTTCAAATTACTTAAGCTGTGATAGCCTTTGCCTTGGTCAGTAATACTTTCCCTCCCCCCTTTTTTTTTTTTAAATAAGATGACAACTTGGAAGTATGTCTTTAAAATATTTTCATAAAATTAAAAGGAACTATAAGTAAGAAAATGTACTTGCATATGCATTTATCCTGGTTTGGGACAAATTTGGAAGGGAATTACCAAAGGTGTGTTCCCTAAAGGGCAAAATGTAGCGGCCCTTCCTCTCACCTGTTTGGGAGAAGAGGTAAACCTTTGAGAAAGGTGGAAAAAACCTGGTTTTTTAACAAGCAAAGTATTCACAATCATGAGAAGAATGGAAAATATTAGACAATAGAACCTCTCGTTGTTCTGAAGAGATGGCAAATTCAGAAAGAGCCCTTTTGCAGTTAAGAGTCCTTTCCATGGGTGTGTCCTTGGCTTTCTCACATTCTCTCTGGGGCTTGGGTCTGGTGTCCTGGCCACAGTGCAGCTTAGGGGCCCCCGGACGATAGCCCTGGTGTTCCCAGACCAAAATATGGCTGAACAGTTCCAAAAAACCCCTTCTGGACTCAGCTAACGAGAGAAAAACGAGTGAAAACAGCAAGGGAAAACTCCCCATCTGCCTGCAGAGCGGAGAACTCAGAGAGCACTACTTATCTCTATGTTTTGAATACAGCCGCAAAAAAAAAAAAATTCACTGCTTTTCCTTCTCCCCCCCCCCCCCCACCTCCCCCTTTGCTCTTAGATCTAGTTTGAATGTGCAGAACTTATTTCTGAGCTAAAGAGATGAATGGGGATACAATTCAGTATCATAAAGTCACCCCAGGACAGCATTTTCAAGCTACTTGAGACAGTGACAACAGCCAGAGTTTTCTAGAAAAATAGCTGGTCATAGAAATGATGGAGTTGTACATTTCACCAGTGCAGCATAATGTATAAAGCACTTGGAAGGGGATAAATTGAAGTAAAAAAAAATTAGGAAAGAACAGGTTCTTCAGGCATTGTTTTTTAACATCTCTAGCCTTTTCTTCCTGACAAAGAAAGCAAGGAATATGAACAGAGTAAAGAGAAAAGCTTGGTTCAGGTTACTGCAAGTTATCTGCCCTGCTGTATTTTTTATCAAATGCTTTCAACATTATTTTGATCTGCAGTCCTTTCAGTCTTGTCTTTTTGGACAGTGAGAGCTTTGATCAAATGAGCAAATTGGATCTGCTTATTCTTCACCTGGTGCAATTCCTCATTCTTTGTAGATGCTATTTGTTCTCATATGAGGTGTGTGGTAAGAGTCCTTTAGGGCCAAATCCTGCTCTGTTAAATTCAACAGGAATAATAATTTGTGCTTTAGCAAAAATGGGATCGAATCCTCTGTCCTCTGCAAACAGTGTTGTCCCCAAATGTCCTATTTGGCAACCCAGTTTCTACTACCTTGAACACATGTTTTCCTCTTCATATTCAGAGGGAAGGTGGTAAGGAAAATGCCTTTCCTCTTACAGTTGCAATTAAAACTCCTTATTATCCTAACAGGAAGTGGCAGAAGAGGCTACACATCTACTGACAGTATTTATGATAGCCCACATGAAAGTCTAGAGCATACAAACATTTAGGTTAACTTTTCCCTGGAGATGTCTGTAAAAAATACTGGAACATCCTTGTGCCAATAAGGAAGAGATGTTTTTTAAAGCAGTGCAAAGAAATTGCTCCTGAGTGATTCATTAGTTTAGATGCTGTGTAGAATAATAGATGGGAAAAGATAATGAGCCCGTGATGTCATTTAGGGTTGCTGCCTGCACTGGTTTGTGGAGCAGTCTCCTCTAAGTAATCCTGGGAATAGATTTGCCTTCAATCCCATAATAGTTTATAAATACTTTTCCCAGTCACAATGATGTTGTCTCCTCTCAAAAGGCAGTGGCTCCAAGTGTACAAAATAGCTGTAGGCAAATGAGGAGTAAGGATAGATGGAGCAGACTGGGAAGCAGGATTAGTGCACTTGGCTTAGAGGGCAGTAGGTGTTTTGACACTCCTGAAGTGCAGTGTCTCAATACATAATGTGTATTCCGAGTAACAATAGTGCTGCCTCAGAGGCAGGTTCATTGCAATACTGAGTGCAGATACCATCTCCTGCTGTAATTGTTTCTGGAGATGGGCTTTCCTGCTGGCTCACAGCTGTATCGTGAGGGGGCACTAAAACTTGACGGAGCAGGTATGTAGGGAAATGATGTGGTTTGGCTGGGAGTCTCCGCCAAGGAGAAATACTTCATAGCCATGCCATATTGCAACTACATGGCGTGTCTCATATTCGTTAACTATTATTCGTTACTCAAATAACTATATAGATAGAGTTCTATATATGGGCCTCTGTGTGTGTGCAAAGATAAATAGGCACAAGCAGTTTAAAGGATTTATTTGATGAGTTGGGCATGACAACACAGTTCAAAAGCAGCATATTCACAGATGACGACTACATATAATGCCAAGCATGTACCAGTAAAGGTTTTACAGTGTTTAAGCGTTGAAGTCAGTGTTTGTGCGAGACTTTAACTCCCTTTCTCAGTGTAAGGCGTGTTCGTGCTGCGCCTGGTGTGGTCGATGTTAGAGTGCTTACGGGGTTTTTGTATTTCTCTTCGCTTTGGAATGCGTCAGTGTTCAGCAAGTAGCTGTGTGTCCGTCCCGTCGCTTCCCGGCCGCGGGCGCTCTGGTGGCGGCGCTGCCCCGGGAGCGGGCGGGCGCTCGGCGGCGGAACCGGCGGCCGCCGCTGGGGGGCGCCAGGGCCCCGCCCGCCGGCACGGCCCCGGGAGCGGCGATCCCGGCGCGGATCTGCTCCCGCGGGAGGCGCCCTTCGGCCCCGCTGCCTCCCGAAAGCCCGCGGGGGTGGAGCCGAACAGGTGCTCTCCGCTTCGGGATTTCGGCACAACTGCCCACGGGTTGTTTCCCGGGCAGCCGCTGTGGCTGCAGCCACTGCCCAGGCTGCTCGTGCCTTTCTCTCCGTGCTTTTACTCCTCCCAGTATCTTGGATCCCCTTTGGTGAGGCCACAGGAGTGAGGTCACGGAGTTGGCTCTTGAGAGCACCTTGTTCATCCCCTCTGTTTCACATCAGTGGTAGGCTGCGTTCCAGGCTGCACTGTGCATTTACGGTGTTTAGTCACTCCCATGGTGCGGTAATCTCTGCGATGATTAACATTTTTGCCTTTGTAATAAGTTTATTTGGAAAGGCTAGTACTCGTGCATGTGGCTGTGTAATCTTCTTCAAAGGAAATACTCATTTCCCAAAAATGTCTCCCTCCAGCCTTCCTGTCCTGTCAGATGCCACCAGATGCACAGTAGGGGCTACTATGGGCAATGAACTCTATAAATTCCAGATGAAAATATAACCATTTCCAGACTAAATGTTTAAGTTTGTTCTGTGGTAGTATTGTTTCAGATGCGTTTTTATTTAAATTGATAACTGAAGTAACTTATGTTCTCTGAGAGCATTTGTATTCCTAAACACAGATTTTTACCACTGATAAAAGAGGCAGATTTACATGAAAGCCTTGCTCAAGCACTGGTATTAGATCTCCAGGCTGTGCACGAAGTCTTGTTTTGTTGCCATCAGAATCAGTTGGGGTGTGGATTTGCTGTATTTGCATCTATACCTTTGACACTATGTAATGTAATTTGAAAACAAGTAACTTCGCATGTCCCTTGCATTGTTCCCATTCCTTTGCAACTGTACCTTGTTCTTTTCTGTCCAGCTAAACAATTCATTCCTGTGACCTCTTGGTCTAAAACCTGAACTTGCAACTAAATATCTTCTTTAGTTGGAGCCACATGTGTGTAGCTTGCTCAGGCCACACCTCAGTGTGGCAGAACATTCATATTCATTATTATTTGCCTCCATATTGAGCAGAGTCAGAATCACTATGCATCAAGGAAAGAGGAATATGTGATAAACTTGTTGAACATGTTGCATGAATATCTATTAGCTGAATTCACAATTTACTCTTCTCCTTTGAATGGAAAATGTATAGTGGACATCTCACTGTCAGGGCGTCAGTTATCTACCCCTAGAAAATAAAAAAAATCTTGTTATTGCTTCTACTTAAATGAGGGAATAAATATCTCAAAAATTGGTTTATTTAGAGTGTTATTTATTCTGATTATTGTATCAACTTAATCTTACTTTCAATTAGCTTTAGAATGCATATGGATTGCCTTATTCTTGCAAGGAAAAAGGATGTTCTTCCTCAGGGAAGAGAATAATGCAAGCATAAGAGTCATCCACTTAACCTGGTCCCATAGTCTCATTTGTTAAATCGTAGAATGTTGCTGTCACTAAAACTTCTATGTGATTGCTGTGAATGTATCATGTCTCACTGACTTTGTAAAAGTCATTATATGTAGAGATATACTGTAAATATTTTAATGAACAGCAGAGAGAGTTCCTAAGGATGGGTCTGTGATATCTAAAATGGCTTATTTTTTTTTTCCTTTTTAGCAAACTTCTGAAGAGAAAGAAGTCTGAAAAAGGGCTGCAAGGAGTGACTGGAGAATGGTTTGAAGAAATAAAAAGAAGAAAATTTCAGAATTACATTGATGCCAGTAGAATGTTAAAACCACCATTGGAGTATCAGCTAAAGAAGAGCAAAAACACCAGTGAGTTGCATTTGTCCATTTCATTATGTATATAATAATGGTCACCAAACCAATGTCAGAGTGTAATAGTTAAGGAGTTTCTGAAATTGCAGTGAGCTTCTTCCCATATCATTGTGTTACCAAAGATATATTTTCAAAATTAGTGTGTTTCTTTAAATAGATTCTGTTAAAAGCAGAGATGGGAGTCACAACAGAAAACCCTTGATATTGTTATGCTGTAGTTAGAATCATAGTATGGCCCAGGTTGGAAGGACATCAGAAGATCTTCAGGTCCAGTTTTTCATAGGAAAGGGAACCTGGATGAGATTATTTAGCACCATTTGCAGTCACATCTTGTAAACCTCTAATTGTGGGGACTCTACCATGTTCCTGAAGAGGCTGTTCCAGTGATTAATTGTTCTCACTGTAAGAAATGTCTTTATTAATCAAAATGAAATCGCTGTAAGTACAGAAAAGACAGTGGTGGTTTCGCAATCAAAGTGGTTATGTCTGCATTGTACAAAAAAGGTTGTGATTTAACCCCAGCTGGTGGCAAAGCACTACACAGCCACTTACTCACTCGCCTGCTGGGGGAGGGGGTGAGAACTGGAGGGCTAAAAGTGAGTTGAGGTAGACAGTTGATAGATAAAGCAAAAGCTACACACACAAGGAAAGCAAAGCAAGGAATTAATTTAGCAGTCCTCATGGTCAGGAGTGTTCAGCCATCCCCAGGGCTGCATCACATTTAATGGTGACTTGATGATACAAATGCCATCACTGTGAATGTTCCCCTCCTTCCCTCATCTTCCCCTAGATTTTATATGCTGAGTATGATGCCATATGGTACAGAATATCCATCAGGACAGATGGAGGCATCCTCCCACCTCCTTGTACACCCCCAATCCACCTGTTGATGGGGGGGGGGGGTGAGAAGCAGAAAAGCCTTGGCTTTGTGTACACCCAGCTCAGCAGTAAGGAAAACATCCTTGAATTATCAACACTGTTCCCAGTACAAATCCAGAACATAGCCCCATATTAACTACTGTGGAAATAATTAACTATCACAGCCAAACCCAGCACACTCTTTACTCCTTAGTCCATGCCATTTACATCACACTCAGGTCCCACACTATCCAGTATATCCCCATTAGCCACCCCACTGCCTTCACCTTGCCTCTGCTCCAGCTTAGACTTACCCATATACTGCAGTGTCTCAGGGACATACCTGCTCCAAGTAGAGCCACAGTCTCTCCAGGGATACACTTGCTGTGACATGGACTTACCCACAGCCTCAGTCCATCTGAGGTGCACCTTTTCCAGCGTGGCCTCCTCCATGGGCCACAATGCCTTCAGAAATGCACCAACTCTGACATGGCTTACCTACGACTGCAGTCCCTACAGGGGAGTACTTGCTCTCTTGTGGTCTTATCCATGGCCACACACTTTGAGGTTCTCCAGCATGACCACATGCACAGCCACAGATGCTTCGAGGTGTAGCTGCTATGGACTTATTCTTGGCCACAATCCCTTCAGAAGTACACCATAACCATGGCACATAACCATTCCACCAAGGAGCATTAGGCTCTAATTTACAGCCTGGCAAGCCAGCCCCATGGCAAGTGCTGGAGCCTGTCAATTAATAGCTAAACATCGACAATAGTGATAAATTCAGTCTAGCACATTCCACTGAGATCTGTTGTTATCTCAAACACTTCGAGCCCTATATTTGGCATCCCAAAGGACTCCTGTGGTTTAAGCCCAGCCATTAACTAAGCACCACCCAGTGGCTCATTCACTTGACCCCCATCAGGATGGGCAGGAGGCTAAAAGCAAGAGAACTCGTGAGTTAAGATAAAGACAGTTTAATAGGTAAAGGATAAGTCTTGCACATAAGGAAGCAAACCAAAGAATTAAGTTACTGCTTTCTGTGGGCAGGCAGGTGTTCAGCTGTCCCCAGGAAAACTGGGCTCCATCATGCACAATGGTTGCTTGGGAAGACAAACACTATCACTCTGAACATCCTCCCTTCCTTCTTTTCCTCTCAGCTTTATACTCTGAGCACAGTGCTGAATGGTCTGGAATGTCCCTTGGGTCAGCTGGGGTCAGCTGCCCAAGCTGTGTCCCATCCCAGCTCCTTGTTCACACTGAGCCTACTTGCTTGTAGGGTGGGGTGAGAGGCAGGAAAGGCCTTAACTGTGTAAGTACTGCTCAGCAGTAATTAAAACATCTCTGTGTTACCAACACTGCTTCCAGCACAAATCCAGAACATAGCTCTTGTGAGAGACTACGGAAAAAATTAACTATACCAGCCAAAACCAGCACAAAAAAATTGGTTTTGCCTAGTTTTCTTAAAAAAATAAAAGCACCTAAATGACATTTGGAATAAGTAGATGAGTTTGGGTGAGAAAGGTTTGAATATACCAATAGAAAACTTCTTCTGGTAACACTGATCTAAAGGCATGCCAGTGCTTATCATTATCAGGGTGAATGTCAAAGCCTGAAAAGTTGGCCTGACCAGGAAGCAATTTCTTGAGATCTCATTTCACAGGTTCTGATGCCCATCCAAAATGAACATGCACAAGGAACATGGTGTCTCTATAAAAAGCATGGTATTCTGTAGTCTTTCATGTTCTATCCAGATAGTCCTCATGCATAATATATGCTTTTATTCCATTCACACTTCTGCCTGTTTTTCATTGAGCTCTTCCTATTTGTGCTTCATAGCAACTGGAAGCAGAGTCATGTATTTCAAAAGAGAAGTGAAACCTTAAACATTTTCCTGGTACTACAGACCTGCACAGAGCATATCAGTCTTTCCTTACCTTTTTTCCCCAACACCCCCTCTAGTCCTCAGCTACCTACTATTTTGCTTTTTCAGAGATGGTCTAATTGACTAAACTCTGTGTAATTGTTCTCTGGTATTTAACTTTGAAAGAACCTGTTTCTATTTCAGATCTGAAAAAGGGCTTGTGTGCCTCAGAGGCTTGTCTGATATTTCCAACTGTATAAGCTGGCTAAATAAAAGGAACTACTTGTACCTGCAAGCCTTGCTGTGTCTACATCCCTAGACCATCCTGGCTATGACAGAGTGTTGGTAGGACTCTCTTGATGTTAACTGCGTTGTCAAGTCAATGCCACCTAGTGATTAGGCTCTGAAAGGGTAAAGAATGTGGCATTTTGAAGTACACAGAGATTGTCACTGAAAGGAAAGCCATGTATCACACACAGGTTTTAAATCACATGACATGAATTATTCACTTCATTTTGGACAATTTCCAAAATGCTGCCCCTTGCTATTGTTATAAATGACACTTTCCTCTAATTTCTGGGTTTGCTTTCTCATACAGTCAATGGATAAGCCATTTGCAGGCTGTGGTATTGTTTCAGGCATGTGTTGCTTTAAATGGAAAAAAAAAATGTACTGCCTTATTCCTGAGTGAGGTCTTGTTTGTTTATATCCTCCACTTCACTGTGGTGTGGTGCAGATCCTGCAGTTTCTTTCCCTTATCTGTAAGCGATACTCATTCTCATCTTCCCACCAAATGCCAACTGCTTTTACAGGCAGACTGAGTTTATGTTCAATTTGAAGAAAAAAGCCATAACCTTCCCAAAGAAATCATTCACGATATCTTGCCTTGAAAATACAGATGTGATTTGCAGTTTGTAGCAGAAAAAAAGGTACTCCAGTGGCCACAGGAATTCCACTGTAAGGAATTCTGTGATACAAAGGACACGTTAGTCAGGGTTAGTGTTATGTACGTTACAGTCAGTTACGTCATAGTATATTCTGGGTTGTCACATTTATATTTCTTACAAATGTAAAAAGAAAGTGAGTAATGATTGTGGATGCCTCAATTTTCAAATGTTTGGTTTGCCTGTATTTTAAAACAGGTATGGTTTTCAAGTGACTGAGTGCTGATTACTTTGTGAAGATCAGCCTCATGTATCTCACATGCATCGCCCAAAACCAATAATGCCTTTTGAAACTTCAGACCTGTTTATCTTTCTCTGTCTTCTAGTTAATCATTATAAACCAGTATGTCACATAGTCTGTCCAAAAATGTCAAAACTGGATTTTCCTGACATAAAAGGTAAGCAAAAGAAAATTGTTTATGAAGACATAACATTTATGTATATTTTAATACTGTATTTATTAAGAACTTGAAGTAAATCTACTTTTTATCACATTTTTAGATCATAAAGAAATCAAAATGTCATCCCGCACAAATTCTCAAGCACAAAAGAACACTTCAGCTTCATTTCTGGGGTTCAGATCACCTTTTGCTTGGCTTTCCTCCTTTAGAAAATCAAGGAAAACCCAGACTCAGAAGCAGCCACGGTGAGCAATAATCAGAACATACATTATTTCCAGCTTAAAAAAAATTCTGTGAATTGTTCTGTGTTTTAGGAGAAAAGTTCTGAAGTTTCAGAAAACTTTATTAAATTATTTTTCCAGTCTCTTGCTTTTCACCTCATGGGGAAGACTGGAATTTTACTTGACCCTTTAATGAGAGATTATCTGTATGGTGTCAGAAGAGGACTAAGTCACAAGTAGTAGGTAGAGTCTCTTGGCTGAACCTATTTTGTTCGGGTTTTGCATAAAGACTTAAAGTATATGAAGGACTGTAGACTTAGGAGCAGCTGCATCCTCTTCAATTTCCTCTCAAGAGGACATGGTGTAGGGTGCATGGGGATCTGGTGCCCTATGGCTGTGATAGAATAGGAAAGCATAGCTTTCCCAAGTCATGGCAGAGAGTCCCGGCCCCAGGCAGCTCTGCTGCATCAGTTCCCACCACTTCTAGCCCAGAGGCAGCTTGAGGCAGCCCTGCTCCAGCCAGGCAAACCGGACAGCTCTTGGCACTTCTGCCTTCTGTGCTTTGGTTTCAGTACTTTGGTTTGCTTTGGTTTTTGGATCTGAACCAAAGATGGTCTCATGTACAGCTCTGGAGCAGCTGTTTGAAGAACATCCTTCTCCTTTGCCATTCCCAGGGCTGAAGCTGCTGTTCAGAGGGAAAGAGGTGGGGGGACAGTCAGGCTGGTTAGGCTGCCTGTTCTTTCTTAACTTTTGTCCTGTATGGCCGTATGTCAGCAACACGTGAGTGAAATCCTACTATTCTTGTGTACATCTTAGGGTACTGCTTGGGACTGGCAATCACTGGTAGAGCTGCACTGTGCAGTGCTGTGAAATCTAAGTATGAAGGTGCAAGATCTTTGGTAAAACAAGCTGATTTTCACTCAGTGAGTCTCAGATTGGTATTCTGGTCTGTGCCTGGGGCTCCCTGCCTGCATGATGCTAAGGCAAGGAACAGCTGTAATAAACAATGACAGGGAATGCAAGCCTCTAAAGAAATTATGATTAGTCTGATATGTAGGTTTTGTAACAGAGCAGCTTGCTATTGTGGAGTGTTTGTATCAAAGCAGGAGATTTAAGGAGAGGTTTGTGATGGGGCTGTGAGGTTAGCTTTGTGGATGTTCACTGGTAACAATTCCCTTACATAAAAACACAACATAGAAAAAGAATATGCTAGAATATGTTAACGTTGCTTCGTACCTGTCATCTTCTCCTTCCTCTTTCTTGTGACCTGGTAAAGCCCCTCATCCTGGAACACAGAAATGCTGGGCCACAGTTTCCCTGAATGATAAAGGGACACTTGTGTAACTGAGAATCAGATTTCAAGGGTGCTTTATCGTGGTGCACAGTGAAGTAGCCAATGCACACACGAAGGTCGAGGCTTTGCTGTAGAATCTAAGCACTGAAATGATTTCTTAATTTAAGAAGACAAAAAAACCAAACCATGCCTACTCATTACATCAGCTTTTCTTGTGTGCGTTTATCTGGCTTTTCCGTGGAAAATCTATCGTATCTCAGGCTCAGATGCCTTTGATTTCTGACCGAGCATAACTTGAAAAATAAACAAGTCAATCCTGACGTGTAACTGAGCTGATTGCTACATTTTCTAGTCACGCCTCTCTGTTGAAAACTTCCCCCACCCTCTTCTAGGTGTTGCCGTGGCATGTGGTTTGCTTTATGCATAGGCAAAGCACTGAAATAATCTGCCTCTCACCAGGTAGAGTTATTTTGGAGAGCTAGTGAAACACTATAGGATGCAGCACTGTAAATCCTTGTAAGTAAGCCTAACTGGCAGAAGCTTTTCAATGGCTAAACATTAATGGCTGGTTAGAGGGTCCTTTCAGTTCTGGAGAGACAGTTTCATCAGCTGCCGTGGTGTTCTACTGTGAGAATAAATGATGGATGCTGCAGGAAGGAGTGCACTTACATGGGGATGCAGAAGATGCTAATAAAAGGTTTGTAACTGTAGTCTGAAATCAGTGAAATGTATGATCACTTTCGGTTCAAAGGTGTCAGTGTTCTTGAATTCATCCTTACTATTTTCTAATATGTAAGTATGATTCATCCTGGACAAAAATGCTGTTTAATTGTGCTTTCAGCATATATGAGTTATGTGTTTGGGTTTTAGTTGGCTTCTTATGTAGTGCTGCTAAGAGAAGTATAGGAGAAAATGGAATATACTGACATTAGACAACTTGGTGGGAACCTGGGGAAGACAGGTGCCTTGCCTCTGTGGAAATACTAATTTGCAGCAGATTTTAATTAATGGATTTTTATTATTGTCACCGGTAGTGATAGTCATCTTTTACTTTTAATCTTATGTTTGATTGTCATTAAAAAGTACATAAGTATGTAAGTAGGAAAGTATAAAATCTCTCATTTTCCATACTGAGGAGTATTTTCCAGATGGCAAATATTTCTGAACTTGAACATCAATTTAGCTTCTTTCCTGTTTATGAATAATAGACAATATTTACAAGTATGTGCATATGTATTGTGTGTGCAAAATAATGTAAATATTGCTCAGTGCCATTAGCCAAAACAGAAACTGAATTACTGTTTCCTAAAATTAAGCAGTATTTCTCTGAAAGGAAGAAAAACTTTAATTTTGAAATGCTGGAAAATTTTAAACAGTTCATAGAAAATAATAAGGCAGTTTGGGAAATGGAGGGATTGGCATAGGGAAAAGATTAAAATAACCTCGTCAGTGTAAGTTAGCAGGGAGAAAAATAAAGCAGGATGCAAGGACCAGTTATTTCTGAGAGAACAGTGACAATAAAGACACAGATGAATTTAGAATAGTGCCAGAGGTGCAAATGAAAATTTAAATTTTGCCTAGACTATCAGAAGACATTTCTAACTGACATTTCTAACTAACATGTCAATTAATACAACATCAAGCGGGGAGAGCTTTGCACTCTTGGGCTTCGCCAAAGAGTGGCTTTGCACAATAAAGCACAAGAAGAAAGCTTCTAACAAAGCTTTTGCATTTTTGTTATGCATATAAGTAAAACTAAGGTAACTTGCTAAGCCACAGGATTTTACTGAACTTAATTTGCAGGAAATCATTGTAAAAGCTCTGGAACAAAAGTTTTGTCCTTAATTTGGTTTAGAAGCATTAAAACACAACTTTATTTAAGTTTAAAGGAAAAGCTACATACATTTCTGAGTTCTGGTTCCGTAAGCTTCATTCAAAAGGAGAGGTAGCTTTCTGCTTTAATGGCTGTTTTTATTCTGAGCTACAAGAAAAAATTAGGAATTTCAGATTCAGACTGTCTGACCAAATCCTAAGCCCGCTGAAGTCAACAGGCTTGTTTGGTTTCAGTTGGACCCCATGTCAGAGAGGAATCCTGGTTTTACAGTTCACAATTACAGAAGCAAAAACAAATTGCACCTTTCAACTGTTCTTCCCTGCCTGCAAGCACATTGCAAACAAATGACAAAGCACTTCAGGAAGAAAGGCTGGGCCACAAAGAACTTGCCAACAAGCCGGTTTGTACTTGCTGTTGAAGCACAATAAAGTAGACTACTGAGCACAGGGAGGTTTTAAGAACCTAAGAACAAGGTCATTCAAAAAGACTTGAAGACAAACAGGACTGAGCAGAACCATCTTTCCCTACTTCATTTTCTCCCAAGAATTAACTTCCTGGGAAAAAACAGTTTCTGAGACAAAGAAGAACTGGCAATAAGCACAGGCTGAACAACATTTCCTTCAGGGCTTTTGAAGGGACTGGGTTTGCTTTTGCTTAGTAAAACAAGGATCTGCAGACTCAAATAAACTCAGTGAAGTCTAGTCCTGTTCGTGTTTCTTTCATTTATTTTGTTTTTGTCTGCAAGTCACCCCATCGAGCAGAGTACTTTTTATGTTCAAGGCTTCTCGGCTTGTTCTAACAATTGCATTACTCATGGTCGCTCGAGCCAGTTCTCTGCCAAGCCTTTGCAGCCTTAAATAGCTTAGGAAAGCAGATGAGCCTTCTACCATATCTTAAAAAATGGTCAATAAAAGGGGTTTTTGGGTGAGTAGCAGCAAGTTCTGAAGTTCACATCAAACCCAATTTGCTGTCTGTCTCTCCTCCTTTGCAGGGACAGAGCACAGCTCCGAATGTGAGCAGAGTGAAATGGAAGAGAAAAACAGTAAAATTCCAGATGCAAACCACTCAGAGATTACCAAGTATATAATTTAGGCTATGAGTATTACCTACAAAATTATTTTTGTTTGGAAAAAGAACAAATACCATCTTACCATAATGCTGGATTGAAACAGCTACTTTATGGCTATTGCAGACAGTGAGATGTCAGTAGGTTGAGTTCATTTTTGGCTGTGCAGTTATGAAATTTGCAAGCTGACAAGGCCAAACTGAGTGGTACCTTTTCCCAGCACTTTATTTTTGCAGGATTTTGGCAGGGGTAGGGGGCAGAATTCTTCATAGAGCAAGTTTTCTTCAGATGCTTCTCAATAATTGTTAAAATGAGAAGCTGCTGGATATTTGCTACCTGATGAAACAACATCATGTTCCTTTTCAAAGCCAACATTTAAATCCCTCTGCCTACAGATATGACAGTTCAGCTGGCCCGTCCTCAAAAGTGGAAGAAATGGCCACGGTAAGTACTTTATCAGTTTATTGTTTGCAATGTTTAAATACAGATTTTTCAAAAACTAGTCCCCTTGGTGTAGGCTGTTGCTTTAACATCTGTTTAAATAATATTCTTGCAGTTCTTGTTTTAAATGCTGAGTAAAATGTCTGTGTTGTTGCATGTAGTAGACTGAGCTTATTCCATGTAGTAGACTGAGCCTGTCTGTTAAAGTCCAAAGTTTTCTTAGCTAGGCCCTACATCTAGCTCTGCCAGATTTCACTTCTCTCATAATGACAGAATAATTGCATGGATCTTTTCCTAAGACCTTCAGGAATTTTGGCAACTTTAACCAACCTGTAAATAGATCAAAACTCACACTGAAACAATAATCTAGTGTATTTACTTTGTTTCATTTCATTTGTACAATGATGAAAAAGAGTAGCCAGCTTGGGCAGGCAGTAAGCTAGAACCTCTTGTGCAATATTTCCATGCATAGAGTTCCCATGTAAATATAAATTTTGAGTAGGATTGTTTTGGGCTTTTTTTGGGGGGATGGGTGGTTATTCCATTTTATAAGCACAAGCTCCTTTTAAGGATAAAACAAGAGATTTATTTCTGATGTAATTTAAGTGCATGCTGTTGAAATATCAGATTTTCTTCCAAGGATTATATTTTCTATCTTAATTACTTTATAACCCTGCATTACTAACATGTTTTTTCTCATCTTCAGTTGGATGGTATAACCACAGAGGGGACTAAGAAGGTATACACTGTATAATCAAAGGCACAGAGGATGTAAACTGGTCACCTCCCTTCTCTCATATTTCAAAAACAAAGAGATAATCTATATTAATATATGACTGAGCAAAGATCTTATCAGAGAATCCTGTCTGTTATATAAACATATAATATAAAGCTATATTATAGCAAGATGAGTAAAATGTTATGAATATGGTGAACAAAAAAGTAGTAGGGTGGGTTTTTTGAGAAAAGGAGGAAGACTTTCAGCTAAAACAATTCAGCAGTTAAACACTTGTCTGCACTTCCACCATCTGAGACTGTGAGCTGAGAGAAATAGCGTGGGGTAGAACCTCTCAGTTTAAACTGTAATCCAAACACAGTTGGGCAATAGGATGACATTTTCTCCACTTTTTCCACTAAGTGCTGTCTTGCAATAAGAAAATGTAGTGGACTGTAGTGTTAAATTATTAAATCTCTGTTGGGAGGTCAGTGTGTGAATTTTAAAATACACAGATCAAGGAAGAAGTGATTGTGGAAAACTAAAGTGAAAGAGACAATGCAATAAGGATGTATTTGGATAAAATAAGTAAACTATGCCCTTATCCAAAACATGCTTCAGGATGAGGACAAGATGAGTAATTCCCCTTATAGTATGTGTAGAAGCCTATAAAATGCATGCAATTTTACAAACCTCAGTTGTGTATGTTAATAATACATTATGTAATGGACTGGCAGAGTTTGCTCACCTCCGGGGCTTGTGACACAATTTGTGATGTGACATGTGAAATGTGATTTGAACCTACATGTAGAACTGAAACCAGGTTACCTTACAATTTTCAACAGGCTGAAATGTGTAATTCCCCAATATCAACTGACACAAGTGGTCATTCTTTTGATACAAACCTAAATGAAGCAATGGAGAAAAGTACACTGGAATGGAATGAACAGCTAGAGAAGGAGATTTTCAGTGGTAAGTGTGTGTCCTTATTTTGGTATTGTTTTGATAGTATTGTTACTAGAAGTGACTGTGGTTCAAGAGAGTTTTCTGCAAAAGCTCAGGCTGTAAAACACGCCTCATTTCTAGCAGAGTGGCTACTTTTGTAGTCTTTGTCTGACAGCAGAATGTCTACTCCAACATTGACTTCAGGAGATGTCAGTGATCACTCTTAGAATGCATTTCATCTCATACTGATGCAGTTCAGAAGAATCCCATGTAACTGTATGCAGTTGTCTCTGCTGTTTCTGCCAGGAGCAGAAGGTGCATACTGCTCCTTTTAGATGCAGACATATAGTTATGTAAGAATTCTATCCCAGTTCCCTGCATGCATAATTTTGATAATGATGAATTACTGGGCCTGGTTTTATAAACTGTAAAGCCACAAACCACAGAAGCAAGAGGCATTATGGCATTCTCTTAGTTTTTTCAGAGCTGTTTTAAACCCCCGGTCAAGAGTTGCAGGTTCTTTTTTAGCTTGGCTCATGTCCTCCCAATGGAAGACTCAGAAACAACTCATCTTTTTTCTTGTTCTACGCTGAGTTTCTCAGGAGTCTTCTTTTTTGTGTGCTGAAGAGAAACTTAGGAAAAATGGAGAATTTTAGTACCTTTGGATTACATTTTATTCCAACTATATATACTTATCAATACTTTCTTAATGCTTTTGTAGTGTTAGCACAGATCTGTAATGACTGATTGTTCAGTCTTATGTATTTAAGTGGATTAGGAAATTCTGTAACAAAACAATCATATCCATTGTATATTATGTGTGGTGTTTTCAGAATAGCAGAAGAATACAATTGACAAAGGCATAATTGGTTTCAACAATAAAAAGTGTTTTAGTACATTGCTGTCACTCTTCTGACTGAATATCTTGGTTAATTGAGCTATATAGTATTTAATTCCAGTTCATGAGGTTGCCTTTATATATTTATATAAATACATATTTGTTGCTAGACTGAATCACAGCTTCCTAACTATTTAATTACCCTTTTTAATCCAGAAAAATGCCATTTTCAGTGCTCATACAATTCAGAAGAGAACTACTTTTATGAATGAAACAAGCAGTGGACATGCCAAACTACTGAATATGCTTGTTTGACAGTTTGCAGGATTCTGTTGTCGTATAGTTACATCATAACTGTGCTTTGTGAACGCACAGAAAGGTCCATACTTGCCTAGTGAATTCTTTACAGGGATTTTTTTTTTGCTTACAGACTATATTTGGAAGGTTTACTCACACACGCATATACAGTGTGTGAGTGAGAATCAGCATAAAGACTAACATTAACATAAAGAGCAGTCATGGAGGAGAGCATTTTTTTTCTTGTAGTCATAATAGGTGACTGCTGAAAGGTCCTATGGAGGAAGAATGTGTGGTTTGGGAAGGGTTTTGAATGCTGAGAAGCTGATCCCTTTAAAAGCCAGTTCTGATTATTATCGTAGTACGTGAACCTTTTTAACATAAACAGTCAGAAGATTATTAAAGAAAATAAAACCAAGTATTTTTTTTTTTTCTCTGTGCAGTTCTAAGTGATCTGGATGACCAGCTGGCCCAGGAACAAACCCAAGACCCTTTGGACAGGACAGCTTCTACTAGCAGTGCATCAAATGTCCAAAGTAGTAGTGCATTCCCTACTTCAAAGAGGCAGACTGCTAGTAGAGGGCAACAGAGAAATGACTGGAGTGACGTGCCTAGCACATTTTTCCCAGATGGACTGAGAACACTAAGGGCCAAAGACGAACACAAGATTTTCATCAGACCAAGAAAGTTACATAGTGCATATATAAACTGGCACCAAACAGCCTTTCAAGAAGATTGTAGCTACGGTGATGGAGTCGAGGGAAATCCTCGTCTGCAGCGTAGGAGGCTGTCTGCGGTTTCTTTCGGACGCTCTTCGGAAGGGAGCTTATATCCCCCTTCTGTCACACAGAACAGTGGATTTAGGCACAAGGGTTGTATGAACAGGGATACAGCTGGCAGAAGTTACTCTGTGTGTTCCCTTCGGAGATGTCCATCATCTGTATCTTCTGATCAGCTATCAGCATCTAGTTTACAGCATCCATTGATAAGGGAGAGCAAGAATGGTTTTGTACCAAGGTTTGGGCGACAGAACCCAAAGAGAATTCCTCTGTCTTCCATTGTATGGAACAACACACCAGACTCTTCAGAACAAACTCCAGAAACAATGTTTAGAACTCAATCACTGATGGAGTTTCATGCTACAGACCATGGTAGATATCCCAGCTCTTTACAAGAAACTAAGAAGTACCCAAGTTACCAGTCAAAACACCACTATAGAAGATCTATTTCAAGCAGTAATTGCTTTAGTAGAATAAGTTGCCCGGACAAAGCTGCTTCTCCCTTGCCCTTTGATAACTGGGAAAACTATCCTTTATACAAATCAGAAAATAATCTCTCTAGATCCTACTATAGAGATACCTCTTCTCATGGCAAGTTGTATGCAAACCAAAAAAATTCTTATGGAAGAAAAGACAGCTATCCTTCTTGGGCTGATATTCCTCAGTGTTACAGTGATGAAGTGTTTCTTTCCCCTGATGCCAGCTTTGAAGCATTTATGGCTAATTTAAATGACCACCAGTGGCCACATACAAAGAATGCCAAGTTTGGTTCACAGCGCCTGCAGAACGATTTTCACATGTTCTCTCCAGAAAATACAAGTATCAAAAGGATGACAAGAAGTCCCAACAGAAATTTTTCAGAATTCACTGAGAGCTGTCAGCCTTGGCTAGGTTGTAACTCTTCTGTTTCTTCATCTGGTATCAGAACTGATGAGTCAGTCTTTCCCAATTCAAAGGACGAACCAAAACCTACAGGACTGAACAGGAATTCTGTTGTTGTTACCCAAAGGTGCACTAAGGCAGACTTAACACACCTGGAAAAGGCTGAAGGTGTGAAACAGCCAGATGAAGACATGAGGTTACAGTCGGTTCCTCAACAAGCAGATACAAGCTACATCAATACACTCAATTTTTCTTCTAACAGCCCTGCTTCTGCCATGTGGCAAAGAGATGTATCTCTCTTTAACACAATGACATCGAAGAGACAAACCCAAGCCACTGCCAGAGGAGATACTGCAAAAATTTGTACATCAAGTGGTGATAAAAGAAATGTAGAAATGAAGGAAAATGATTGCCCACCCAACAGTGTGTTCAGTCATCCTCCCTGTATTTTGCCGGCTGATGGGAGCAGGAAGGAACATTTTCTTCCAAGTCAGAAAGAATGGGAACATAATCTGCATTATGCAGCACAAAGAGAGAGTATCAAACAGGATAATTGGAATGCAGAAGCCCCTAACAAAGCTACTCCAAAGAGACAGTCCTCACTACTGAATGTTACTTCTGCTCTATCCACTGAAAAATTAGCAAACTGTCAAGGCAAATTGTCCTCTCCTCTTGAGCACTCATCTAGTTTCTCAGAAAACTCTCCACAAGCACTTTCTCATAAACACAATGCTAAATGCTTAGGAACACTAACTAGCTCTTCAGTAAATTGCACTGTTACTGAATCTCAAGAAGAGATGGGGAAAAGAGCTGAAGTGAGTAGAACAGGTCTTAGCAAAGAGATTTTACAGAAAACACTGCAAAATGCAAGCACTTTAGTTACTAAGGACTGCAATGGACAATTCACTACTAGTTCTTCACAAAATGGAAATTCTGGAAATATTTATAGGCATAGCTTTGATGGAGACACCAATACCTCAGAAAATAGTTTAAGTTATTTTTGCCTTGAAAAAGGAACTGAAAAAATGAAGAGTACTTCACCTTGTGTTAGAAGGTTTCACAAGCAAGACAGCTCACCAAGACATACCAGTAGCTGCAGCATTACTGGCTCCCCTGGCAGAAACAGCTCCAAATCTTCTGAGCCCCTTGTTATTTATTACACTTTGCCTAGAAAATCAGCTAGCATTGCTGGTAGTATTATGTCAGAGATGCCCATCTCTTTACCTAGAGAAAGCAGAACAACCTACAATTGTTTAAGGTCTGAAACTCTGCATAGAGCTGACACCTCTTATTCTAATCAAAGAGATGTGTCTTGTTTAGACCCAAAACGTTCCTTTTTAACATCAGCATCATTAAATGCTGCCACAGGTGACAAAGATTACCACAGTCCTTTAACCAAAAATATTGATGATTCAATGAGTAGTAGATCAATTGATCTGACAGACAGATGTGAACATCGAAGTAGAAGAGAATCCTCTGTGTTTTCAGATTATAAGGAGAGGGGTAATTTTTTGCAGAAATATAAAACCACAAGCACATTTACAGTTTGTGTTGATGAAGATCATGTCAAGTATCATGAACTAGTTTCAATTTATTACACACTACCACGGAGGCATTCAAAAACATTTTGTAGCCTCTTTAGAGATAATGCGGAGGATGCAGATTTACCTTGTCCCAAAGAAAATGCTCAGTCACCAAGAATACAAAACAAGAAAAATGAAGGTCATGTGAGTTTAGCAAATGATTTTTTCCCTACTACTTCAGAAAAGGAAGTGCCTTCATATTCTTCTGACCAAGTATCTCCAGTTCTGGTCACACCTCAGAATTTAAGAACTGTTGTTGATAGTGAAGAAGAGAATTCTCACTTATCCCCTAGCGCTGAGAGGTCAGTGAGTGTGGTACCTAACAAGAAAGATAATTCAGCATATCTTTCATTAGCAGAAAATGTACTTTCTGATGTGGTGACAAAAGAAATTTCTTTTGGTGGCTCACAATCCACTGCAATAGTGGATAAGTTAGGTAAGGCCATTTCTAATGCTTCAAGCAACCAAAAGGCACAAATAAATGTAAAAGAAAAGAAGGAAATTTTACAAAGAGCCACACCACAAATATCCACTTTATCAACCCCTCCCAAGCCAGGCAGACATTTAGAGAATCCTTTATATTCTAATTCAACAAATAAAAATATTGTACAGAAAAGAAGCTCTGAAAGTTGCTCTCAGCCCCCAAAAGTGAACAAGAAAAATATGAACAGTTTATTCCTCCGCTCCAGAGAGAAGAGTTCCCTTGGAAGGAGTGGTAACACAGAGCATGCTGATGGGCCACTTTCTCCTATGGAAGATGTATACAGGGATAGTACCCAAGTTACACAGAGAGTAGATGTCCGACACCGAACCACCCCTCTGTGTAATAATAAATTTAGTGGACTGCAGTTAAGGGCTGACAGTTCAAGAAGAAAAGAGAATGGTTTAAACTTTTGTAGCAAAGTGCTTCCAGAGTCTCCAAGCAAAGCATCTGAGGTAAGCACAGCTTCCAGTGCTGTTCCATTACTTCAGCTAGACAAAGTGGCTAGCACAGATACAGATGAAGTAAAGAATTCAAAAATTAAAAAAGAGCAAAACTCACAGAGTTCTCATATGCGTGAAGTTTACAGTGGTTTTCAGGAATCAGAGAGGCATAGGGAGGGCAACCTGAACAATAAAGTCCCCAGGGTTACACAAGGTCAGAACACAATGCAGAATAAAGAAGAGGAGAACAAGCTTCTCTCCAACTGCACAAGTGACAAAGTCAAAGATATAGAAAAAAGGAAAAACAGACCTTCAATTAAAAATAAATTGGCAGCTGTTTACAAAACAAGTCGTAAATTTTCAAGTAAAAATTTACCCCCTAAACCACACATAAGTAACATTTTTTCACAGAATGATGGAAGTGCTACTTCTTTAGATGTCAACATATCCCTTGACTCATTGATTTCAATGGATTCCCACCAGCCTTTCCTGAAGCTGGACAATGAAAATCAGAATCACAGTCTGAACTCTGACAAGAATACTCCAAGACCAAGAACAGCTGATAACAAGAAGACTGAAAATCAGAATGATTCTTCTTTGCTTGTTAACACCAAAAGAAGGACTTTTACAAGTTCATACACCCAGAAGGAAGCCATCAGTCCTCAAAAAACTGCAGTGGAAGTGGAAAATAAGCCAAGACTTTCAACCCTATTTCCAGATAAAGCAGTAGCCACAAGAAATAAGAATTCCCAAACACTTGATCTCAGGTTAGAAAGCAAAAGCCAGCCCATCACTCCCAGTGCTACTACCTCATACCCACTGAATGAAGAAAAAGGAAGAGCTAGCCGTCATGCCTGCGCTCCTCCCCCGCCACTTCTGACTGACAAAAACTCCAACACCTATGTTAATAGCTGCTTGCAGGCAGACACATGTCCAGAGCAAAACTTGACTTCCCAGACAGTGCTTGGTCAGCGTCAAAATACCTCTCAGCCTCTCAGCTTAGAAAACGCCAACCTCAATAGCTATCAGTTGCGCAAGAGCCATGCGAAAAGTCAGCGTGAGCGTCACCTCTCTGAGGGCATTTGTGCCCGAGATCCCCTTGAGACCTCTGCCTCGGGAAGCAATATTCTCCCCAAAGATGGCATACATGGGAAGAGATTTAAATCTTACTCAGAGCTGTTGTCTTGTGATGAGAATGAAAACTGGGCATCAGATGATGAAAAATGTTACAGCACTAGGAATTTAATGTATCCCTCTGTGGAATTTGGTATATTTGGCAAAGAGCAACAACTGGCTTTCCTGGAAAATATCAAGAGGTCACTCACCGAAGGGCGATTATGGAGACCATGTCTTCTTAATAACCCTGGTGCTTTCAGAGATACAGAGAGCTCTTCTATAAACAGGGCTGAGCTTCTGAGCTCGAGTTCTGCTGGGAGCAGAATGTCATCAGCTGCTTCGTCCCCCCGAGAGCTGACTGATGCCTACGTGGAGGACCCAGCCGCTTACTCGGACTCAGACAGTGATACCACCACCGATGATGAATATTACCTAGATGAGATAGATAAAGAATCAGAGCTATGAAGCGACTGTGGTACTAAGAGGGCACAATAGTGTGGTAGTTTCTGGGCAGGCAAAAACATGTCAAATCCGCTGAGCCCATTCCTGTGCTGCTATAAATTGGTACAGCTTCCTTAGTTTCAGGGAGTTAGTATGTTATATTAGCTGAGCATTTGACTTCTGGATTAAATGTGTGGCTTCACCTTTCCTGCTTCTCTTAGCAGGGAAAAACAATGTTAAAAAATCCCTTCCCCAAAAAATAGAAGATAAACAGCTGTGGAGCTTTGGGCAGTGTAAGTCCAGGGATGGCTTTCCTCTGAGTCAGCAAGCAGTAGTTAGGTTCCTGCCAGCTATGCAGTGCTGGAATGGATAAATTCTAGCTTGAGCTGCTTTTTCTTACAGAACTTAACAGACAACCAAGAAGTTATTTTGCTGATAATTTGCTGATTTTCTGATCTTCCTCATTATCAAGCATGATAATCCTTCCCACTGAACAAATATCCTCTCAAAATGAAACATCTTAAATCTTTACAGCATATTCTGCATGAATGTTCTTTTTCTGCATTCCTGGGAAGCATAGCAGCAATGTCCCTGGTGGCATTTGTTCTGCTGTGCTGTTGAGGCAGATTCCACACCAGGGCTTTTCAGCATTGCAAGAGCAGTGAGCAATGTGAATTGCAAAAGTACTTCTAGTGTAGGAGAAAAAGTTCAACACAGGGCACAGCACTGAGAAACTGACCAAAAGAAAGACACCTGAGCATGGAAATCTGATTTCCAGACATGGAAGATTCATAACCAGCACAGCTTTGGTTACAGATGACATGACTGTCCAGATTTCTGTCTTTGACTTAGAAACAGGTTAATTTGGATTAAAAGTCAGACACTTTTAACAATTAAAAATATAAAAAGATTTAGCCTGTTGATTTCCTGTATCAACCTCATAGGTTGAATCTTTATTGTCCTAGTAGTGAAAAGATAACCAAAACAATTTGTGAGGTCCTAAAGTTCTGCAGCTGCCTCTGCTTGGCTGGTCTCAGGATGAGGCAGTTGCAACCACTGGGCTCCTTCAGGGCAGCAGCACCTGGGGCAGCCTGAGAGGGCACTTGGCTGGGGTGCCACTGTGCCATAGACTGTAGCTTTTTACATGCAAAGTAAATAAAACCAGCAAGAAAAGCTCTTTGCCCTTTGTTAAATTACCATCACTTTTTGGTATTTTTCAACTGTTCCTTACCACAGTACTCTTTATCCTCTAAACTGAGTGGGTGTAAACATGTTCATTGGCTCTTCTTCAGCCACAACAATAATGTAGTATTATTACTCAGTGGCCAAAACTTGTCCCTGGCTATTAAATTTCTAACTAAGCTTTGTTCTCTTTTTATAAAAAAATCAGAAGTGGCTCACTGAGCCAGAAGATATATTTTAAAATAATTATACATTTTCTTCTACTTTATTTCTAATTTCATATATGGCCTGAAATGATGGTCCATATTTTTATATGCTTTTTAATCCAATAAAATTTCTGTAGGACATAATTATATTTTTCTAACTTGAAGGACAGTATACTGGTATTTTAAAATAATATATTTTACACAAAACAAGCAATGCTTGCATCACTGACTACTCCACAAGAAACTAAAAGATGAAAATATTACAGTAGGTTAGAGGTATCCTTATTTTTTCATACTGTAAGCTTCGTTAAAGAAGTGGATCTGTAGTTCAAATCTGTATTGATATATGAGTATTATTACTTTTTGCTGGGGTAATTTGTCTTTTGTTGTAAATAGAAGGACTAATATAAACTGTATATTTATAGACAGAATTGATCTCTACGACATGCCTGTTTCACAAGGATATAAGAATATGCTGACATAGGCAATGCTGGAAGGAAATGACTACTGTACAATTTCAGTCTTGTAAAATGTGGTATTCTAAGGAGAAATTATGTTTTTCTGTAAATGTCTCTATGCTCTGTGTGTACAGGATTCTGTAAGGTAAGACAATAAAACCAGCTGAGTATCTGTGCAGAATTTCTGCTGTTGTACATTTCTGAAAAATGAATTAATCCAAAAATTTGGGATACCAGCCTATATAAGGTAAAGAATAATAAAAAGATATGTGTATGAAGCAAGTAAACGGTCATACAGTTTTTCTTGACTAGACATGGATGATTTAGAACATTTTTATTTGTAAATATTTTCTACCCATTCAAAAGTAGTTGGATTAAGTGCTCACCTTGCAGGCATAAGTTTTTTTCATTTGCTATGCTGTGTATGACAGGCAATGAGGTGGCTTGATTTAACATAAGCAAGTAAAAACTGCTTTTGATTGTAAATCAGTTGTGGAAGACTGCAGCCTGTGGAGGATGTATAAACTAAAATTTACACTGAATAACAGTATTCTAACAGTCAATTGCATGAAAACATAGGGAGAAATACCTTTTGAATAGCAATCAGTTCCACTCAGTTTAGCAGAGCCAAATTATGACACCCCCACTCTTCCAAGATTTTCTTTGGCAAAAATATATTCTGTAAATGTTGGTAATTTACAGGATATTCACATTTAAAACCATTTGTTTGAAATAAATTCTGAATTTACATGAAAAAATGTATTGGTACTGTATTTGTTTTTCACATGCTGTGAATGCAGTAGGCCATTAAAAAAATAAATTCCAGCATCTTAATATGGTTGCCAACATCATCAGGGTGCTGATGGCCAACAAAGCCATGGATTGAGCAGAGCAGGCAGCCTCGGTCCATCTCACAGCTGTAGCCAGCTGTCACATCAGCTGCTGGGCTCAGGCCTGCCTCCTGCACAGGCAGGATGTGCTACCTTCTCTTGTCCTGCCAGCTGAGGAGTCTCCAGCACACAAACAGCCTTCCATCTGTGGTAGAATCTTTACTGTAGACATACTAAACCCTTAGAGAGCTGAATGCCTACAACTTGCCTTGAGGTGCCAATACTCCACCCTGCACTCCAATAGGGGCCGAGGGTAGTGTTTGATGAGTAGTTTTACAAGGTGATGAGCTCCACGTGAAAATCCCTTCAGCTGCAATTAGGTGTGAATGAAACCTGGCTGCCACGTTCTGTGTAATAAAGTGAGACTCTTTCAGCCTTAATTACTACAGCCAGTATTTGTGGTACCTGAGCTCACTGATGCAATCCTTCAGCCTGGCTTCAGAAGGAAACATGGTTTATGACCTAAGGTGGTTTCTCTGTCTCGACCTCTGTCCACCAAGTAGGTCATGCATGTACCCAGATGATCTTGGAGCACTCTACCATCTTGATGGCATTTGAAAGAGGGGACAGAAATGTCGTGGTTTCATCAAAGGATAAGTCAGGATGGGTGTAACTTTGGAAGGTCTCTGGTCCAGCCTCCTGCTCGCAGCAGATTGGCTTCAAGTTCAGGGCTGGCTTCTTAAGGCTTCATCCAGTTGAGGCTTGAAAATCTCTGAAGATGGAGAATGGACAGCCCTCTCTGGGCAACCTGTGCCTCAGCCTGTAACATGGAGATGTCACAGGGTGACCATCTCTTCTTTCTACTCATGCCAGTTGTCTTTCATCTTTCTGCTCTGCACCATCTCTTGATCTTCCTGGGGGCTTCTGTAAAGGTCCACCCCCTCACTGAAGGTATCTCTTAACAGGCTTAACAAGTCCAGCTGCCGCAGTTTCTCCTCACAGGGCTGGTGCTCCAGCTTTGCCATCTCAGTGGCTTCCCCTGGATTTGATCCAGTTTATTGATGCCTTGTACTGGGGAGCACAAGTCTAGATGCAGGATCTAGATGTGGTCTAACAAGTACTGAATGGAGGTGGATAATGACTCCCCTGGACCTCTGCCCTTGTTCATTCAGCCCATGCTGCTGTTTGCCATCCAGGGCTCATTGGTGGCCCATGTCCCTCCATGCCCACCAGGACCCCCAGGGCCATTCCCTCAGAGCTGTTCCCAGCAGCTGGTCCCAGCCCATACCAGAAAAGGGGTGGCTCCTTCTCAGGAACAGGGGCCCAAGAGCACCATCAGGCCCTGATTCCCCCACCTCCTCGGGGCTTCCCTCACTCTCCCTGCCCATGGCTCATGACACCATTTCAGCCCAGCCTGGGGCCATCAGTCTCTACCCCACTGGTGGCATAGGACACTGGTCTCCATCTCTCCTCTGCCCTCCCTGCTGAGTCTGGCCCTGTCTGCAGGCTGACAACCCCAGGACAGGCAGCTATCCCCAAGTGGCATTTGACCCCAATTCCCCTCACAGGGACTGATCCTGATCTGCAGATTGATGTCCCTGCCTGACCTCAGCCCTGCCCTGTACCCTGCCACACTACACAAGTTTTCTCTCACCTGTTGAGAGTATCACACATTGTATGTCAGTGGAGATCTGTGGCTATCTGAAGCGAGGGAATTGAAGAGACTAAAGACAAAAGCAAGGAGGAAACAAGACTTGATAATTCCCCCTTCAAGGAACCTGTTTTTCACGGTCTGTATGCAGAGACTTGAAGTTCATGTTATTCAAAACCAGGCAGAATTCATTTGTGCTCTCATTGCTTTGCATGTGAAAATTCAGGCTTGCCCAGAATCCAGATTTAATTCTCCTATAGCCTTGTAAGCCCTCCCATGTACTCATACGTTGAAATACTTCCTAGTAGTAGCAAATGGTAAAAATGATAAAACAACCTTGGGAGACAAATCATTGGAGTTTTACCCTCTTTACTTGTATCCCAACATTTTAATTCTGTGAAATTACTTTGTTGTTACATTTCCTAGAGGATAATACTGTGATCCTTTCTCCCCCTTATCATCACAGCACTGTTGAGGGCCACCAGCAGCATCTCAACCAGGAGCACCTGGGCATGGGTGTGTGTCTGAGCCTCCTCTCGGGGACAGCGAGCCATGTGTCAGTGCGTCCTAACAGGGTCCCTGCCCTGTCCTTCGCTTTAAATACAATTGCTATGGGAAATCCTAAAAAAGTGAGGAATTTTAAATTATGTCATGGGTTTGGGCCTTTTTCCTTTTACAGCACTCTCTGTACCATCAGCTGACACAAGGCAGTAACAATAAGCTGTACAGAAAGACGATTTTTTCATCTTTAAATTCCAGGCCAGCCGTTCAGCTGCCGGCTGAGTTGCATCCTAAACCACAGGTCACGGTGTTATTTGACGGGAGGGGAAATAACACCCCCCCATCATCTGCTCTTCAGCGCGTCCCGCAAAGCGCCCCCAGTCCGGGCAGAAAAGCCTCTCGGGACAGGAGACCGCAGCCCAGCGGGTCCGAGCCCGCTCCCTGCTCCCCGCTCCCACAGCGGCTGTGCTGCGTTTTCCGCGGCTCCGGGGAAGGGCCCGGCTCCGAGCCCGCTCCCGTGCCTCAGCCCCGCGGGCAAGGCACGGCCCCGCCGCCGGCACGGCCCGACCCACACGGGCCGGGCTGGGGCAGCCTCTCAGCCCCCGGCCTCCCTGGGGATACGGCGGGACGGCCCGTAGCAGGACAACGAGGAAAGGCGGCGCCGGATTCAGCTGCCCGGGGCTGGCCCAGCCCACCCCTCGCCTCCCTCCGGCTCTGCCCGGCCCCGTCGGGCCGCCCCGCGGGGCGGGGAGCGGGCGGGGGCGCGCAGGGCCGGGGAGGCCGCGGGACCGCGCTCCGAGCGGGCTGAGGGAGGCGGCGGGGCGGTGGGAGGCGGCGGGGCTGAGGGAGGCGGTGTGAGGCGGCGGGGCGGTGTGAGGCGGTGGGGCTGAGGGAGGCGGCGTGAGGCGGCGGGGCGATGGCGGCCCGCGGGGCGCTGCCGCTGCTGCTGCTGCTGGGCGCCGCGGGGCCGCTGCTGCGGCCGGCGGAGGCGGCGGATGCCGTGAGCGCCGAGCGGAGCCTGGTGTGGGGCCCCGGGCTGGCGGCGGGGCTCACCGTGCCCGTGCGGTACTTCTACATCCAGGCGGTCAGCGCGGCCGGACGCAACTTCTCCCGCTCCCCGCCAGGTACCGTGCCTGTGCTCCGGGCGGAATGGACACCCCGCCCCGGGCCGCGGTTTCGCCGCAGAACCTGGCTGGAGGTGCCCACCCGTTCCCCTCTTCCCCTCCTCCTTGCTTCCTTCCTTCCTTCCTGTCCCCGGTCCGTGCGGTGGCTGTGCCATCGCTGTTCCCGGGCTGCCCCCGCGCCCGGTCCCGCACCGCCCGGAACACGCAGGATGGCGAGCGAAGCACATGGTCAGACCCTCCTTTCTCCTGGTGCTGCCCAGCGCTGCCTCTGCTCTCACCAGTAGTCTGCTCCAAACAGTATGGAACTTACAGCAAAGAACCAGTACGCTCAGAAAGAATCAATGCTCCTGGAGCTAGCGGATGTAAAATCCCAATACACAGCTGGGAAGTGGTAACGTAATTATTTTTAATGCCGCACACACACCAGTTGCTTAAAATTTCTGTCTCAGTCAGCAGAGCCCTCTGGGCTCTGTTACCCTGCTGCTGCTCCGTTAAGGAGTAATTTTCATTTGTTGTTTACTCAGCACAAGTACAAACCATCCCATGACACTTCTCCTGCGGGTGGGAATTGGGTTTGTTCTTGCAGGCCAGTGGTATGATGGCAGTCAGCTGTTTGCTGCTGCAAGTTAACTCCACATGGTCTATATTAATAGTTTAAATTTGGAATAAAAATCGCTTTTGTGTCACAGATTCCATAATGAAGATAACCCTGAGATAGCTCTAGAGGAAATCCTGTATTGCTAATTAACATAGGGTAGAAGCTAGTTCATTTGCTGTGTGTTATGTACTGAGAGGGCAGCTACCAAGTATGCATGGCCCATTCATATCTTGTTAGTTAGAAAGCTGCTGCTTGCAGAATTAAAGAGTAGACATATATTATACAGGGTATGTCTTCAGTCTGACAGAAGTGTGGATGCTTCAGATATTTCAGGTCTGGACTTTCTCCATCTGCTGTTGCAGCTTAGTGCTGGATTGGATTTTGCAGTTTTGTAATTGCAGTCCAGAATGTCACTGCGCACTGCCAGTGCAGTGGAGGCTGATGGCAGCTGCACAGGGAGAGCCTTGGGTTCAAACAACAGGTTGCTAAAGGTGAAAAGGTGTGAAGTTCAGTTGGTTTCTCATGCTAGTGTAAGTCCTCCAGGATAAACTGGTAGGACATGGGTACTGAGAATCTAGATTTGATTGCAGTGTGTTGGTATTTATGTTAATAAATTCAGTGTCACAAGAAAGTTTCCAAGTCCCAGTGCCATCTGGCATGGAGTGATCTTTGTTCATCCTATGACCTGCTGTGGCCTCCAGTCAAAGACAGAGCATGCATGCTGCCAGCAGGGAAGAGCTGTTGCCTCGGCCTGTGCTAGCTGCTGTCCCAATACAAGAATTGTTTAGGAGGGTGCCAAGGATCCTTAAAAAAATGAGTAGTAGAGTTGATCATATTCCAGTGCATGAGCACTGTTTAAAGTATTCATAGAGACCTTGGCTATAAACTTCCTGTAAAATGTCATTGAGAATTACAATTAACAATATTTATTCAGGCACCACTCCCCAATATAAACTAAATACATCTCAAAATGTACCTGTTAAGATAGCAAACAAAAAGTCTGCATTATCACCTCCATTGCAAATCTGCAACGCTGTGTTCAGAGCAGCAGAGCTACCATTAAGGCATCACATTTTTGAAATTTGTCCAAATCTATTAAATTGGTTTTTTGTATGCAGTTGTCTTTTTTTGGTGGTTGGTTTTTTTGTTTGTTTGTTTTTGTTTTGTTTTGGTTTTTTGTGCAGTCAAGTGGGTCAGGACTTCCTGGGATCCATTATAAAATTATTATTATAAAATTTATATAGCATAATTAGTAGATTTTTAATCCATATTTGTTTTCTGAATGTCAAGTCTGTTCACTAGATTTGATATGCACCATTGCACATTACACTGGAATTTCAACCCAGAGGCTGTAACTGTTTGACCTGCCTTTGTAGGAAGATGTGAAATGATGCAGAATTCATTCTTTCCCTAGAAAAATTATTTCAAAGATTAAGAAAATCCCTGCTGAAAATACAGAACTTTCTTTTAATGTAAACTGCATAGACGTTTTTCTTTGAATACCTGGATATTCCTTATTCTTCTTTTCTGCTGGGTATTATCCTAGGTTTAACAACTGGCAACCATGTCTTTATGTACTATTGACTGTGATAAAATCAGCTGTTAACTATTGTTCAGATGATCTACATACTCTACTAACAAGTATTTTTCAAGGCCTCCCAAGTATTCTGGCATGTTTGACCAAGTGCTTTCAAAGAGAAGGGTGTGCTTCTTCCAGCTCTTGTTCCGGTGCTGCCAAACAGAGTTGTACATCTCAGTTCACTTGCCTTTGTACCCAGGCACTGCAGAACCTCCCTTCAGGTGTTTGGTTGATCCTTGGGCTTCTGTGATGGCCACACACAAGACCTGTGTTTGTTTGCTCTCTGAAAGTATAGGCTAATAATTTGTGTGTCTCTTTAGTGACTCTATCGATTTTGTGATTTCCATCTGTGAAAGTAACCAGCAACAATTTCAGTAAAACAATTGAATCAAAAAAATCTTCTTTTCAGACCTTTTAATTTCTCTTCAGCATACATGTCAGAAATAGAGTGACTAGTTTTATTTCTTTGTTCTTCTCTAGCAATTTGCCTAAATCAGGATCTTGTTACCTTTTCCCTCTTTCCTCCATTTCATTATCTGTTTCTCCATGCATGGCATACCTCTTTTTTCAAGCTGCACAGAAGAAAAAAAATGCCTAAAGCAGATGTCATTATCTGGATTTCTTAAAGTATCCCATTTTGACTGTATCTGTATTTTAGTCTCTCTTCAGTACTGGGAAATTATTTCGTACCTTAAATGCTGTCCCAGACATGTTATCAGGATAACAGAGAAGTACTAGTGGTGCTGATTCAACAAGGACACATGTTTCTTTTATAATTCCTTTGGATTGAGAGAAACAAGAAACATGAGTGAAAGTACCATGGTAACTTCCTCCAAATAAAAAATAAAAACCAGCAAAAAGCTGTTATGATTAAGTATGCAGTAAAAGCCTTGGTCCTGTTACACAATGAATGTTGTAAATTACAAACAAGAAGTCTGTTGCCTCAAATGAATTATTTGTACTGACATGAAATACTCAATCTTGTTTTTCTTCCCCTTGACTGTCAGTGGAGTTACCTTTTTGCCAGAGAGCTTTGTTATCAGTCACTTTCCTTATGCAATGATTCCTATGTCACCAGCTAAAGCTAACATATCCTTTGGGTAGATCAAGGGCTCCTCATGTCTAGAGCAGGACTTTCATAACCAGCAGGGAAAAAGACCCAAGTAGTTATTTCCTATACTTTCCTGTAGGTGAGGACAACGATATAAAATCCAGTAATATTTGACCTGTAATTTGTCAATAGTCGCCCATTTTTATGACAACTGAAAAGTTACTTTTCTGCAGTAAACTTCTTTTATTTATGCCCAGTAAAAATGCTGTTTAATAAAATGGATACAGGGAGACAAAGACATGATAGCAGCAGGAAACTGTTTTGTTTGTGAACCTCATTACATGCTCTGGATTTGAATACTTCTTCATCCAAATAATACTAGGTGATAATTGTAGGGAGAGGGTACTTGGTTAAAGTCAGCTACTTGAAGCAAGTTAAAAATGGTGGTTGTGACTTGCATTCACAACTTCAGAGCCAAAGAGGTTCATTCCTTTGGGAGTCATTTAATCTGAATATTCTTGCACAGTATTTAACTTGAATCCAATTTCAAGATCCAGTGATTTAAGGAAGGCATAATTGATCATTAAAAGGCTGGTATTTACCACATCAGTGAATTTATCTCTGGATGCAAAATGTAGAGTTAACTGTGACATCTCAGTCATTTAGTGCTTTTGGGACATATTCAGATTTTAGTAACATCTTGATTTTATCTGGATTTTTTCAGTTTCATTTTTTTCTGTATACTACTTGGTGGTAGCATTTGTTGTATTTGTTTGGTTCACAATGCTTAGGCTGTCACACTTCATGAATAATTTGTTGCTATCTTTTTTTTTATTAATAAAGTTGCAATGACCACTTGTGATAGAATTGAAGAATGTAACATATTTATGTTTATGGATATTCATATTGTCCATAAATTATTCCCTATCTTAGTGCATTAATGATGAAACACTAGTGATCTTGAAGCACAGGTCAGACAGATGTCCAGGGAACATCTCCACTATCATTCTTTTATCCCTGCTTTTCAGTAGCTGGGACTTTATATGTGCAAGACAGTCAGCAGCAGCCCAAAGCTGAGCAATTTGTTTGTGACTCCTGCATGCTGCAGCTGCCTTTCCACAAGCTGGCAAGTATTCTTTTCTCCTGTTACTTTAACTTGGTTTCCTGTCTTTCTTACTCCAGAGGAAATTATTGTTCCTCAGAGCACTAACTTGAAAACTTAGAATAAAACCTAATTTTAGCTTCAAAATACTGTTAGCCTTTCCTTCTGTCCTGTAATCAAATATTTAACTTTTTGTCTACAGCTGCAGGTTTTCCATTTAGAGGTGTGCAATTTGCAATGACTGAGAGTATTTGGTAGGATGATATTTCATCACTGGAAACTAGTTTTACCGACTTGGTGTAATTAAAAAATTGTAGTGAATTAAATTCTGTTATTTTCATTCAGTGGAGTTTGCTCCTTACCTTTATTTACTAGATGTGAATCTAATTGCTTAAAGTGATTTTGTCTGGTTTTATTTTCCCCTTGCCAGGGAGAACACAGTTTAAAGTGGTAATTAAGGCACTGTCTCCAAAAGAAGTCACCAGAATTTACACCCCTCGGCCTTTGGATAGAAATGATGGGACATTCCTTATACGCTATCGGATGTATGGAAGTGTCGCAAAAGGCTTAAAAATTGAGATACTTTATGGTGATCAGCATGTAGCTCAATCACCTTATATTTTGAAAGGTAAGGATATTTTTTGATATAATGTAATATGTCAAAGGTCTGAATTAGGATATATTTGAAACTGCAATACCTGGGCTGTGGTAGCTGTGGACAGCTCAGAGAGTTCTGAATCCACCGTGTGCTTGGCAGCTTCACAGAAATGGAGCTCCATTTAGCAGAATGATTTCATCCTGATAACACAAAGTCTTGTAGTTCTGAAAAGAGAAGAAGGTTGCCGTTTTCTCAGTTACACTGCAAAATTCCAGAAATTATAGGAAGGGTGATTTCTCAGGAAAACTGTAGAAAACATAGTATAAAAAATGCCAAGCCACTGTAATGTATAAATTATGTGTGCTGTAGAATCACAAATACAGACTCTGGGTGCTTTGTTTTCCACAGAACCAGTTTATCATGAATACTGTGACTGTCCTGAAGAAGACCCTGAGGTCTGGCAAGACATGATGTCCTGTCCATCCCAAGAACCTCAGATTACAGAGGACTTCATTTCATTTCCCACCATTGACCTGCAGCGAATGCTGAAGGAAATCCCAGCAAAGTTCAGCCAAACAAGAGGTGCTATTGTTCATTACACTATTCTGGATAATCGCATCTACCGGCGCTCCTTAGGGAAGTACACAGACTTCAAAATGTTCTCCGATGAAATGTTCCTGTCACTGGCCAGGAAGGTACCGGTTTGGATCTTGTCAGACTATTAAGGCAATATCACAGAATCACAGAGTAGTCGGGGTGGGAAGGGACCTCTGGAGAGCATCTAGTCCAACTCCCCTGCCAAAGCAGGTTCACACAGAACTGGTTGCGCAGGATCACCTTCAGGGTGGGTTTTGAATATCCACAGCCTGTCTGGGCAGTCTGTTCCATGGTGCCGTCATCCTCACAGTAAGGAAGTTTTCCCTCATATTCAGATGGTGCTTCCTGTGTTTAAGTATATGCCTGTTTCTCCTTGTCTTGTCACTGAGCACCATTGGAAAGAGTCTGGCCCCATCCTCTTGACACCTGCCTTTAAGATATTTGTAAGCATTGATAATGTCCCATCTTAGTTGTCTCTTGTCCAGGCTAAACGTATTTAAATATGGCAGTACTGCAGTTGTTGTATCTTCAGATGTGTAATTCCTGAAGTAAGAGCTGACATTTGTTTTTCCATCCAGATAACAGTGCATTAGGAGTAATGTGTAGGTGCTGGCCCTAGCAGTAATGAAAATGCTTGGAAAGGTCCAAGGGCTAAGGCTCAACTGGGATTTCGTGGCCGCTGGATGTTCCTTTTGTACTCACTTGAGGGAAGAAGTTTGGAATTCATACATCAAGCACAGCTAAATCTATGAACTATCCAGTAGGTGCACTGAGTCTGTGTGACATGAGAGAACTGAGGATTAGATGCAAGACTGACAAACAGCTTCTCTGTGTTATTATCCTTTCTTGGGTACCTGTTCAGGTTCGTCTTCCTGATGTGGAGTTTTATCTCAACGTTGGAGACTGGCCAGTTGAGCATCGGAGAGCTAATGATACACCTGGCCCTCTACCTGTCATCTCCTGGTGTGGCTCTGTGGATTCCAGAGATATCATCCTGCCAACGTATGATGTAACCCACTCAACTCTGGAAACCCTACGTGGAGTCACCAATGATCTGCTTTCCATTCAAGGAAATACAGGTGAATTAGAGACTGTGAATTTAAAGAGAATTTGTGGTTTCCATCAAAGAAGCAAGTTGCATTCAAATAATGTGTTAAAGTTTTCAATTCAAAGTGCCCTAGCACATTTTCTGAATACAAGAAGCTTACTCTTTACAGATTGCTTGTCAACAACCCTTGTCAACACTGTCACTAAGCAGATGTATCATTTAGAACCAAAATTTAAGAAGTCCAGTTTGGAATGAACGTAAATTTTACATTAAAGGTTTCCAGAAGATACCTACTGTGACCTGGCAAAGGAAAACTAAATGTAATTAAAAGGTCTTTCTCCTCAGTAAAGGACTCAAGTATGTTTCTTCTAATCAAATAGTAACCCTTTTCCTGACTGTTTTGTGGCCCAGTGTTCTGTTTATAAAAAATTAATTTGAATCCTGGAAGAAGTAGGCTGATACTATGCTGCAGCCTCTTTCAAATGAGAAAACATTGTCTATATGAAAAAATACCTCAGAGTGAGATCTCCTGAATTGCTTTTCTGGCTTTGAAAGAAGAGTCAGCTTTACTGACAAGTGTCTTCTTCCCCCTCTGGAAATTAAAGAATACTCAGAGATCAAACAAATGTCATAAGCAATACCTAAGGAGTAAAACTGGAGTGGAAAGTTATTTTTTTTAAATTTAATTGGTTCTCAGTTCGTCTTTTCTTTATTGGTTTTAAAATTAAATATTTCAATTAAATGATCAGCTAGAGGCATGTGTTTACTCATTCAGAACAGCTGCTTTTCCAATTATGAGACAGGAAGAGACTGCTCCATTTAGTAGGTCCTTTAGGGAAATTTTCAGCAGAAGAGTGAGGAAGGGAATAGTTAATATTTTTAAAAACCGGCAGTAAGCAGAGATTAAATCTTTCAGACTCTTGCTAAGTGCTTAGAGGACACATGTATTTTCTTTTTTAGGGCATCATAAAGTGGTTCTTCAAGGACCTAGCTAAATTGCTGGGTAACAGAAGTAGATTTTACTAAAGAAATTTGGTTATTGTGGCAGGCTTTTATGGATGGAGGATTGCTTTAATTATTAGTATTTTCCTTACATATTTTATTATAATCTCCTACGTAGCTTTCAAGATACTTGAAGTTATTGAAATACACAATTGTTGAGTGGAAAAACAATTCTCTGATTTTCTTTTTATGAGTTTCTCATCCCAAAATTCAAACCAGAATTGTGAGTTTAAATCTGTGATTAATGAGTGGTTATGGGAAACAATGCCTGTCCTACCATGTCTCCAAGTGTAGTGCCATTGTCAGACCAAGTTTCTTATTTGCATTGAACAGATCCTGAACATTTCTCTGCTGTTTGCTTTTGCCTTCTCACTCACTGCTCACAGGCCCCTTCTGGGAAAACAAAACTGAGCGGGCTTTATTCAGAGGTCGAGACAGCCGAGAAGAACGTCTCCATCTTGTCAAGTTATCCAAGGAAAATCCAGAACTACTAGATGCTGGAATAACTGGATATTTCTTCTTCAGAGAAAAAGAAAAAGAGCTGGGGAAGGCTCAGCTGATGGGCTTCTTTGACTTCTTTAAGGTAGCAATCAAATTACAGTTTTGGATTAGTTTTGCTGTCAGGTTCTTACTAGTTGAAAAGACAAGGCTGACTTCTGTTAATTCTTTTCAGTAAACAAAATAATTATGATGCTATGGGAGCACAGGTCCGTGCAGGGTAGATAAACCACCTGTAATGAAATGTCCTAGTGTGACACACTTGTAAAAAAAACCAAGGAAGACCTTTAGAGAGGCATCTTGGCTTATTTTTATTTTTTAATGGACTGAGAAATTGTATTTCTCACCATCAGGGTTTCTTTTATTTGGGGTAAATATGAAAACAATGGACACAACTTATATCCATTACAAGTACACTGAATGTCAGAAGGAGTCTTTGTAGTAACAAATTAGAAAAAATAGATGAGTGTTTTTGTTGTACTTTAGCAAACAAATTCTACTGCAAGAGAGATATAAAAAATAAATGGAACAGAGTCCTGTATAAAGCCATTATAATATATAGCAACTGAAATTCTGTTCTGAAGATGGATATTTCAGAAATACTGTAACAGCCAAGAATATCTGCCAAAGCAGAACATTCATGCTTACTTTTAGTATAATGTTTCAGCTTATTTTATATAGTAATACATTTGAGATTATTCTACATAATAATGTTAAATCAGAATAAATTTACTCTGTTTGAATTGAAGTATAGATTAGTTTTATTTCCTTCCCTGCTCTATCCCAGGACACTTCAATAGGATACTCGTCAGGCAGTTCATGTGACGCAGAGGTTTTCAGTCATTTGAAAAACAAATCCTTTTTCCATCAAGTTACCCAGAAGACCATGAAACTACATATGCTTAATGCTAAAATGAGTTTGAAGAAGAAAATTGATAAACATCATTACTTTTTGCCTGTTAAAATGATATTTTAAACAGTCAGTGTTCCCATTCTGATACACTATTTTTTCCTCTCTCTTCACACTGTAGTACAAATACCAAGTGAATGTAGATGGCACTGTAGCAGCTTACAGGTTTCCATACCTCTTGTTGGGTGACAGCCTGGTATTGAAGCAAGATTCCCAGTACTATGAACACTTTTATATTGGATTAAAACCTTGGAAACATTATGTTCCAGTTAAGAGAAACTTAGAGGACTTGCTAGAAAAAATAAAATGGGCTAAGGTAAGTTACATTGTTGATTCAAGTTCAAAGCAATAAACAAACATGTGAACAATTTCTCGTAATAGTTTCTTCTTTTGTATTTACTCATACATATTTTGCATGAACTCTGTTGAGATCCTGGAATAAAGGAAGTACATTCTGTTGTTGGTATAAAATGGAAGGCCTTATTTGAATTAACAATCTCTATTTAGGACAATACTTAAGTGTTCATTTTAGGTACGGGCAGAAGAGCTCATGAGTCAGACCCTTAGTTACTGACTAAGGTAATTGGGAAAGAAACAAGCAGATTCCTAGATACTACTTAATTAATGCTATAGCTTTTTTAGGCCCTGACTAGAGCAGAAGTTACTGCATGTTCTGTTTGAATGTACAAAAAATTGCTGCTTTCTGTAACATGCTCAGAGTGAGAGGCTGGGATCCTTTAAGCAAAGAGATATAGTTGTGTGGCTGAAAACACCATTTGTGCTTTAAGTCAAAGTGCTGTTTAGGTTAAAGAACCAGGAGGAGTTTCTCTTCTGAGAGTACTGTAGTTCTGCCCAAGGAATCAGAGGCGAATACTAAAAGCTTTGAAACGTAGCCCTAAAAAGCTTGAGAATAAATACATGAATTCGTGCAGTTATTTTTAAAAAGAAGGCATTGAATTCCATTGTATTGGACAGGACAACAGCTGTGGTTTTGTCCTCTGTAGAACTGAGTAGGTCTGGGAGATATCAGAACTGATTTTGAAGAGGCTTGTGGCTTGGACAAAACAGTAGAGCAGTAGTCAACTGAGTTTTCAAAATTGTACAATTAGTCATGAAAGTTGTTATTGATAGCCCTAAGGTAGCAGTAGTGACAATAAAAGCAATCCAGTATTTTTAAACAAATCTGCAATTTTAATCATGCTTTTGCAGTCTACAGTAATTGCAGTTAAATTTGCAGATTTGAATAGCCCATTTAATAAAACTCGCAATGCTAGTGAGGCTTTGAGTAACTCACTGATTGCTCTGTTCTTCATTTGTTTCATCTGAATTTTCCAGGAAAATGATGAGGAAGCAAGAAAAATTGCAAGAGAAGGACAACTAATGGCAAGAGAATTACTTCAGCCTCACAGATTTTACTGCTACTATTATAAAGTGCTCCAGGTGAGTACAATGGATCACTCTATTACTTTTCTCCCAGCTGTTAGTGCTACCAATGCTACAGATTTCATATTCAGTCCTTACTTAGATCAACAGCAGACATGGTACATATTACTCATAGGAGATCAGTCTGAAGAGCATTGCTAAACCCTGCTTCCTCAGGAAAGAAGCTACCTAATATAATAGTTATTTTACAGAATCAGGAAATTTTTTTTTGCCTCCAATCAGCCCTGTTTTCATTGTTATTTGGTATTTGTTTTCCAGTAGATCTCTGTAGGAAATAATCTGTATATCCAGTTTTCTTTTTTTCCCCTTCATACTTCCCACACTTACATCATGAACTACTCTACTACAAAACAATGAATATATGGAAAAGAAGTTCCAGAAGTGTGACTAGTAGAGTGTAGGGAGTGAAGTAGGCCCAGTAGTCATTTCTTCCTTAGAAAATGCAGATCTCTAGTGAAAGTAGTTTCTCCTCTGAAAGTATGGTTTTCTTTTTCCTGTACTGCTGTGCAGTTAGATGTCAGCTTCACCAGACACAGGTTAACACAAAGATTGGAACTGTTCAGTGTACAAAAATGACATTTTTATGCATTATCTGCATAAAGTGCTTAGGCACAAATGATGACAATGTTCAAGTTACCATAATCATAGGCAGAAACATGAAAGGAGGCTTTCAGAGGCAATGTAGCCTATTAGTAGGTGTGTTACAAAGACACCTTGTGCAGAGGTTGTAAACAATGACATAAGGAGCCTGGATAAAGGTAGGCTTGTGAGTGGAAGGGAGGAGGGAAATTCTGCTTCATGAATTATATGTTGGTGCTTATAGCATTCTTAAATGTTGTTTACATATTTCAGAAATATGCTGAACGCCAAGCCAGCAAACCTGAAATACGGGACGGAATGGAACTTGTACCTCAGCCTGATGACAGGGACTCAGTGTGCAGTTGCCACAGGAAAAAGCCTTTAAGGGAAGATCTCTAACTGTACTGGATCGAGAAGATGACCCACTTAAAATGCACGAATAGGAATTAAGCTGTGAAATCTAAGACTCTTATGCAGTAGCAGACATTCTTAGTTGTGTATTCTTCCTGTATTTTCATACCCTTTTTCATGCTCATTTTGATCTGCAGTGTTGGTTCTCACAGTTTTGGCTCCCTGACCACCTTTGTCTGATCACAGACACTGAGCCTGCAGTGGGGAATGTCTGGGAGATTTGTTTGATGTACTGCATCAGCAGGAAGAAGAGCGCAGAGCTGCTTGTGTGCCAGATGGGACCTATTTACCAAAGTTTTATGAGGAACTAGTCACCACAAAAGATCTTGCCGTGAGTCAGTGCAAGTTACTCTAAAGGAGCATTTGTGATACGTTGAAACAGTGTTATTATTTCTTCATAAAGTTTACCTCAGTGTTAGATTGTTTCTTGTATACAAAACGATTTTCAAATTAGACAAAGAAGATGAATATTTGAGATTCACACATACCAGATCTGGTCATGCTTTCAGATTATTTTGTGGTCTGTGACAGATAACAGACAACATGATCTAACACTCATCAATTTCAGAGGTGGAGAGGAGGGGGAGAGATTAGAAAAATATGGTTGTAAGTATCGTGGCTGTGAATCACAGAATTAAATGCTGCTTTAAAACAGACTCTGTAGCTATCACAATCACAGTGCTTTGGGGTGCCAAGTCGCCACTCTGAAGACCTGTTCCCTGCCAGTGAGTGTCTGTGACAGTAGGCACAGATCCATA
Organism: Sylvia atricapilla; assembly: GCF_009819655.1. Lineage (NCBI taxonomy): Eukaryota > Metazoa > Chordata > Aves > Passeriformes > Sylviidae > Sylvia > Sylvia atricapilla. The sequence goes on along the minus strand of NC_089141.1, from coordinate 41,455,471 downwards.
AAAGGACTTGGGAATTCGGGCCATGGGAAACACTTTGTTCAGCAGTACCACCTACAATATTCTAGACTACATGAAATCTGAAATTTGTTAGCAGAGTTTTAGACCACCTAGGTTTACCTTTTGTGCAATAGCCTAGGGGTTAGACTCCATGTAAAGCAATTGGGAAGCTGGTTGTCCTCCTTGGTTTAATTCAAAGCCATTTTTTCCAGAGGGTGCCTTAGCTCCAGACTGGACGACAAGAGGTTTTCAGGTCTTCTGCTGAAATTCCTTCATTCAATGAAGCTAGCAATGTGAAATTCACAAGGGCAGAAGCATCTCATCATGCCTTTTTGATAAAGTCTGCCTTTGGATGGGGCAGAAGAAAAATCCTAGTCCTGGATGCAGCTCCTAATACCTCTGTTGATTTTTGCCCAAGTGCATCTACTTCAAAATGCATAAATAGTCCTGGCAGGAGACATCAATACCAGGACCAGTGCCCACAAGCACCCATTTCTATGTTTTCATCTTGGTTTAAGCAGCCTGCCTGAGCAGCTCCTGATTCACTACAGTCAGATAAAAGCTTTCATGGATACCAAATTCTCCCTACACTAAAAATAACGGAGATGTCTTCAGACAGTGGACTTGTCTGATTGATTTGATGCACAAAATTTAGTGCTGTACATGTCATGCAGGCTTTGTTCTTGGATTTACGCTGCAAATGACATAAAAATTCTGCATTAGAACAGGAGGAAAAGCAGTATGCTAAATATGGAAAGAACTTTGAAAGAGTTCAGTGCAACTGTCCATCAGTCATTTATTACATTATGCCAATTAATCAAAATCTATCATGTTGCTCTACCCATAATCCTCTTTATTCTGGTTCTAACACTTGTATTTATAGTGGTTGCATTTTTATTTAGCATAAAAATCAGTCCTAGAACTTCAGGCTATAAATACATGTTCAATTCATCTGACATAAAATTTTCTACATCAAAGTTCAGGAACAGGGTTCCATTGCTGAAGCTGACACTTAAGACTATGTGGTCCCCTTTTGTTCTATGTGTATGGTTATTTTTACTGTATTACATGATCTTATTTTGGGAAATGACCCATTATGCCATGTGCTTTTTATATTCACCAGTGTTTATGGAGGTGATGTGCTCAGCAAAGGCAAGTAAGCATAAAAGATGTTTGAACAACAAAGTTTTCCACATATTTCAAGTTTAAAATTCAGTTATATTTTTTAAAATGGGAGAGAATAGGGGGAGTCATGACACATACTTCATGATTCTTTGGAAATACCTATGTAGGAAAACTTGCCTAGCTTGAAACAGAAGTCTTTCAAACTGAATGAAGAATCAGATAAAATTTAAATTTTGGATATAAATAAATGTGAATATTTTATCCCTCCTTTCTTCCCTCATAAAAAGGGAAAGAAACTATTCTTAATTCTCCTCTGCCAAAAAAAGTCCTTGCTTTTGTAATAAGCGTCGCTTCAAAGTAAATACTAGTTTGTCAACAGAGATCCTTACAGATGCTTTTATAGCTTACAGGCAAGAAATATTCTGAGAAATATGACTGCATCCATCTTCTTGCTGTAATTTTGAAAACAGTAGAGAGATGGTGGAACTTGTAGTAAAAGTCCATAGTAATTTAAGAAAATCTGGTTCAGTTTATAACTATAGCTCTTCCAAAGGTAAAAGAGGGCAAAGTCTCTCTTCTTTCCATTGGTGCTACTATATGCAATTTAAATTGTAATGAAGAACAATCACAACAATTTCCCCACCAGGCCAGAAAAGGTGTCAGATCTATTTAAGTTTAATGAGAGGATGATACCCATTGGCCTGGTATGTTACAGGAAATGCTAAATATTGACTAAAAACTGGTTTTGCAAGTAAAGTGTAATACATACATTAAATAGAATTTTTAAAGGGCATAGACTGGACTTTGTATTATTCTGTGGTAGTTCTTGAACAGCAACCATTCAAAGGTGTAACAAAAGGTGTTGGTGGTAATTTTGGAAAATTGTTACCATACCACAGTACTAAAATTTTGCTATAGTAATTTCAGTTTTTAACTAGAGGGTAAAACCTGTCCTGTTTTCATCAGGAATTTATCAGTGATGACAGAAGCAGGTTTATTTGTTTGAAATAGTATTGTCCTAAGGCCCAAGGCTAATGTTTTCAAACACAGAAATCTGCAGAGATGGGGTTTGACTTCCAGAAATGTTGGGAAGGCAGAGTCTTTACCTAAGGTTCTTTATTTTCAGATTTTTTCAACCTTAACATAGTTTCATATACTGAACACTGCTTTTATGTTATGTCATATGTATGTCCTAATATATTTAGGCTCCCCCATTTGGAAATACACAACCTCAGTTTAATCTTGAAATGAGAACTAGTAAATCCTGATCTGTTGAACATAAAGGAGATACAGTTTCATATATACTTTAGACTGTATTTTTTTACATTTACCTCAAGATCACCAATATACTGGTTTCGTGACAGAATTGTGCCAGGCCTGCCTTGTAGATTCATGATTAAAAAACTCTATAATCAAAGCTTGTCTGATGGAATGTTAGATTCAAGCATCCATGCCGGGAAGCATACGCCCGACATTTATTACATTACAAAGTAAATAATTTAGTTAGGGAGGAGAGCTGACAAGCAAAACATACATCACCTGTTGGAGCACGTCTGAGAAGCTTGCAAAGAAACTATAATAAGGAAAAGAAGCATTATATAAAGCTACGATATTATCAGTTCCTTTAGTGCTGCAGTTTCGCAAAAATTTTTTTCTGTAGGGGTGGTGATGAAGTGCAAGATTTTATATATTATTGTTTAAGTTCACAGGATTTAATGGTTAAAATCTTCTTGTCTGTGAGAAGTTTTATAGCATCTTGATGAGGCTGTATGAGTACTAATGCCTGAGTTTTGAGTACAATGCTTCTGTGTTGAGTTGTTCATAGGAAAATCTATACTGCAGCCAGTTATGGCACTAGTTTTGACTTTTGCTGTGAGAATAAGGAAAAAAGGATTATTTGCTTGTTTGTTTGAAGTAATTTTAACCATCTGTAGCATGTTCCTTAATTGAGTCCCATCATGCAAGCAGCGATGAGCAGGAGGTGTGCTAGCAGGAGCGTGGCCAGCAGGTCAAGGTAGGTGCCTCTTCCCACCCGAGAGGCTGCGGCTGGAGTTTTGTGTTCAGCCTTGGACTGCCCAGTACAAGCAATACGTTGACACCCAACATGGACCACCAAGGTGATAAAGGCAATGGGGCACGTGGTGTATGAGGACAAGCTGAGTGAGCAGGGTTAGGTCAGCCTTAGAAAGAGAAGGCCTCTCAGAGGGGCACAGCAGAAATCCTAACAACAGACACAAGTTGGATCATGGGAAATTCCAATTAGATAAGGGAAAAAAAATGCTAAACTGCTATCCCCAAGGAGATGAAGCTTGGTGTGTGTGACTTCCAGATGTTCACTATTCTATGAATTACATTTCAGTCACACAACAAGCATTTATCTAGTCACATAGCAGAAGGATGAACTCAGCTCTTGAGTGTCTCCAAGAGGCAACATAGCCTTTCTGTGTTGACACTTGTGACACTGTTCATGATTATGTCTCCTTCAATAATACCGACAATATTTTTTTTGCACATATTTTTGTGTTGGCTTGTAAGGCTATAAGGTTATGTATTAATATTAATTATACTTTTATAATATTATAATGTATAATATAATGATTTACATTACTAATACATTATCACAATATATCCTAGTCATGCAATACACAGAAGATTTGACAGAAGTGAGATTGATTTGGCATTACAGGCCTGGACTGAAAGTGCAAGACTTGCTCTTTGAAGAAGCTGAATACATACTTTACAGGTATGAGACAATTGTAAAATGTTGTGAATACAGTTATGAACCATCAAAGTAATTGATGTTAAGCAATCAATGAGCATATTAATGTATTTATAAGTTACACATATGCTTAAATGCCAGCATACTCTGTAGGCCACTGGTGGATGAGCATGACATATTCCCATCTCACTCCCAACACTAAAACAATCAATCAGGATCCATGTGTACCACAAGTTGGCATTATAGTGTGGAGAGACTCAAGACAGTTCAGCAGAATGCCAGAAGGGCCTACCCATGCAGGACATGTGAAACATGATAACCTTCCTCCTGAAAACCCACAAATTACATTATCCTGTCGGCAAGATGATCAATTCAAGTTGGACTTGTGAGACCTTAACTTCCCCTGTATCTTATGCCACTCAAAGAGGTCGTTCACCATTAGCAGATGATTTTGCCTATCTTTGGGTCAACAGTAGCCGCACTTTCAGCTATTCTCTGTCTCCCAAAATGCCCAGCCAAGCTGTTTCACCATTCCAACTGCAGAGATCTGCCATCTCATTACTGATACCCACGATAAACCAAAATGGTTGCTACCACATTAATATCCTGCAGGTCCAACACCTGATTTCATCTTGCATGTTACTCTCACCAAATTTTTCACTGTTGCAGCAGAAAGATAATTTGAGTATCTTATTAACTTTAACAGGGAAATCTCTCAGAGTGAAAATAGTTTAGAATGAAACTAGGTTTGCTTCCAAATTTTTTTTTTTTTTGCTCAGGACCATCAGCTTTGACCTCAGGAAGAAGGTAGTTTTTGTCAGCGCAGTTAATTTCATTTAATGAATGAAAAAAAAAAAAGAAGCATTATTATCCCAAACCACACAAAAAACACTCTGCAGGTAAAAGTTGTTACTTTTTTTTAAAAAAATATGCCTGTTACAGATAGGTTGGTATGTTCTTTGTAGTGAAGGCAAAGCATGAACTGAACTTCATAAGCAAAATAATTTTGAAGGGATATTTCAGGAACAGGCTATTCTGTATTACTGTGCACTGATAGTGATTTCCAAGATTAGATAATTCAAAACAGTGAAAATAAGAGCCTAAATTATGCACCAAGATTTTATTTGCTAAAACGTAAGATACAGAGGAATCAAGAAGACATTATATCTCTGACATAAGCACTCCAGAAAAATCCTGTAGTGAAGAGATTTAACTCGTTCTGCCAAATGTCCTTAAGTTTATTTAGGCTTTTTGGCAAGGTGAGTTATTTAGAAAATGTCAGGAATGTATGTTACTGATAGAAGCTGCATGTCTGCCAATAAATTCTGCTTTCTTCTGCCATAGGAACAAAGTACTTTAAATGTGGACTAACCCTCACTGACAAATTCCAGCATGCCTTTTCACACTACAACCGATCCATATTATTTAAACTTTGGTATTTCCTCTATTCCCTGAAAGATTTATTTGTGTCTGTAAGGTAACCAACAGTCACACTGATCCCAAACTTCCTGTAACTGAACCTGAAAAATAGGTGGGAATTTTAAATACCTGATTTGTACTAAATTAACTTTTGACTTTTTAAAAAACCCAAGCATTTAAAGGTGATAGAGATCACAGAGATTATGACTTTCTAACAATTGTAAATATTTGGCAATACTTAAATACAGGTAGTACATAGATAAGATGCAGAATAATTCTCAGTATTTCTTGTGAAATAGTTTCCAAATTCTGATTATCTGTGGGACGGCAGATTTTCCTGTGATGAAATGTTGTCTTGAATCAAAGTATTCCCAAAGATCCAGAAAACCTGACTTTTCCCTGAATATTAGTAATACTCTATGTATAATGAATTGTTCACTGGAATTGTTAATGGCTATTGCTATTTATTGCTTTGCAAGATAGATATATATCTATAGATATATATGTATAGATATAGAGATACAGAGATACACAGATATAGATATAGATAGATACAGATATAGATATTTCCCTTGTTGTTCATTCCAGTCACAGAAACACACACTGTCAATTGGATCTTTTATTTCAAAATGGAGAGAGACATGGGAAAATTTGCTTTTCCAAGCCAATCTGAAAACCTGAACCTATCTACTCAGAACACACACAGTATGTTCACTTGAGGTGCCAATTTGAATGAGGTCTCCTCTACAATCATATGCCTGTCCTATGAATGTAATGAAATAAAATCTTCAGGAAGTCCATCATGAATACACAGCTCTGAGTACCATCCACAAACCCAGGCATTTACTTGAATCTGGTGATCACTGAACTACCCTCACATGCAGTAGATGTTTTCTCCATTCCAGTCCCAAGCCAGTATTACCCCAACGCCAAATAATTCTTCTGCTCAGAAGTCACCACCTTCAACCTTCTCAAGTAGCTATGGTCCACTGTCAAATGTGTTTGCTATATTTAATATCAAGTTACACCCTGCCTTGATGACATGCAGTAATGCCCAATTGTTGTCAAACTGGATCTCTTAAGTGGGTTATTAGGTGCAGTTGTCCTTGATGGATTATCTTGTTAAGGAGGCCATTAAAAATCACTTTCGATGGGCAATACAAATACATAGGAAGGCCAGGCTTTGGTCGCATTAGAGTAAACAATATTGGATTTTTGCTGAGCGCATTCAGATTTGCTAACAATAGACAAGGTCTTGAAGGTTACCTGATCCAATGAAAAAATTAAGGGAAAAGCACTTACTGTTCATAGACAAATGAAAAATTACCTTGCTTATCCTTAGGGTTAAGACACAGGACATCTAAATCTGGCTAGACAGTTTCCTATTTCTAAGAACTTCATATCTTAACAATCTGTCCCCTCAATTCCCTTGAACCACTCCATCATTTGTCAAGACTAGCTAAAACCCTGAAGCAAATAAGAAATTATATGCATAACTGGCAAAGCTATGGAGATGACATTTAGTTCCTTGTCAGTTAGATTTATTTCTCATGGTTATAACATCAAGTAAAATTTTAACAATCTCTGCCCAGATATGAAGAGCCCAATGAATGTGAATGATAAACTGTCATTTGCAGGGCAATGGAGGCAATATCAACACCCACTGAACTCAATAAATTTGCCCTTGAAAATTGCATCATATCAGATTGTAGTCTCCTACTTTTTTCTGAGAACAAAATGGTCCGTTCCTGAAAAACTCTTTATTCTGTAGAAAAAGAGAAAATATGATACTGGTCACTTAAATAACCCAGTTTAATAAATAAGAAAAAAATTCAGACATTTTCTGGGGCTTCTCACTTGAAATGGTCTGGCTTTTACTGCAAAACTGTGTTAATTAACCATACTATTAATTTTGGACTTCTTGAAGTGAATCACTATGCTACATTGTCCCAAGTCAGTAAATGGTTAAAATTTTCTATACTCTTCAATTGCATGGGAAATAAATATTTTCTGATTAAATAAATATATTCTGATAGTGCTCAAAGACTTAAAAGTGGCTGCCTGAAATGAAGACAGAATAAAACTAAGCTGCTAAGGCTCTCTTTCACACACAATATTGTATATTGAGTTGAATCTAAACCTATAAAGTTTCTTCTCTTCCCCTTCTTGAAAAAAATCATCAATTCACAAAGGATCAGTAGTTCACTAATTGCTGAGACAGATTTTCCTTTGGGAAAGAAAGCAAGCAAGGAAAACAAATAATTGATTACAAAATTAGTGTTTCGTCTTCACAGGAACACTTGCTCCCGTCATGGAGCCGGCAGGTATTCCCTTGGCTGATATCTCAAGGTCTGAGAGCAGTGACAGCTTCCCTTGCACTTCCCCAGGATCAAGTATTCACTCATGAAAGGGAAATCAGCCCCCGTATTTTCAGTTAAACCAATGCTTATTACAGGGTCCTCTCTTTTTCAATGGAACAATGCCATCTATTTATAGTTACAGCTGCCTTATTTGTATAATATTGCAGCTACATTTGTATTCTCCCTACATTGTCAGACTAATACTTGTCTGGATTTAGCTTTGCATTTTAATTTTATGTTAAATTACATGTAATTGCTTTCTGTAATAAATTTTAATTTGGAGTACTGATGAGGATGAAGGCCTCTGGCAAAAGCTGGCTCTTAAAACTGGCCTGAGTAGTTTCAAAAGCTATCTTATGAGTATAGCTGGGCCTGCTTTCAAACAGACTTTATATTACTTTCACAGCTTTTTGATCGCTGTTTCAAAGTCTTTGTCTTTGAAATCAAGTTGCAATATCATCAGCAAATCTAGGGTGTGTTTTCTCTTGTGCTTTATGTCCTCTTCTTCAATCAAGGATGTTGAAACTCTCTGTTATATAAAAGGCAAAAAGTTTTATGGAACAGTATCTCATGGCTTAATCAGTACAAGCATTCTCCTCTCTTATTTACCTGATTTTATCCATCTAGCTGATCTAACAGCACTAACCATATATAAGAGGTTTATTAAAAAAAAAAAAACCAAAACTTAAGGGTATGGTTTGAGTATTTTTACCTGTGATAAAGTAAATAATACAGGATAATATGCTACATGTTAAGAAAGATTAATAAATTAAAATGAAATAAAGTTTTTTCTTTCTCTGCTACATTCAGAAATTCCCGTTACCTGGAGATGGATCAACAGTGTGAATATGATAGTCATCTCTCAGGTCTTCATATTATTGACAAAGGAAGTCAAAGTAGTACACATGCTGCTGCCATATCCAGCTGCTCACAGGCTATCCAGAAATAAATGTATTTATTTGCTTATCTGGTAATCTCTGATTTAAGAAGCAGAGATTCTGCTTACTTAACAAAGTGATGGACATTACATAAAAATACAAATGGATATACACAATAATTTTTATTGGGAGATTCAATTGGATGTCTTCAACTGTCATTGAAATCAGTGACAAAATCTACTTTGTTGGCAGCAGGAATGATTTCCTTCTTCTTCTATTATTCTTTAAGTAGTTGGATTATTCTGACAGGGAAGATACTCACCAATGCTCTCCTTCCTGAATGTTCTTGATGCAACTTTGATTTAAACTCTGGAACTATTCAGTAATAGAAGTATCATACTAAACAAATATTTATTTTTTAAAAAATGACCGGGAGTCACTCCCTGGCAGGTAGTAGACACCCTGGGCCTGGAGCAGACAGGGCTTGCTGTGGGAGTGCCAGCTCCCTGTGAGTCACCTCCTCCTCCTGGCATGATGCTCAAAGGAAAAGGCCGATTTCTCTGCTCATTCCCAGCTGGTGGGAGGCACATTTGTCAAGCCATGACAGGAGTTTCAGCTTAGGTTGCAGCTTACACCACCTGAGTGTCAGGCTGAGGGGGAAACAAGCCCTGTGGAAAGATACATGGACTTAGCCATCTGAAATGGGGGTAGTTTCATTGTTCAGGAATGGCTTTCTGTGATCTTCATGAAAGCTGCCAGTTGGAAGGGACCCACAGGGATCCTTGAGTCTAGCTCCTGGATACCCCAACCTCAAGGATGATCACAGAACTATTCCAATTCACTGGTATCCTGTTCAGCCTCAGGTTCACCTCACTTCTTCTCTCTTATACCCAAGTATATTTTCTGGACCAGCTCTTGTGAAAGGTCACTCACAAACCTGCTCCTGCCTGCTTTGCCTTTTGTTATTCCTGTTTTTTCTTTCTCTGCATGTCCTTTGTTTTTAATTCAGGGTCATGTACTTAGAGAGGTCACTCTTCCAGGAGGGAGGACTTATCCTATATGCTTCCTTGCCCATCAGACGACTAATTCATCAATCACACACATATCCTCTGTTATAACTTAAAAAGGAGGAGGAAAAGAATTCTTCAAGGGTCATAAGTAGTTAGTTACTTACAGCGAGAAAAGAATTCAAGAAAGGATATGGATATGATGACCTAGTTTTACTAAAAAGCAAAGTTATGTAGGACTAAAACATTATTTTTCAGAGAATCTCTGTAAATTCTAAGCTGGAAAAAAAGAGCTGAGTTTCACTCAATGGTTATTTTTAGGAAAAATAAATTTAGGGATCAAGATGCTCTATTTCAACGTACTTTCTAAGTAGTGAATGTGGGACTGTACTTTTCTAACAATACATACATCTCTCTAAAAGCTTTTTCAGTATTAGTTTATTCTAATATAAAAACAAACTATTTCTTCTAAAAATGTGTTCATTTCTCTTACATGACTATGATTTATTAGACCATTTCAAGTTCTTAAATTCTCTAAGGTTGGAACAGGAAAATCTATTCACATATTTTTTTCCACAGCTCTAAGTTACAAAGACTTTTTCTTGTATGTTTGCAACTCTTTACAGGATGCCCATATACTCCTTTATAACGAAGAACTTACAGGTTTTAGAGGAACAGATCTTCCTGCTCTGGTGAGGAGCAATTACCCTCAGGAGATGAGTGCTGTACAAGTTAGGGAGTGCAATGCAAAGTAAGATACACTGTACCAGTGGCTTATTGGTTTCTACTACTGGCTGTCTCACTGCTTTATAGTTGAGGCACAGGGTTGTAAAATAAGGCTCATTACAGCAATTTAAATCACACAGTGATTTTTGATTGCCTCCAGTCTTTTCTGGGTCCCACAGTTATGGACAGGATGCACTGTGAGGTTGAGAACAACTGAAACTGTGATTCAAGGGAAAACAAAGCGGAACATCAAAGTAAAGACAAGCAAAACTAAAGGGATGAAAGAACAGAAGAAACTAAGCACACAGAAGGCAGCTGTCTTTTAGAGTTAATTGCAATAGACTGGAATTCATTTCTTACAAGCCACTTGAAAGCTGCTTGATAATTATAAAAATATTTATAGGCCAAGTTGACTTCCTTTGCTTATTCTTTGGGAGACCATAGATGGTGTGTTCTTTAGGCAGCTTTGCCTGCCTGCTAGAAACCTCAGTATGTTTTGCAAGTTTTCTAGTTTCTCTACTAAAGGGCCTGAACCTGATCAAGAGCCTGTACTGCCATGTACTGCCAAGTAATTCTCAGTGCTGCAAGTACTGCCAAGCAATTGAAACAGAATATTCACAGTAATATACTTTCTCACCTAATTTCTCTGTAGGATGCAAGCATTACAGATCATTATCTTTCCACTTGCAGACAGAGTTGCTAGGTGTTGCAGCAGATACTGTCATCAAAATCGGGCTAGGTACTTTAGGCATCACTTTGCCATATGGGGTATTCTCTGTGGTATTCATTCTGGATGCACAGAATTGCCACTGCATGAAAGCATTAAGAGTATTTGCATTCACTAAATGTGTTCGGCAAAGCAAGTCAAAGTGGATAAAACTAGATTCCTAAATCCATACTAATCTCTGCAGTGCTAACAACTTGTCATGTTACTGACTTAGAGATTTGTGGGAGTTCTGCTCTTACTAAACCACAGCTTTTTCTTCCAGCCCAACATTAGTTTTTCTGTTGATTTCAGCTGCACCTGACGCTTATTGGAGACTTTTAGTGGCCAGATTTATTCCACCTGTCTTTGGTCCCTTAGCAGAGAAACATCAGCAAGAAGCAAGAGTTGTTCAAGGTTCTTCTGTAATTAGCAGGAAGAAGCTGGAATCTCTGCAGGGTAATTAATATCTTGGCTGTTGTAAAATTGTTCTAGGGAAGTACCTTTCCAGCTCTGACAGCCACAGAGGGAGCCTGTGGTGTGTAGGCTTCTGACTTGGCTGCTGCAGGGAGACTTGAAAAATGGTATGAAATGCTTAAATGTTCTTTTACTTGAAATATCTTTGCACATGTGTCTGCTTTGATTTAGGCATAAAATGCTTGTCTCTTGATCTTTGGTGTTTAAATAACTTGGAAAATCATAGTCCTATGTAAATCTCTAATGCTTTTAGGGTATTTAACTAAGTATTATGGCTACCTCACCTGAAATTGCTGGAAGGAACTTAGTTTATTTTCCCAGATGTTTGGCATTTTTACTAAATTTCAGCTTTCCTTCTCTAATGATTTGGTTTCTATCTCAGACCTCTTTCTCCTTATTTAACTTTCTTTATGCACACAATGTCATTAGCATACCTCAGTGCAATTATACACAAGGAAAATGAAGCATTAGGCACATCTATAATTTTGAATTATTCTAAGGAATTAACTGGTTTCATTGTGTTTTATTGTTGGCATAGGGTTGAGTGAGATTGTAACACCACTGCATGTGCACTTAATTATTTTAGAATTAAGTTTATTTTGGTTCTGACTGTACTTCTTGAAGAGACACAATTCTTCAATGGCTGCAAATGCAGTCCTTTGCAGCACTTTCTTTGTATTTAACACTTCCAGTATTAGGAAATGTTGTCTTCTTGTAAAAACAAAAAACCAACAAACTGACAAAGGCCACAGATCAATACATGGGAGTGGTATCATGAATCTTTCAAGAAAAACAGCTGGTTTGTATTATTCTGCAAGGATAAATCACTTTCAGATCATAAAAAATGGAGCAACTCTACAAGAAGGAAGCCATGATTTTCTTCTTAGTGAATGATAATGCATTTTCAGTAAATTCTAGTTACCTCATAGAGGGACTTGGAAGACCAGTATCAAAATAATGAGTTATTCATAAATTGGATATGTTGAATGCATTGTGACAGCCAGCAATAAAAGTAATTTATTTTATATAGAGAACATGTTGTAACAGCCTCCTCCTCCAGTTAAGAAATCCATTAAACATTAGTCAATTGGATCACTTCCATACTGAGATATTCATATTTCTAATAAAGAGTAACTGTAAAATGTAAAAATATTTTTAATATAATCCTATTAGTTTCTTAAAATGGTTTTATAGACATGCAATTTCTTAAAGCACTATTTAACTTTAAAAGCTTCAAGCATGCCTATAATTAAGAGATGAGTGGTTCTTTCATAGCAACAAGCTATAAAAAGACCCCTCAGCTACAACTGTAATGCAGATATTGTAATGAAACCAGAAAACAATGAGTAAAGAAGGAGAGGGACAGGCTGTGAGCCACATTCAGTAAGGGCTTTTGAAATTAAAAAAAAAAAAAAAAAAAGTGTATTTTACAACTATTAGAACAAAGACTCAAAAAATAGTGTAGGAGTGAGAAGGAAAGTGAGAAACAGGGAGCCTAGAAGCTGACTTCCATGTTTTACATAAAATAAAGCTGGTAATTTGGAACTGAATGATGACAGGACACTTCTGCTTTAAGTAATGGTTGCATATCCTGAGGAGAAGCAGAGGCTCAAAGGTCTGTGTTTACCTTTCTGTACATAATGTCTGCCTTAATACAATACCTCGTGTATTGTCAGTGCTTTACGAGACCTTGTGAGTAAATGACAGAATTAAGGTGAACAGATAAGAGATAATTATAATGAGATGTGTGTCACACGGAGGTTTGCACCCACAGTGGTTTTCACAGACCTACATAAATTGATTTAAAACTGGTTTTAATTACACTGGTAGGACAGCTGTGTGCTGATAGGGCATCAGTTTCTGTGTTTTGTCATAGCCAAGGGGCTCTTAGTGTGTATGATCTACTTACACATTATGCAATGCATAGGTGTGTTAACATAATCAACTGATTAAGGTAGTGAGGCAAGTCTAAAAACCAAAACAAAATCATATAAAGAACCAGATTCTCCTTTCCTTTACACTGAGATGATTGAAATGGTTTGATGTAATTTAGGACTCACGCTCCTGTCTAGAAAAAAAATCGTCCAACAAATTTATTTTGTGAGAAATAATTTTGTATTTTAAACAATGGAACAATGAAGTGGAAATTATTAAGTAAAAAAAGAAGACCCAAACCTCAGAGCATTGATATCAGATACGTCTCATAATTACAGAAACTACTTTGTTGGATGTGCCATCTTAGGGAAATTTAATTTGCTTGTATCTCCATTTCTGAAGCACAAACAGGACTGTCTCTAGCTTTGATTTTTATTGGTTGTTTTATAGTTTTAAGTTAGTGTTGTAAGGATTTGTAGCAGGTATAGGTATAGTGTAATTTTTTAAAGATGTAAATTACATATTTACTTGCGTTTCCACTCTTGTTTAAACTTCCAGTTTAAGATGTCACAACATGATCCATATACCACACCATAACTTCAGTGGAAGAGAAGCTTTTACCCCGTTTCAAGAAAGATAAACAGATTTCATATCAGGACCAGATGTAACACCAGTAAGTTGACTTTTTCTCTGAGAAAGCTTTTTCCAATGGATACAAATCTTAAGTGGTCATTTTGCTTGTATCTGTTTATATTCTTTCTACTCTTTGTGATGTGGAATTGTAATTTCAGCAGAAAAGCTGACTAAACAAGGACTGCCCGACTGAAAAAGCAAATGTCAGCTGCTTTTATAGTGGACTCTGCTGTTCATAAACACCAGTGTCAATGTTCTGCTCAAAATGCATTCGCAGTAATTTAATTTTTCAGAATGGATTTCTTCAGAGCACAGCACAAGGCTTCTGCACAGTAGATTGCTGAATTAATGCTTGAACTTTATACTGAAAACTGAAAAAGTTGTCACAAAGTGATCCTTTCTTTTTAGCTCTTATTATTAAGATTTTACTCTTTAACCTGCTTCAGTAACATTTAAGTAAATACCTTTTGCCTGTGAACTAATCCCCTCTAAACTGTGATTGTTCTCTCTCTCTGTCCAAGGCTGTCTGCTTTACTTCTGGCAGTTGACAACACAGAATTTCCTCAGGAGAGGGGATGTGTTGTCACAGTCAGTATTGCTTTTAGGGAAGATGGAGCCAAACCACAGGGCTTGACTGCAGCATCAGCCCTAAGCCCTAAGGAACCATGGAATTCACCTTGGATTTTGCTTAACTGAAGTCTTTGCTTTTATTGCTAAATAATAAAGGGGTTAGGGAGCCCGAGGGCCATGGGTCAAGCAAGCTGGATTCCCGATGCTCCACACTGCTCAGTCATTACCTACCTTCTGTGCTCAGCTTTGGGCAGCACCACTTGGCTTTTCCTCAGCTTTAGTTTGTCAAAGAGCTCATTTCAGGGACAGGGTGCAAAAGGGACAGTGGATAGCACTGCCTGGGGTTTGGCTCAACAGCATTTCTATGCACTGGTCGTGCATATAAACTGGGTGCAGTCAGAGTCTGGCAGAAAAAGGAAATGCAAACCAGTGTGAAGACCAGTGGAACAAGAGATACTAAGCAGGCAATGTCTACTGGTTAGACATTGTTTCCTTTTTTTATGTCTCTGCTTAGAGTAACTGACTTAATTTTGGAGTAAGGTTATGTTACTTTCCAATTAAAACTTATATAATGTGTGAGCTATTTCAAGTATCTTGGGAAACTTTGTGGAATGAAAATCTTAAGCAGGGAGTACTGCTGAAGTCCTGATATGCCAGCTGCCTGAACACAGGTCAGGACACTCCACGAGACTCTCCTCCATGAAAGCATTTGTTTTGGGAGCTGCCCATGAGAACTACTCAATAAAGCAAAACATCTTGATTATTGGTGTTATTCAGAACTTCCATGGCATGTTTAAGGGCTTGGAAGCAGGGCTGGAGACTTAAGAAAAAAACATAACTCTCTGTCTAACAATGACTGATTGCATTGATAAAATTTACAATGTGTGACTTTGCTGGTAAGTTTAATTCCTTTAAAGAACAGGACAGTGGGTTGGAAAGGGATGCTGAGGAATGTACACACCACAAGCTTCAGCTACTGTACAACCATGTAATTTCAGGTTTTCCTTTGGCTTGATGGGCCCAAATCCAAAAGTAGTGTCCAGGCAAAGGTAAGCTTAGAGGTACAATGATTGGAAGGTGTCTGGAAATTCCAGGTGAGTCCTGAGAAGCACAACTGCCTTACTAGTTGTTTATTTTATCTAGTCTGAACTCTGTATGGAGCACTTTTTGGAGAAAGTTTCCAAAGCCATTATTTTCTGTGCTGTGGCTTGAGAAACACCTACAACTGAAAATTTGGTCTTCTACAAATCAGAATCTAACTCTATGGGAAATCTCAAGGACTCTCTACCATAGACAGAGGTAGTTTGGGGAAAGCATAAGTGGAGGCAAAGCTGGGTTTTGTATGTTAACGACTTTGATGAGAATCTAGAAGATCTGTATCTAGATAGAAAAAAAAAATCACATAAAAGGGTCTGAGAGCAAGATCTGCTCTCTCTTTACTGAGGATATAATGTGCAAAAATAGTACAATGATCAGTAGGAGTAGCAATTTTTGATTTCAGATAGATATGGAATACAATAACATTATATTCCATATACATGGACAGTCTGTGGTGAAGAAAAAGACTTTAAGGACCTTTTGTTTAGTCCTTTCCTACCTGCCATTGCTTGATAGGACATTTCTCCCTTTTCTAAGTGTCCTTTAAATTTCACATAAGGAGCATGTGCTCTGTCAGTTACTTTAATTTTCAGAGAACAAACATATCAGTGTACCCCCTGGACACTATTTCCTCCCCACAAAAAATGCCAGGATGCACTTTTGGTTGCAAGGATCAACAGAAATTTCTGTCAGCTGCATGAAAACATACTACAGAAGACTCATTTTGCTACGTAGACAATATCTTAGAAAAGACAGACACAGCATAAAGGTTGTAGGAACACTGTACAAATAAAAACCCATTAAATGCCAACTGAACAGGAGTTCTTCATTAAGACTGCTGTAAAAAAATGCATGAAATGCAAAGGCACACCCACCTTTATTCACATTTTTAAATATAAAGATCGTTTGGGAAGATTTATTAACTATGCAAGTTAGACCATTATTTGAATGGATTCTCTGGTTTCCCATTCACTGACTACCCAATTTTTTTAGATGTTTAAGAAGGAGCAATGTCTTCTGTAAAACCACAGGCACTCAGAATGAGATTTTTGTGCTTAGAATACAACTTCAGTATTTCTGAGAGGTGTTTACTGCAGATACAGTGACTGTTTGCATATGAATATGTCTTCTCAAGGAAGTCAGAGCAACAAAAGCTAAATATTTTTTATTATTAAGTATTTTAGAGTAATATAAAAATAAAGTACCAGCATAATTCAATTTACAACAGGGAAAAAAAAAGCAGCCATTTTATACTTGACGTAGAATTGTCATCAATATACAGAAGTGTCTATTTAACTAAGCTTAAAAAACCCCAACCCCAAAACCCCTTGATTCATTACACACTTTGATTTTCTTTTCTTTCACCATGGAATTAAAGCACAGCCCCCTTTTGGAAATGTAGTTTAGCTGGTTATATCCTGAGTCCTGGCTTTTGGATCATCCATTCTGCCCAGTCATGTTACCACTACTAGATACAAGATCCAGCATTTCAGGAGATACACAACAGTGATGAATCTCATAATTTTAAGAACACAAGACAGCCAGTCTGCCCAAGCAAAGTCCTTGTAGGTCACAAGGAACATCAAAGCAGTGCTTGGTGGTTTTAGACTGTAGGATGAACCTAAGCAGAAAAAAAAATGTTTCTCAGTAACAGGTTATTGAAAAAAACCTCAAACCATCCACCAAATGCTAATATGTATAATGTACCATGCTTGCTCTGGATATAAATTTTGTGAAATACCAGTTTGAAATGTTAAAACACTTGGTGCAAAAAAAATTGGTTTCTTCTAAAAGCATGCTGGATCCTTCCAAGTCACACCCAGGGTTTCCATCCGGGATAGAGACGGCTCAGATTTTTAGGGTCCATGGCTTGTTGTATGAGGAGGTTCACCTGCCCTCCCACACTGAGCACTGTTCCCTCCTCAACACCTTTCAGCTTCTCCTGAAGTCTCATCAGAACACGCTCAGCCACCTTGTTAAAACTCTGGTCATCACTGCTGCCACAATAAAAAAAGGAAAAACAGGTGCTCTAGGTATGGATCCTGAACAACAACCAGCGAGAAAACCATAAAGCAAGGCAACAGTGCAGCAAGAGGAGGGTAAGAAAAAAATCTTTTACCTGGCTTTTCTTTTAGGTTCTTGTGGATCAGTACCAAGTGTAGAGCTCATGTCAGCCTCATCCTCTGGCCTCTGCTGCAAATACAAAGCTTTCAAGGGGTTTATGGTCCAGTCGAAAAGAGGATCATAGAGCAGCACCTACACAGAAAATAAATCTCTTTTTAATTTCAGCTGTTAATTACAGCTTGGTCAGTGTCCTAGCACTGTTGGACATGCTCACACTAACCACAATATTAGGAGGGTTACTGTTTTGTTTTTTAATCAATAGAATTGGGCTAAATTACTTACTTGATGATCCAACAACAAAACTGCCTCTGATCACTTGCAGGGATTTGCGTTGTTCATACTTCACAAAGTTTGGCCATCAGTCCCACCCCAGCACTGAATATGTAATTTTTTAATACATTGCTAGGCACTAAAGAGAATTATTAGCTTTTAATGCACAGTATAACCTGCTTTTAAATATCAGTTTCATTCTCTTCTTTGTGACTTATGCAAAGAGGATTTAATTCAGTCAGTATTGCTCCTGCTGGGAATGTTGCACTATGGCTAGAAGCATGTAAGTATTGAAGAGGGAGAACTGCCTGAAGGAAACAGTTCTCATAGAAAATGCAAACTGGGTATAACTTTATCAAAGATTACATGAATTAAAAAATCTGACCAACACCACTATGTTCTAATTCAGTACAAAACACCCAAAATGAGTATTTGATGCCTATGAAGACAAAGAAACTGAAGACATTCTGGCAGGTTATTGTCCAAAAGAATGAAAAAATGCTTACCTCTACAATAGTCAACAAAGCTTCTTGAGAATTTCTCATAACAGCCATTGTTTTCTCACAGCATCTAAAAAATATTTTATGGTATTTTAGGTTGTTTTTGGTAAAATGAAATAGTATTTTTGTCATTTAAATAATGGATATTTGTACTCTACTTAAAATTTAATTTCTAACATAGGAGTAACCTCTCTGATTACTCTAACTTGGGGAAAAAAGAGAGAAATTCAGACAGGTAAAACCAAGAGAAGACTGTGTAGTTCACTGATTATTATTTCTCTGTGGAAAGGGATGACCTGTTTCACTGAAATATTCTGATGTGCAGAATTAACCACTGAGTTAACACTGCCTGTTAGGGTGTGCCACAATGGCAGAATTGCTTGGCTGGATGAAAACGGGCCAGGGGTGCTCTGGAACACACTGGACAATCTTGGTAGCATTGTTTTCCACGAAATGAGCAGATCCAGTAGCCAGACTATGCGCAATTCCTGAAATCTCCTCAATGACTTTTGATGCAGTAGTGGTTACCTCCATCCACTCCCGAGCAAACTAAGCTCCTGGAGGGAATGCCAAACTATCCTATGGGACAGGTGAAAGAGGGATCAGGCCTCCTGTCTCCCTCAGGACAAGAGCACACACACTGAAGTCAGCTGAGCACGCTCTCAGCCAAGGGCCTGTTCACCACTTACACCTGTGCTGTTAAGTACAAATCAGGCTGGCTGAGGCACAAACAGTGTCTGCACCAGTGCCTTTGATACTCTGATTTACTTCAGCTGGAGCCCAACAATTCATGTTTTTCTGTATCATGGTTTCAGAAGTAACACCAGACTGTCAATTTGACAGCATCATCTTGAGACTAGAAGTGGCAGTGACTGCTCCTTCATGGGACAAAGGTGTACTAGAAACTACTTATTAACCTTAATTGCTGCCTTAGAAAGACAACCTACACTATTTATGTCTTTAAAGACATGAAATCTGGGGGTTGCAAATATTACTTCATGGACATCATCGAAGTCTGGAATGAGAAATGTCCTGCTTTTTAGGAATCCCTTGGGTCATTCTCAGAAGGTAGGATGGACAAAAACTCAACTCATTTGGGATTCTCTCTGGGTTTTTTTTTTTTTTTGCAGTCCAGATGTATTATGGGATTTAGATTTTGCATTTGCAAAGTAATATATGATCCAAAAGGGGAAAAAGACTCCAAATTACATACATAAAACTAAACAGAAATGAGAGTCAAAGCAAATTGGCTCAAAGACCTGTAACAGCTCCAAATATATAGTACAGCTCTGAAAGAAATACACAGTTCTGAAGGAAAAAAAGATCATTCTGAAGCAACCCTTAGGTGTGGAGCCTTTGGAACCACTGAGCCCTCCCTGAATTCCACAAGAGGGTGACAATAACCCATTAACAAGTGAACAATATGAAACGCCAAGCAACAAAAATGAACTTGCAGCTGATTATATAAATAGCAGCATAGGAGTTAAAGGTCAGCATTAAGGCTTGGGTTTTACCAGCAGAAATTGGAGTCCCCACTCAAGCATCAGAACTGTTTAACATGTAACAACCCCAATGCTGGAAGTATTCTGGTGCCTCCTCATCCCTGTGCACTTCAGGAGCACTGACCTTCTGAAGACACCTTCCACGCCGGTGATGCCCATTCCATCCACAATGTCCCTGGTTAACCGAAATGGAACAGTCTCTGGTGTGGGAAGGATTTTGCCTTGCTCAAAAGCAACCCCTAAATGAAACGATAATAAAAGTGTTTTTAAAAAGTTAAAGTAAAGAAAAATTAAGGTTCTCTTGCTGTCCTACTTACCCAGATCTATATGCACTAGTTCTGCTGTTTGTTCATCTATCAAGATATTCTGAACATGTCTGTCTCCAAGTCCAAGAATGTAGCCAACTGAAACAAAAATGTAAGTGCTGAAACCATGTCATAAAACCTGGGGTTATGTTTTAAAAACATAAAGAAAGTCAAAGAAAGATTACTGGTGTAACAGGTGAAAAAAAATTAAAAGTGAGAATATTTCTACCCCCATACTGCCCAAGGAAAGAGCAAATGCCATTCCACAAATCCAAAAAGAAAATGTTGACTGAATGAAATTGCAAAAAGGTTATTCTTGTACAGATGTGCATTGTTTTACCTACTCCACAGATTTCTTTCCCATTTCTACTTGTAGATCAAAGTTTTTTCAAGTAATACTGCAGCTTTAAAAAGAAATTAAAAAGCAAGTGCATAATCGAATTAGGTTTTGTTATTATTACTATCATTAGCAAACCCACCAACAAAACAACTTTTGTCTAAGTCAATTTTAAAACTATCCAGCAATCCAAATTATAAGATCTTGTAAGCCTATGTAAACCTATTTCAGTGCTTTACTGTCCTTAAATGTAGAAAAACTCCAAACTACATTTCCCTTACTGTAATTTACACCTGTTAACGTTTTTATTAGCTGATGGATATGGACAGCATTAGCATTTCCTACAAAAATCTTTCATCTGAATTGTACTAAACTGCAGATTTTTTTTTTCTTCAGTAAAAAGGGAGTGCACAAACATGTTGCCTTCTACAATGGGATCTACTGCAATGTATACAATCTACTAACAAATGTCTTCCAGAGACTCAGTACAGAACCGAGTCATCAAAAAACAAAAAAATCCATAGTACTTACATTTAAGTACTTCTTTTTCTTTATTATGACAGGAAAATCAAAAGGAAATACCCCAGAGCTTAAATAACCATTTCATCCATGGATAATAATGCCAGTACAAAGACAGTACAAGACTGAGCTTTTCAATTCAGCTAAAGCATCACAGGCTGCATGTGAAATGAATAAATGATAAACCAAAACAACAGAAATAAAGTCAGGTAAATAACCACAAACTAACAGTATCTAAGAAAGCAAACCACTATATAAACAAAGAAACACAGAATTTCATCCTTCCTTCTGCAGCAAAAATAGAGGTGTGGAGGAACAAATTAGAAATCTTAATTACAAAACTAATGCTGATGTTTTTGCTAACTTTTTTTGCTTCCTACTATGCCTTTTCTGACATGTGACAAAAGCAGGACAGCCACTATGTCTGAAATGGCATAAACTTTTTGGTTGTGCAACCTAAGAAGCTACTGTAAATAATCCAATACCTATAGAAGATGTAGCCACACTGCGAGTGTATGCCAGTCGTTTCTCAAACCACACAGCCGGGTCCAGGAATTTCTCCATGCAGAAATACCGGAACACAGGCTGAAAATTCTCACAGACTTCCATGAAGATTCTGTATTTCTCTTCAGAATGTTTTTTTTGGGCATCCTTTAAACACATAAGATATGTTTTACCCATGAGTAACTGCTTCAGAAGAAAATTACCTCTTCCCTCCATCAAATGCTGTTCTCACTTCTTTCTTTCTGAACTAAGAATTACTGTCTTTTTTTGCCGCAATTATTAATGTACCTATCTGCCTTACTAAACAATTCTATGTTCATACACAACTCAGAGGCTAAAAACCATGGGAAAAACCACTCCTATTTCCTTGATGCAGCAGGTGCATGTATTTTATAGGCATGTGCAGGTAAATGGATCTTGTTGGGAGACCCTTCCTTTCTCTGCGCACTGTTCTGGTACCTCTGCTTATCTGATGGCCTCATATCACTGTGAGAAAATAATTCACTCATTCCCATACAAAAGCTCCACAAAGCAAAAATTAAATATATTTTTATCCTGTAATCCCAGCAGTGCCTCCAAAGGACCTGCTTTTCAAGGCCCAGGATGGTGTTGCAGGCTGTAGCATGAGACACAGGGTAGGTTTCCAACCATCCCGTGGTGGCTTCTACCATGGTCAGCACATGACACTTGCCTTGGTGGTTTTGAGGCAGTGTGATGTAATCAAGTACTGTAGGAATTGCAAAGGAAATAGATTCTTGCACAATCAAGGGTATATAAAGTAACAGGTATACTTGTCTGCAATTTTGTAAACTTATGGTGAAGTGATGTGTGGAACTGAACTGAAACTCAGAATATCTACTCATTCCATGACCAACTGGTCATATTCATTATTAGAAATAGAGAAAGTATAGTACATAGTTCTCTGTAAATTCTACCCTCCACCCTCCTCCAAGTAAATATTATGAATCAGGTAATTTTTGGTATTTTTTTAAGTTATTTTCACTCACCATCAATATTTTATGACACTGAATATTGGAATAATCCTTTGGCCTGTATCTCTTGTGAGCTCCTTCTTCAGCATTCACAAGGAACTCTCCGATGGGAGTTGTTCCTGAGCACCACTCCAGAACTCCACTTCTCTGGGAAAGGGGAACCACCTGGAAAAGCAAAACCATGGAGGGGAGGGTTCTACACACAAAACTATGAATACACATCCTGCAGAGCTTGGGTGCATATTTCTGTTTTTTTAAAAAGAAGAAGAAGGCCAAACCATGCAGCTGACCACAATGTATCTTCCAAATACACGTGTATAAAAATCCACTCAAATGTTTTCTACCTAATAATTGCAATTTTTTTCTAGCCCAGAGAACCTTCCACTAGACATGCCAGCACAGCCCAAAGATTAGCTACTGCCTGTTTCCTTCTTATTTTCTTTTTTTATGCAAGTCTCTTTATCTCATAATGCAACACCCATTCTATTTTTCCCTGCTGTTGCTCATTTTAACAGACATAGAAACCTGACTCTTACTTGAATGTTGTTCAAAAAATGAGACTTTAACTCCATCTGAGAATTCTTAAAACCAGGCTAGCAATTCACATAAGCACCTTTAGAGATTCCAGAGTGCACATTTCTCATTTGTCAAAGAGAAGAGCTTATGCTTCGAGAGTACTTATTCAGAGGTATTATTCACAGTGATTATAATAACCCCAAGTACATAAAAGAGAAGGAAAAAGGAAAAGTTCCTGTTTAAACACATTTTCTGCATTCACAGTAAAAATTTATTGCAATTCTTATTCCCAATTCCAATACGATTTGGAATCGTATTGCCAATTTCAAAAGAAACCAGTTCAAATTCTGCATGAAAGACCCTAGATGGGACTTCTGAATTCAACTGTAAGGAATACGGCAAGACTAGAATTAATTATTAATTAAGGAATATCACAAGGCAAATTAATGAGAATTCATAAACAAACTTGTATGTTCAAGTTTAATGACTAGCAACTTACAAGTTAATGACAGTGCATTACCTAATTTCTTTTCAATTACAAGTTCATATAAAGAAATCTTTGAAGAGCATTTAAATATATATTGGATATCAAGAAATTTATTTTAATGATTTGAAAAAAATTAAATTCTAATAAGCATATGGTTTATTCCATACCTTAAGGCACAGTGACTATTTTAATAGCACATAAATAAAAATCCTTTTATATATTGCTTTTGGGTTAAAAAGAGAAGGGGGAAATACGCTTTATTTCTCTGCTGCTGCAGCTGTTCAGGGTTACCTTGTATCTTCGGATATTTAATTTCCTCTTCCGTGTTTCAGTGTTTTGCTGGAGCAATGTATTGCACATCTTGAAAACTTGTTGCATGACAGCATCTTGTCTCAGGTCATCACGCCCCTTCAGCAGAAACACAAAAAAGCAATTAAAAACACTTCTCAGCATCCATTTCTGTCAAAGCAACTAAAAAAATTATTTTAAAAATTGCACAAAGCACAAGTTACTTTTCCACAATAATAATTTATCATAAAATGTAATTAACAGAGAAAACCAAATACTGAGAAAAAAACCCTAAGTGCTCAGCTGGTTAATCAAAACCATCATTAACTTAAATCACCTCTCTCTCTCTTTTTTTTTTGATTCACGTTTCAACCAACCTACATATCTTATGGGTCTCTTTTTAATAACAGGTGTTTCATTCATCATTATTTAGCAACCCAGCATACAGGTGAAGCAGCATCATTTGGCACTGCAGTTCTGATTACTGAATGCAGATCTAGTGATTCATGCTTCTCTTTAAAGCTTTCAAAACTAACCCATACTTAGCAGCAAAACAGAATTCTCCCAGCAACTGCCCAATGTTTTGCCCAATGTTTGCATTCAAACAGAGAATGAAATCAGCTGAGTCTAGAAAGAAATAAATTTTTTTACAGATTTTTCCTTCTATGTGCATATTTCTGATTGCCTCTGAATTGCAAACGCTTTTTTATATGGGGAAGGAGAAAGGAGGAATTTAACACAGTATGTTGATGTTTTATTTACAGTACACTTCAGGTCACCAGCTGAGACATGACCAGGCAAGTCTGGCAGTCGTCAGGTAAGCTACTGGATATTAATTACATGCACTGCTGAAAAATAATCACAAACATATTTAATATCATTACTTATTATTTATATTATATTACTTATTAATACTTTGCAATTTTGATTATTAAAGCATTCCTCAACTGAGAAAACTGACAGTGAAATGTGAAAAGTCTGCTCATGGCATAGAAATGATTAACGACAAAACTGATAGGAGAACTTAAAAAAAAATGCAGCATACCAAGTCTCTGAGATGTCATGACAACTGACAGAACCCACCTTAACAAGCTGCCTCCTTTCTTTACCATCTGATCCTACACAATCTATTATTTTAGGCAGATTAATGCCTCCTGCTAAACGAAATTCTTGCTTGAAAGAACTTATTGTGACCAGATTTTCATATTCTCCCGTGGGATCCACCTGAAATTAAAAATCTGTTTAAAATGAATGTAAATATTACCTCCATTTCACTCAGACAAAGCAGTAATAAGTTGTTTGCAAATCTCATTAGCAGACTATATGCTAAATATTAATATGAGCACTCCATCACCTACAAGGATAATACCACAAAGGCTATGAAAATATGCTGAGCCAATGTATTTTTTTTCTTATTCCTCCTTGTTCACCTCCATTAGTAGAGGGGACGTGGTGCTGCCGACTTCCACTAAAGAAGCTGTGACACAATGTTAGCCTATCCCAGCTAGCACTGTCCCAGGAAAGTGCTCACATATGCCTGGGGAGCCTTTGGCTTAGACAAGGCTGCAAATGGATCCCATCCACAATCCCAAACCTGCTGCAGGGTACAGGATCTGTACCTCAGCCACCCCCTGGATCCTCATGCCTCAGAGCAATCCTAGTCAGCCCAGCTGTAAGGAAACACTGCCCCAGCAGGCTACATCATAGACCTGCAGCCATTTCAGTCAGTCTGTACTGCAGGAGAAAAAAGGCAAAGAAAAGAACCATCCAGTTGTAGAAAGGAACAACACCTGGGGCCAACTGGAGCCCTACAAACAGAAGTTATTTGGGATGGGTGGCAACTTCTGGCCTCTGAAGTCAAATACCTTAAAGCATTCCCTTGACTTCACAGACACAGCCTGAGGGATTTCAACAGAAGGAATTCTGGCTTTGCAACATTTAAATTTAGATGCTGGCCCAAAAAACAACTGAAACTGCACAGTTTCCCAGGTGGAGCATGTGGCATCAAGAGGTGAGTGCCTGTGCACCTATCCAGTCAACTGCTTATGCCAGTGGGAATGGATCATTCCCCATTACTGAATGGTAAAAGCATAGGAACAGCAGAATAGTCAAGTCTATTGATGCTCACACCTTTTGTGACATTCAGCGCCTCCCTGCAACTCTGAGCTAGCACCTACAATACAGGAGATTGCCACTCCCAAATCCCCTCTGTGAGTTATGTAGTTCACTATGATATCACCTTTTGATAATGGGAGACCACTCAGAGGTAACAGTGGCAAAGGTTTGTACAATAAACCATTATCCAGCACACCTAATACTGGGGGATCAAGGTCTTCTAAGGAAACCATCTCACCCTGCACCTCCCACCTGAGAAGAAAGTATCCCCATAGATGGACCTGTAAAAACCACGGGAATTGGATTAAGAGATGACTGCCATTACAAAAGCTTGAAGAGGATTCTATGCTTCTATGATGATGGTATTATAGTGTATATTTTTTCAACTTCAGTCACCTTAATTTCCATGGTAGGAACAGCAACATCCTCCAAGTTCTTCAGTTTAATAATTGGCTGGTCAGCTGGAATACTTATTCCTTCTGTAATTAAGAAGAATTAATATTTTTAAATTCAGACCTATAAAAATACACCTGAATTGACAAAATCCAGCTTACATTTCATTTGGGACCCAAATACTCACTGGATACTTTTACTGAGCTGATGAAGATGACCACAGGACAACTGGTGATTTCTGGATTTGCATACTAAGGATCTGAGCCCTACAGTGCAAGTAATTACTGTGACGTTTAATCCAGACTACATTCTATATCTATCAATAATAGAACACAATGCTAGTACCTCTTTTAACTAGATATCACTATTTAGAGATACACTTTTTAATCTGAGAAAATAAAACCTATCTTCATTATTAAAACAAAGAATAGTTTTCCCAAGACTTACTTCTTTGACATTTCCATGGACTAGAATCTAAATTTGCTAATGTGATGTAAGCATCACAAAGTGCTTCGATGTCTCTAACCATACGAGCTCTTCTTTTCCTTACAATATTCATTATAGTACTAGCAGCTTCCATTCTGTCCTAAAAAAACCCAATGGAATACAGACATCAGATCTTGTAAGCGACACTTTTTAATATTAAAGAGGCATCATAACATGCAGTCAATTAAGTACAATTGAGATATGTCCTATGAAAACAGAGCAAACTGCAGCAATGGGCAGCCCTTTGTGACATGACCTGAAATAATTACAAGAAAAAAATTCCGTGCTGTCTAATCTGAGACAATGAGTAATGTAAAATATTCCTGGGGATGGAGAGGGAACAAACCTGACCAGGCAAAGTGCAAAAAATATGTGAAAATTCTTCAGAAATAAGGACAGGCAGGTTTTTAGATGTTCTTCCACCATCTGCCTGCTTCTGTTATTTTGTCCCAGCTGAAGAAAAATATCTTGTATGCAAAAGACAGAAACCTGTCCCTGCATTCCTTCTGTGCCTGGCTGAGAGACTTAGTTTAGCATAATCCCACTCCTAAGGGATCACAAAAGAGCTACGGATGTGAGAGAAAGGCAAAAAAAAAAATATCCACGTTAAAAAGTGGTGAAAAGATGTACCAGTGCAGGGTAAGAGGACAATGACAACCAACCATATAAGGCCTACAATGATGGGGGAAAGAAGGGGCAATACTTTAGATGTGGGATGATTCTAAAGACCGATAAACTAAAGATTATGCAAAAACAACATTAACATGAAACCACAGTTTAGTATTACCTATCAGCATGGCTTTTAGCATATCAAGGACCAAAAGATACCCTGCACAAGGCAAATTGCTTAGATGGAACATGTTAGCACTCAAACCAGAAAAAAAATACTCAATTCAGTATGTACTTTCAACAATAAAGCCACTCAAGTCTCTTGCATCTAAAATTGCTTTTACAGAATGACACATCAGGGACTTTTATCACAAGAGTCACAATAATCAGGGCTATTTGTGGCACAAAATATTAACTGCATTTTGTTCAACCCTGTAATGATCTCTTTCAATAATAATTACCTACGCATGCACAAAAGGGGGTTTTAAATTATTAAAAGTACTGTTTCCCTCCTACTGCTTCTTAACCAAAGTATGCTAATGAGTTTTATACTAAAATACCTCTTTACATGTTTTGGGTTTTTTCATTTTTTAATAAAATTAAAAGATTGAATGTGATTAATAGAAGTTTTTGTAGTTACCACATCAAGCTGGGAGATTTCTTTTGGTGCATTTTTAATTAACTTATTTCTTCTTATTGCATCTGGTTTTGTGAGGAGTTCATCTTTGTTAGCATTAGCCAAAGCTAATATTATAAACAAAGTATGATGTGGATGATCCAGTGAAATTCGAGACATTAGCTGCCAACAAAAGAAAAAAGATCCCATTATTGAAAAAAGTACAGAAGAAAAGAAAACAATACTTAATTAACATTATTATTTCTTTTTAACATCTAAGGTTCCTAAGATGAAATAAAAAGTAATGCTTACACGGTATTTCCAAAATTGAAAAAACATTCAAAGTATATTTCTATAGCTGCATAAGTCTACTTTTATACTGCAAGAAAATCAATTAGGTAGAAATGAAAGAAGTCCCCAGTCCTACTCCCACCAATACTGATTTGGCATCACTCATTTTAATACACTCTTATCACCCACGTAACTTGTTTTGCTGTAACTGCTCAGAGGAAGGTGGATATTGTTTAGAAGCAGGCACGACCAAGCCAATCAAGATATCTTTAGATAAGAAAAGCAAAAATTACATTATTCAAAATTTCATGAAATCCTAAACCACCCATCATCTTAGTTCCCATGCGAGCAGCCAGCTGGTACATCAGAGGCAAGAACTTGTATGAAGGGATCTTCTGGGCATTTTCCTGTAGGAGAGAAAACTCAGTTAGAGAGCTGTACTAAACACCTGACAAAACCTGCAATAATAATAAAGTACTTTTTTTTAATTAATTAAAAATTATCATGGCTGTGTGATCAAACAGCAATTCAGTGAGTATCACATCATCTTGGCCTATGTCTCCTAAATGTTCCAAATCCTTCATGGGAGTACTATTTTCTATTCTACCTTTCATGGCTTTTCACCTGAATGTATACATAATATAAACAAGAATACTGTCCCTAAGGATGCTGAAGATGGGTAGATTCCAAGGTATGGGAAGAACAAGTAAACAATCATGAGATATGTTTAATCACACAGACTTGTCAAATTAAAATGCTAATTAAAGTTAAATTAAAATGCATTGAGAAATACAGGTCTCACTGATGAAAAACTGATAAACAATGACAACTGAAGAAAGCAAGTTTTCGAGAAAAATTAAGGAGCTACATAATTAATCTTCTAGAAATACAGGAGAAGGAGAAGAAAGATGGATATTTATTTGTCAAAGCATTAGGAAAAAATGGAGCAAACATATACCTTCATCATTTCATTGACTCTATCAACTCCAGAATTTTCAAGCCATAGGGAACAGAGTCGGAATATCCACATATCATGTTCTTCTCCACTTAGTAAACAGCTGATGTAGTTCTCCACTGCTTTACACAGGAAGCGTTTACGATCCTCGGTCAGGGCTTGTATCGCCCCTATATCCAGCTCAAGTTCTCGCCGAACCTTCACTATGTATCTGTGTGAACAGATGTCATGTTTAAACAACCAATTATTTCTTAATGAACTTACAGCAAGGCCCTCCCTAAGTCTCTCAGTAATTTAACTTTTTTAAAGTCGTATGTACAAGCACAGTGAAATAAACAATTAAGAAACTGTATTGTGGGAGCTACTCCCTTCCCATATGTGCACACAGACCCACGGCTCTAAGTAAACTTCCCATTTTCTTGACTTAATCTCAATATTGGTATAAATGTGAATATCCAGTACAGATAATTTGTGTAAAGACTTCAATTTCCAGCAGCTGAAGTTCACTTGCAGTTGCTCTTACTAAACCTTTAAGAATTCTGTATTAAATCAATTCCTACTCTATTACTATATGTGTGTAACAGAGAAAAATCTCAACTTATTTATTTACACTATGTAACATTTTTGTCAAATAAACTGAATAGATCCAGGGAATAAACATGAATTCCAGGCCATGATCATCCATACTGTGTCCTTGGCTTAGGTTTGGCCCACACTATCCATCACACCTAGACCATGTCCAGGCACAGCTGAGAAACCATTTCCAACGAGCACTATGGATCTGGCCACTGCTTTGTGAAGAAGAGAAAATGCAGCTGTAGAGATGTGATCCATGCTGCACCAGTTGCCCAGAGAGTAGAGCTGGAGCCTGTGACAGCTCCACAGTATCCATTTGAATGCTCACCTGTTCATCTGAACTCCACTGTCCTTGAGGAGACCGACCTCCTCCTTGGCCTTCTTCAGCAATGCCTGCTTGTTTTCAAACTCCGAGGATTTCATGTAATTCTCAATTCGCTGGTACTGATTATCAGAGAAACGAGCCAAGGAGAGGAAAGCCTTCATCTTTCCTTTCTTCAGCTTATCACTGCTGTCTCCATCGTGGCTTGCAGCAATTTCCACAGCCTAAAGGAGACATTATAATAATAGTAAGATTAATAATTAGATAAATAGTACTGCATAACACTTGATCAAACTATTACCACACAAAAACAGAAGGGACACGGGAAGCTCATTTTGTTCAATTCCCGCCCGGCTCAGGCAGGGTCATCTGCTTGAATAGATTATTAAATATTGCCTGTGATGGAATAAATTTGCATAAAAAAGAAATATAACATGCTGAGTATTTTTCTCCTAAGTGAATTTAATCTTTGAGAAATGATGTGGTGCAAACAGTCAAAAAAGATTATCCTGTATGAAACAGGTTTAATAGCTGTTTAATAGCTTTAATACAGGAATTTTCCATGCTTATCTATCTTTTAGAGGCACGACGTTTTAAAACAGTCTTACAGCCTTGTATCACAAGATGGTGAGAAAAAAATGGAAGACAATCCAGAAAGTGCCAAAAGTATAGGAAATTATATATGAAAATAATGGATTCAAATCATCAGAGTGAAGAAAGCATATGGATAGCAACAGAGAAAGGCAACTATGTTGAGTTTCACAACTTAGCATGAAATAAAGAAATGCGGAGTGAACAAATATTCATACAAACATTTCTACTACTGGCTAAGAGTTTAAAACAAAAAAATTACAGTACTTTGAAACACTAGAACAAGATATTGCAGCATCTCAGGGATAACCTTATCACTGTCTACAACTCCCTGAAAGGAGGTTGTAGGCAGGTGGGGGGGGTCAGGCTCTTCTCCCAGGTAACAAGCGGTAGGACAAGAGGACATAACCTTAACCTTAAGCTGCACATGGAGAAGCTCAGGTTGGACATTAGGAAGAATTTCTTCAAACGGTAATCAGACACTGGAATGGGCTGCCCATTGCAGGGAGGTGTTGGAGTCACCATCCATGACAGAGTTTAAAGAAAGACTGGATGTGGCACTCAGTGCCAGGGTCTGGTTGGCACGGTGGTGTTGGGTGACAGGTTGGACTCAATCTCAGAGGTGTTTTCCAACCTAACTGAGTCTGTGGTTCTGTGAAATACAATGGCTAAAGTAGCCTGAGAGACTACAGTACTAAAAAGCTGCCAAGTGAATAATCTGTCCTGAGAAGGAAGAGATAGGGATAGGGAACAGGAAAGGGAAACTAGACTAGCAGTTGTAATCACTGCACTTCTAAGCCAATAAAAGATGTTTCACTGTGATTTCTACAAAGCCATATTCTGAACATTTAACAAGATTACAGTGTTACACAATACAATGTGAAACCATAATATTTATATAAGAAACCATATTTCCAATATAGAAAAATAACAAAAAATCTACTTGTCATTTTAACACTGTATTTTAACATAGCACTGTCTAAAAGATTGTACATTTCAAAGACTGGATGCACCTTTTCTAAGTATTTCTGCATGATGACTGTAGGGTTTTCCAAGCATGTTTCTGCTAACCAGGTTCCGCAGAGCCTCAGGCACTCTGTATACATCAATTTCAGGTGAGGATCACTCTCAACCTTTGAAAAAGCAAGTTTTGGGGAAAAAAAATTAGAGAGGGAGGCATCAAACAAAAACATCTTTTACATATGAAGTAGGAAACTTCTAAAGCTTTTAAACCCTGAATAGAATTCAATCTCTGAGGCCTATTACACATAATGCATCTACAGAGTCATTTTCCTTCCACATCTATAGTAGTCAATAACCTTAAATCACATTCACATTCCATATAAGGCAAAAGAAGAATACATATTTTAAAATACCTGATAGTTTGAACAATCAAAAGCAGAATAAACCAATGACAAAATGTAGTAAAAATTTTAAAAATTCACAGCATGTTTTCAGAATTGTATTTTAAAATATCCTCATTTAGTCTGCAGTATCATAGACAACTCTAATGGTAACAGTCAGGAACCACAATAACCATGTAGGATCATCAAATTCTTCAGAGAGACTTCTACATGGAAACTTGCTAAAAAGTGCTTTGAGAAGACAATGGAGCAGGTTTTCAAAGGACTCTTCTCCAGACTGGATGTTCAGCTTTAACTGCAGAGCAGAATAAGTTCGCAAAATACGTTTTAATTTGGGGTACATATTAAAGACCATGTGACCAAGATGGCAACACTGACTGTGAAGTACGCATGTAAACATCATCAGCTGTGAAAATGCAAATTCTCCTTACATGGACAAGGTAAATGTAAGGACGGACTAAATTTTTGGAGGGCCTCATCAACTGATTTGTGGAGAGATTACAAAAATCAAAAGAGCAACAACTCTTGATTTTGCCCTGGTATGTATTGAGAACTTGGCCCAAAATAATCCAGCTTTTCTGAAGTTTGATATTCCTTAAGAACATATATAAATTTAAGGCAAATGTCTTATCCTCCAGAAATTCTCAAAGAATGCCATCACAGTTAACGTAAAGGCATGGACATATAGGCATTTTTACCACAGAGGTACACAAAATTAGGTTCTAGTCAAGTATTTGTAGACCATATTGTAACAAACATCATCCTGAGGGATCTGTAAAGGCTGGATTGATGGGCCAAGGCTAACTGTAGGAGGTTCAACAAAGTGTCAGGTCACAACAACTCCAGGCAGTGTCTGGGAAGTTGCCTGCCAGAAAATGCCCTGGGGGAGCTGGTCAGTAGCAGCTGGACATGATCCTGTGTGTGCCCAGGGGGCCAAGAAGGCCAGTGGCATCCTGGCCTGGATCAGCCATGGTGTGGCCAGCAGGACCAGGGCAGGGACCGTCCCCCTGTACTGGGCACTGCTGAGGCCACACCTCAAATCCTGGGGTCAGTTCTGTCAGTTCTGGGCCCCTCCCTGCAAGAAAGACATTGAGGGGCTGGAGCGTGTCCAGAGAAGGGCAGCGGAGCTGGGGAAGGGTCTGGAGCACAAGTGCTGTGAGGAGCAGCTGAGGGAGCTGGGGGTGTTTAAAGGAGGCTCAGGGGGGACCTTACTGCTCACAACTGCCATAAAGGAGAGTGTAGCCAGGTGGGGGCTGGTCTGTTCTCTCAGCCTACAAGCAGTAGGAAAGGAGGAAATGGGCTCAAATTGAACCAGGAGAAGTTTAGATCGGATATTAATCACTACAAGGATTGTCAAGCATTGGAACAGGCTGCCCAGGGAAGTGCTGGAGTCACCACCCCTATTTAAAAGGGATTAGCAAGACATGTACATGTGGTGCTTAGGGACATGGTTTAGTGTTGGACTATGAATAATGAAATCTTATATTTACAATCTTATAGACACACTTTGAAAACCCCTAACAAGATTTGCTAACACAGGATTTATTGCTTTCAGACATTTGAGAGTAGAAACCAGATTTAGCATTTAAAACTGCAGACAGGCTTTTCAATTTCTTCTATGGGAAAACTTATGAAAGTGGAATTAGGATATTAAATAATTTAATTCTTGTAAATTTATACATTATGTAACACATACCTGAAACCAATCTGCATCTAATTTTTTAATCATTGTTTTAAGTATATTCAGTGCAAGACTCTCTTCCTTTTTAGCCCAGAAAACCTGAGCTTCTTCAAGTTGCCATTCAGAAACTCCATTTCCGTTTGGATTGTGTTGTTTGATTTGAAACATAGCTCTTTCTGGAAGCTGAAATTGAAAAAATAATAATAAATAATTCATTAAGTAAAATAGCTGTATTTCACAGCAAGTTTTGTTTTTAGATTCTGTCTCCATTCTCTCTGTGCAGCATAGTCTGCCCATCCAATGATAAGAATTTATCTGCAGCAAAGATATGAAATTATTTTTCCATATACTTGCAGAAAATCATGATTTGCAGCAAAAATGGACTGGAATCAAACCTCACAAACTCTAAAATAAAGCGTCTATGTTTAACATTTTAATTTGGAGGCAGAGAAATTCTGTAATTGGTACCTATTGAATTAATGGATTTATAGCTTAGCAAATATTATTACATTATTACATGCATTATATACATTATTACCACAGAAAAATAATTTTTTAAAATGGCACCACCATGCACGGATACTTTTGCCTACATCTTCACATATGTCACTGTGTGTGAAGTACTGTCCTCATGATTTAGTATCACTATGACAGCACAAGGAGTAAACAATGTTTTTTAACAAACCTGAATATCTTACAGGATATTACAGCACTGCCACAGTGCTGGTGGCTGGGCAGGCATGAGATAAAAATACCTGAAATCCTTCTCCCAAACAGCTTCAGAGGCACTGAGTAAAGTGCTCTGCAAATTCATGACATCAAAGACAGCTGTTCTACTGATTTCATCATTATTGATCAAAAGAGTTAGAACCTTCCTGAAATCAAAGTTTAATGTAGTGTCACATATGTAAAGTGTTAAACACCTTTCCAGGTTCTGTATTTAGCTGGAACTATTTTCTGCAGAGGTCCTTGGAGGATACTGTTACTCTGTAAATTCTTGTGGAGTTACTCATCCAGATGCACCACCTAGAACAACCTAAGTCTAACTCTGGACCTTAAATGCATCAGCAACTGAAAAAACCACTGATACTGCAAATCCCAGCAAGTCATTCACAGAAAGAGATTTACCACAGCACAATGGTGTTTTGAGAGTATGAAACTTTGAAGACAACATTAAATACAGAGATGCAATGAAGTTATCTTTGCAGTTTTACTCTGGAAGACTACAACATAATGATGCAAGTGAAAGCTGGATATGTAAAACTGCATCAAAATGAGAAACAGAGCTAGAAGAGCATTCTTCACTAAAAATGTAGGTTTTGTACTACCTACCTCATTCAGTGGCCTATACTTATGAAGAAAATTGCTAAAAACATGCCCATAAATATAATTTATTAATACAGTCTACATAATTTAAGTCTCAGATTAATTGATTTATTGAATAAACTTAAAATACAGTTAACCGTTAGTACTGTTAAAAAATGAAGTTCTTTAGTAACTAAAAAAAACCCTCAACATCTGTTCCTGATCTTTCCTGAAATTTGTTACCTGAGTATTTTTAGCAGTTCTTGCCAATCTAGAGAGCTCCACTAGATGTTTGGTCAGGAGGTCTTTAATACACTCTCTTTTGGTATTTTCACTCTCCTTTTCAAGCAAGATTTCCAAAATTACAGTGCGCAGAGCCATGACAGGTTCCTGGAAATGGAAGTCACTGTCTTTGAGAAGCTGGGACTGTCTCTGCCATTTCAAATAAGCATCATTCAGTTGTTGAGTAGTAACAGATCTGCAATTGTTCCCAAAAGAAAAAAAAAAAGACTTGATATTAATTCTCACTAACTCTCAGTGAAATGCAAGATTAGTAAAAAGGAAACTGCTGAGAAAGTTCAAAATCTACACTTGAAGAAACAGTCATAAAACCCTACAATGGTTACCATATGCGGACTAAACTGGAAACCTTCCAGTTTTAACAAACATGAAGTACAACAACACTCAGGTGAACTACTCCTGTGTAAATATTTTTGATTAAGCATCAAAAACTTGTGTTAAAGGTTCATCAGCAAAGGGAATCACACTCAAATATAGGGCTGCTGAAAAGACTGCAGGGTGACTATTGGCTACCAAACTGATAGAACTATAGCAGAGAAAATTCACTGTTAATAGCACTACAGAGATAAATACCCTCATGTGATTGAAAAGCAATCTTAAGAATTTAGGAAGAATATTGATGGTAACAGAGATCCATGAAGAAAACGATTCAAACTGAAGCAGCTTTCAGTAAAGCTATGGATGTCATTATGGAAGTGGAAAACATTTTTGGAAAAGAAACTAGAAGAGGAGGACTCAGTTACTTGAGTAAACCAGAAGCTAGGAGATGCGACTGCTACCTTAAGAGTATGAAGAAACTCAATATAAAGGAAAGAAAACAATTATTTAAAACATTATATGGGCATGATATCAAATAACTCAAACTAGACTGCAAATTAAACCAGTCTGGAAATAAGGAGAATCTAAAATGGTCTTCATGTAGTGAAGCTAAAATACTTGTCATTTTCAATATGAACTTTGAGATATTGATGAGTAAATCTGCTTGACGTCATTTTAAGTTTTGTGCTATGCTTGATTATTAAAAATCCCGAAAAGTGAGGAAGTGGTGTGAAACAATCTTAAGAAATCACCTGGAGAACAGCAGACCTGCATTTTCCAACTCTCCAATTAGCTGTAGTCTGCAAAGGGTTGGATATAATGAATAAACAGACTCAAGACTGCCCTTGCACAGCTCTTCTACTTCATTCACTCTATGGATTTAACAGGAAAAAAAGTAGATTATTTTTATTTAGTATCAGCAAGTAATTCCAAATATCTATAGCAGTTTCCATACAGTGAACAGAATCTAAACAGCAGAACTCTTCAGTCTTGAGTTACTTTGTATGAAAAAAAATTTAAAAATTAAGTTTGTCAATAAATGAAAACACAGTAAGCACACAGAAACTCCAAAATCTATGTGATAGCTCAGCTGAAGAAGAGCACTCAGCACTGGAATCCACTTAAGACGTCCACAAAGTAAGTGATGTGTACAGGAAATGTATCTTCAATTAGCTCACAAACTACACATGCACAGATGACAAGCTGATGTTAAAAAACTTAAGAGCTGCAGTCTGGAAGTAGTTTTTATTCTATACATTGAGTCTTTATTTGAGCCCATAAACCCCCATTATAGTCTTTCATACATAAACTGTGACTACAAACACACACATTGTCTCCATCTCTCCCTCTGATATCACAGTATTTGTTACCTGGCATCTTTAAGAATGTCGTGGAAAGCAGAGAATTCCTTCTCTCGTAAAGACTGAAGAGCATCATACAATGATTCATGGTACCCTGGACTTCCTGCTTCATCTCTAACAAATAAAACAAAACATAGAATAAAATGAAAAATATATTTCTCTATAAAGAAGTCAATTTTGTCTTTGCGAGAAATATTTTAATCGTACATTTTCTGCAGTTGGATAGATTGCTGTTTTGCATGACAGAAACAATCATGCAGTGCTTTACATTTTAGATTAATTTAGTGTTTATAAATTCAAGCTGTTCTTGAATCCTGTTCTAGCTCACCTATATGAAGTTTGCTCTGATTATGGCATGGCATGAACTTTCAACAGGTGAAGTTCTCCAGGTGTGTCCTAACAATGATCTTAAGACCACACAGGAGAAGAGAACAAGCACACACAGAGTATGTTCCCCATGCTGCTGTGAGAGTCTTAGGAGAAAAATTCTACTGACTACTAAAAATTGATCTAGGAGTTACTGAAGATCCCATCATGTGACTTTTTTTCTTTTGTTTTTGCCAAAACATAGTGAGTGTACTCTGTATTCCCCATAAACAATGATGTGCAATGATGCAGCTGTACTAAGGAGGACAGAGTTCACACTAGATCCTGGTCAGTCATATGAATTAACTGCTGCCAGGCATACAGCAGTATCCTCTCTCCAGGATATTACTCCTTATGAGGGAGTAGCCTTGAATCCATCCTGGTGTTTGCTTATCCAGGACTTCATAACCTCTCGTGGCTCAGTGAGTAGTATTTTTCCTGTTTTCTTATAAATTAGATACTAAAAGCTATCTCTCCCTCTCTTGTAATTAAGATACAGCTACTATATGAATCAAAAACGGAAAATTTCAGTTTAGAGTCATGGACAATCAAAAAGAAGAATCATCTGTGTACAGTTTCTCAGGAAAAGAAAAAAATTATGTGCATTCAAACCAGGTAAGTCTAAGTGAGAAACACTACTTTTCAATTCAATGATTAAGATGAAGTAGGTGACCTGCTTCACAGACACTATATTCTAATCTTGTCTTTTTTTGCTTGGATCTGACCCCACTGCCTTTTGCTTAAAGAACTAGCGAGAAGATAAGGTGGTTTACTTGACAGAAGAGATGTGGCTCCACTGCATATTCCTCCATGCTGCCTGGTAGCGTATTTCCTGGAGTTCCGCACACCACTCAGTGTTTTCATGTTCCAGCCCTTTTAAGTACATAGAAAGGGTGTGGGAAAGCCCAAAATTCTGCAAAGCCTAGAATTAAGAAAATTACTCAAAATTGATTTTCCTTCTTTATTAAACTGAATTGGTATTTTTTAAGGGCTCTGTTTTACTTTTGGAAACAAAGAACCCTTTGCAGAAAAGACAGGACCATAACTATCTCTAAACTCTACACTACATAAGATGAAAACTTTTTAATAAGACTACCAATCACACTATTGATATCTACAACGCCAGGAAAATGGTTTTATTACTACTGTGGCTGGCATTCTTTGAAATTAATTTTCACACTGTGCTTCAAATTATCTATCAGCTCACATTTCTCCATGCCATTATTTCTGGGTTGTAAGTCAAAATGAATTTTACTTCTTAATGAACTGTTTCTCCTGATGAGGATTTGTAAATATTTCCTGTAACTCCTATCTGTCTGAAGGCCAAAACATCTTTATAATTGTGTCTTTATTATTATATACAATTAATCAGATTACATGTCAAGCCACTATGAAGGACAAACACAATGGAATTTTAACCATGATACTAAATAATTTGTGGTAAGAAATTAAAAGTACCATAGGAAAATTACATGAGGGGAAACACATATACATCTGTGCTACATTATTACAGAACTGGTATAAACATTTTTAGGCTGAAAAGGCAACACATTTTAAGGGTTCAAAATAACATTAATTTTTTAATCTACTGTATCAGAAAAACACTAAGGTTTCATAACAGGTTTAAAGAATGAGGTCATAAAATAACAAGTTACATTACTTTCTATATCCTGTCATTTTATGAGCTGGCCAAAATCTGGAATAATATTGAATATACTTATTTTTAAGTATTTCACAAAATTCATTATGCAGGACGGGGATTATGGATGAGTGGCAAAACGGCTAAGAACTTTAATGTTTTCAGAACAAATACTGAGTTGTCTTACATTAGATGCCTAAGACAATGGGATAGACTTAATGAACAAAGAGATCACTTTCAGCCCTAAAATAATTCTGGACTCACTACAAATGACTCAATATGATGAATATATCACTTCTTACACATTTCCTCTAATAAAATAATATTACCTCTATTATTCCTGCCTGGCGAGTAGATGGAGGGAGGCTTGTCTCAAGGTCATATGTCACAAGGGCTTTCCCCCACACTGCTTCATGCTCATATGTTCTTATCCTGTTGAAAGTGAGAAAGAAGTTTTCAATTTAACTTCCTTATTAGTAAATGAAAGCAATGCTTTCAGCAAACATAAGAACATAAGTAAATTATACCGTGCTAATGGCTGTAACATTCTTCCTCCACCACAGCCATAAAGACTGTCAGGTTCTCCAATGCTTCTATAGATGTCCATGAGAAGGTCCTAGAACATGCACCACAAAACTAAGAATTACTTTTTTTGGAACAAGTTTAAGTTAGTTTTACATATATCACATCAGTTTATAAATGTTTTTACAGGTAACATTATTGCTTAATTTTCTTTTATGTAGTATCTGAGCCTGCTATCATGATAGACAAAACCAAATTATGCAGTCCAGCCAAACTCTTCAGGTCTATTTTCAATGCTAATTTATTTTTAAAAGATCTAGAACTACTGGGCCTTTAAGTGGGCAAGTTGAAAAGCAAAAGACAATAGTACTGAATGAGCATCAGACACACCAGCTAAGCAATGCATCTTAAAAATTACACAAGCACAGTTCTGGATAATGGACTATGGAAAGAAGTAACTTAGATAAGGCTACTGGATCAGTTTTGATATCTCAAATAAACTTGAGGGAGATAATACTAATTCTACATCACTTGCTGATTTTAAATGAACATACATCTGTGATAAAACAAACTGAAAAATATTTGGCTGGCTACCACCCTGAAGTCAGTTCTTTCAGGAAACTAAGTCTGCTTTGTTGTGATTTAAAACTTGCCAGTTAAGTGTTTCAGGTGAATAAATACTCATTTTAACTTGTCTGGAAGGCCACTGAGTTCACTTTGAATTAAAGTATTAGGAAAATCTTAAAACATATTTTTTTTAATTCTATTAGATTTATCATCAGCTCAGATGAAACCTACTGTCAATTGCAATTATACAAGAAGGTTTGGATTCAGATTAGGAAGCGCACACACAAGTACCTGTAAACCTATGCCAGTTTCTTCTTTACTTTTTTCATTCAAAGTAGTAATAGGTGTTCTCTGACTTTCCTCTTCAAACATCAAACTCTTAGCTGCTTTAAAAGAAGATCTAAAAGAAATGTTTCAAACCGTAAAGTTAAATGAAGATTCATAGAGAGAATAAAGAAGTTCTGAGACAACACTCAAGAAATAAGGGGCACAAACAATAAAGGCAAGACTGTCATATCCCCAGGTTATTCAGTATGGCTCTCCATCAGAATGAGGAAGTGATCACTTGAGCTGGGAATATTAGTATCAAGGGATTTTAAAACCAAGGTGGGTTTTTTTGGAGACGCCTCCCCCACACCTTTTAATTTCTAATCTTTCATTAAATTAAACTGCTTCTGTGAAGTGTTCTTTCCTCTGTGAAAGAATAAAAGCAATTAGTTAATGTATGTGCTTACAACCAAACTCCTGTTTTATTTTCAATACCTTACAGTAGTTTGTCACAAAACTAAACTAGTTCCATATTTTGATCTTACTAGACCAGAAAACAAAGATAATTGTCTGTTATGGAAGAAAGCTCCTACAAGGATCATTTATTGCTATTCATACAATTCTGGTCATCATTCTGGGGTTTTCTTTCTCCTCTTGATTAACTTCTGGCTGCAATTTAACCAACAGTACTAACAAAAGTTTCTGATTACAAGTCAACATGATGCTATTTTGAGGTCTGGATCACATTCAAGGACTGGAAATATTTTCCATGTCCATATACAAATATGGAATATTTTTAAGCCTTCTTTGGCTTTCCATGTAACTAAAACCAAAACATTGCTGGAACTCACAAAACATGATCCACTGAACCAGAAATGTCAGGAAACAGCATTCTTCCCACCTTTCTTGCTGCTTGTCCCTGTTTATCTTGTCTGCGTAGATTTCTGCATAGAGCAAGGCTGTGAAGTGAGCAGCACAAGACTGCGCTGCTATAGCAACCTCCAGATAATTCAGATCTAGCCAGAAGCTGTCGTCAAAAACTGTACCTGAAACAGATCTGATGGAATAAAAACTTTAATACTGCTGTAACAGACCTTTTCTCTGGCTTTAAACAAAATAAATCCAGTATTAATTACAAAGCTTTCCAAAGGCTAACTTTATCTGAGCCCTTGGAAAACCCATACCACAAGAAGTTTATCAGACCAAAGGGTTTTAGAAAACTACTTCAGCACAGTTAAAAACCTTTAATGGTAGCCATATCACTTCTGTAAAAAATGCAAAATCACTACTATATTTTTTCTTTTAACCAATATGTTCTCTACCATGTTCTTTTTCCTAAATCTAGAGCACCAACAGATCTTTGAACAGTCACAATTAAATTAAGGCAACATTTTGAAAAGCTTGAATTCACCTCTTTTGTCTTCTCAAGTAATCAACAACAGCAAGCATGGCTCGTCGAGATACTTTATCCAAACTTCTAAAATTATGGGCTTCTTGGTCTGGGATGTATATTTCAAAGGAAAGAATATAATGAACTTTTGTCATAACATATCCATTTACAAAATAAAAAAGGTCTATTTTGCAGTCAAGAAAATAACTAAAAACTTCCTTGAATTTCATTTCCAAAATTAAACTGTTTGTCACAAAAAGTATTTCTTCTCCTTACATGATGTTATCTTTGTATTATTAGTTTATGGATTCTATTTTTTCTAACAGAATTCAGAAATTAATTAACATCATTGTAAAAAGCTCTGAAACAGACCTCGCCTGTTAGGCTTCCACCATATAAATTATTCCAAAGTCACAGAAATACGTCTTATTAAATTACTTTACTGCAGATTTTAGAATGTTTATTGTGACACAAAACTCCCTACTTTCCACACACAGGCACATACTTTCAAAGAATCTATGTTTCCATGTATTGCTTCTGAATTAAAATAAAAATCAGATGGCTACAGGTCATGTTCTAGTGATTGGATTAGTAACTTCTTCTTTGCTCTGGTCATTTTTTAATTATCTATTACAAGAAGCAAGAAATAGGGAGCACACAAGCAAAGGTTTGATCACTACTGCATTACAGTAGTAGTAGAAGATGCAGAAGTAGAAATTTCCACTAAAGAAAGCAAAAGCCACATTAAAAAAAGTATCTGGGCATTTTGTGTGTTTCAATAAACAGAAATAAACATGTTCAGAAGCATTTAACTCTCCCATGTCTAACTGCTTGGTTTTTTGAAGTTTAGATCCTGATGGATTGGAATGAAAATTATCTAGGTTTTCTAGGAAGAGCTTTCTCCTGGTTTTCACAGGGCAACAGTTTCTACTTGAAGAAACTGCTAGTTTCAAACCAGGTAATTAAAATTTTTGCTTCAAATACTGATGATCTATGACTCCAGTTTTGGAATTAGCAAATCCTTGCTCTGTTGGCAACTGCACCTCCAGTTTATCTGTAAATAATCACTCCTACAATGAGCTGTGTGCCTCTTCATGTTTGGTTTTTTTTCCTCTTACCAGTTCAGTTTTTCATCTGGAGAACTCCATTTAAAACTTCTAAAGGTTTTTAGTTTGTTTGTTTGTCTTCTTCTCAGTAAGTACCCCTTCCATAGAATTCTTTTTGGGAAGAATTTCTTCACAGAAAGGGTGATTAGATATTGGAACGGGCTCCACCAGAGAGATGGTGGAGTCAGTCAGTCTCCCTGCAAGTGTTTGAGGAAAGGCTGGACATGGCACTCAGTGTCATGGTGTAGTTGACGTGGTGGTGGTCAGCCACAGGATGGCCTCAATACTCTCAGAGGTCTTTTCCAAACTAAGTGATTGTGGTTCTGTGAATCAGTATTTGAAGGGGCCTCCATCATTTACTCACTGGCACCACTGAACTAACCGCAAGTTTATAAAACTCGGAAAAATCCCTTCATATTTTTCACAGAATATTTTGGGATGCTCTGTACATCTCAGCATAAATTTCTGAGTTGTAGAAAGAGCTTGTTACCTAAATTCAAAAATGTGAAAGAATACTGCTGTGGTCTTTCAGTCCACAAAAAGTACCTTTAAATACACCTAGCATCATTAGGGTAATTTACACCACTCTCAGTAAAATCTGCAATACTAAGGACTCCTCTTCCTCTCTGGCAATGTGAAGCTTGCACGACTTGCCCATAAAGGGACTGCAAGACAGTCCCTTTATTTCCTTTGGTGGTGGTAATATGCCACTGAAGAAGAGAGTTAGAAGATACAGCACAGTAGCTACTGCAAAAAAACCCCAAAAAACCCAGCCCAAACCAAACCAACTGAAAAACCACCTACCCTGACCTGAAGTTACTGTATTTATTTCAGCTCAAAAAAAAAAGTGCATGTACCATGCAAAGATCTTCCTTTCACACAGATTTCTGCTAACTTCAACCATAATCTAACTGGAGAGGAGATGAACAGTTTGATTAAATGGTGCTTTTCTTTAAAATGATCTTGCAGCCTTTCTCATACTTGGCTGCAGTTCTTTTGGTTACAATTTCCTTTTATTTTGCTGGAATGGAACAGGTCTTCTGAATGTATAGGAAGACCATTATCAATATTAGGCAGTAGTTAAAGTAAGGGGTAGTTTTCTCCAAAGGGAAAATTCAGGTGAAAACTACTTTTTATTGCTCATGTTTAAGTAAGAGAGGATGTTAACTACCAACCCATGACTCAGTATTGCATCACTTAACATTGGATAACATCAAAATTCAGCAAGTACTAAACATTATCCAGTTATGAAAAGAAAACAAAGTTAGACAGAAGATACTTTTTGGGTGCTGCCAATGAACAGCTTCAAAATTACTGATATCTCCATCGAAAAAGATCAGTTGGGAAGAAGCTTCTAAATCCTGCCTGCCTACAAGTGCACATCATACATTTAATACCAGAAGATAGTCTTTTCACAACCAGAATCCCTCTTTTAGCTGAAACAAAAATATTAGGGCATTACCTGAATCAGAATTTGGAGTAGACCAACTAGATGA
Organism: Sylvia atricapilla; assembly: GCF_009819655.1. Classification (NCBI taxonomy): domain Eukaryota; kingdom Metazoa; phylum Chordata; class Aves; order Passeriformes; family Sylviidae; genus Sylvia; species Sylvia atricapilla. The sequence continues at coordinate 41,410,904 of NC_089141.1, read as the reverse complement.
GGCAAATTTGCAACAGGCTGTAAAAAACTTCTGAATATGAAGTGACAAAAGATTTCTCCGGGATTCATCTGAGTCATGAAGAAGAATATCATGAATCAGGTATGGCAGCAAAGTTTGACACAAGTCTGTTTTCACCTAGAAAACAATAAAGTACAGCAGCTGCTAAGAAAGAAATGTTTTTTTTGTTATCTTTCTCAGGTTAAAATCAAACTCACAATTGCCCGAACAAACACGTAATGCTTGAGAAAGGAACACGCAAACCCCTCAACAGGGCTATGCTGGCATTCATTAAAGCAGCCATATAAAGTTCACCTATGTTTGCAGTTATCTCTCAAATCCTGTATTTTGAGAGTATATTTTATGAGTACCTGCAATACATGATCACAAAGGCCCTGAATTATTTCATAGCAGAAATCACTACTTGCTATCAAGATGAGTAATCGTATTTTTTGTGCATCACAGCACACAGACATGTACAAATGTATGGTTTAGCTCACCTCACACAGTGGCTTCATTAACTGGAGAACTTCATTTTTCACACCTCCACTGTCCAGTATTGAACTAGTTAGGTGCTTGATCCAGGTCTCATGACTTTCTCCCAGAGGAACCCACAGGTTTGTGTCATCCAACCTTTCTAAAGGAGCCTCCATATCATCATCAGATGCTACAAAAACCTACAAGGAAAATATACATATTGCAAATATTTTAAAAATTCTATGGCATTTTATAAATCCATACTGCAATGTACCCACATTAAAACATACTAACTATTAATGGTCCTTCAGTTGATTAACAATATCAATTTTGTTCATGCAAATGTGAAGTTTTCCAAGTATTAAAAATAAAATTTTACGAGTAGCATTAATAAGGTGATATTAGGCATCACATTTAATTTACAAATAAAACGACTGAAAATTAGGAAATATCTGGCTTATGGTTAATTATGCACTTTTTTCTGGCTTATTTTCCATCATTTTTTGCATCAAATAGCACTCGAATCCTGAGAAAGAATGTATTCCATTATTGATTAGGTAATCAAAAATTGTCTGTCTAAATGTGAGCATACAGCTTTCTAATGCCAAATTAGTAATTTCCTACATGAAGGGAAAGCTGCAACTGGTGAAACAGAAGCAAGAAAAACATACAAAAGCAATCAGATTTGCAATTATATTGATGCCAAATCTGGAATTTATCAAAGCCTACCTCAAATATATTTTCAAATTCACTTTTTTAAAAAAATAGATATTCCTTTTTTCTCTACTCCATGACATGTATATAAGGTATATCAGAAATACCTTTGTCTTAGATGTTCTGAAAGGCTGTAGATAGATTAACATGGGATCAGCTTTATTTTTATAAACTTCCCAAAATTCATTGCCAGACTTGGTGGCTAGTATGTTTTTCAAACAGGAAACAGCAGCAGCTCTAACATCAATACTGAAAAAAGAACATACACAACATTGTAATCACTAATTTCATTCAAGTTTTTGATTTTCAAAATCACACTTCTAAGTAACCAACATAAATAATTCCAGAATACATGGTGCCATTGTATATTTTACTGTAAAACAAAGCCAGAGTATTCACTCCACAGCACTGCTAACCTCTACAGCACAGAGGAGACTCTCTGGCTTGCATCAAACTACAGAAGTCCTAGGAAACATCTAAGACTGACCAAGTAAATAATCTGAACCTTGGAGAAGCACATGGTTGGACACTAGCAGGTCCAACCTTTCTAGCACTTTCAGAGTGTTACTCTGAGGTGATCTGAACAACATAGAACATAATGGTTCCTATTTTGCTTTTGAGTTAACTAAATAAGTAAGCATACTCACCAATTATCTGTTAAAGCAGTGTTTATTTGAACTAACATTATGAAGACACACTGAAGTTTTCTATCTTCAAGTAAATCTGCTGCTCTAGAATCCAGTGCATTTTCAGCACGCTGAAGAGCTGTAGTGGAGAAATCCATGGGACCTATTTCTCCCAAGCAACTTCCAACAGCCTCTGCAAATGCATGTAATTTTATAGTCTTTCTGTAGTCTTATGCACACTTAAACATGGTTTTACCCATCCTTTAAAAATGCGAGTGTTATGGGGTAAAAAGAGCAAACATTTATAAATAATCATTTAATGAGCTTTATGATGAAAATTACACATGAACAAATTTTGCAGCTTAAGACTCAAATATTACAGCTATGCTTTTTACCCAAATTTCTAGGAGTGCCTGTGGCTCTGGATTTTCTAGCTTATATCAGATATGTATTTTATGTTTGCTTCTGCCAGAAACTGGCAAATGGAAAAGGTCAGAATCACTCATTTTCCATCCCTAAAGGGTATGGTAAATACAAACAGTAGCACGTGTGAGCCCAAACAGTAGACAGCAAACTCAATAAGAATTAATCTACATTTTACATAAAAATGTGTATCAAATGCGTCCCTCATTAGCTTTCCAGGCGAAATATTTTATTTAAACACACAACAATGGAAAAAAAGATACAGCAAAACAAAACTGATCTTGAAAATGATTTTTAACAAAGGATGTTAAATGTTCATCAGAAAGGAAAAAAAAAATTTCCCTGCTCTTTCCTTCATGCACTGCAGATGTGTTGAAGTGGAAAGCACAGCAGGAAGTTACACTGAGAACAACCACAGTTTCAGCCTGGTGTTTGCAGTGACAGTCCTTATTTGCCAGTGGGACTAATTAACTTACCCAGCACTGCTTTTTCTCCTGTGTGGTTAACTGCCATCTTGGACAGCTCCAGTAAGCTCACCACCAGTTTCACTACTACAGAATCTTCTGGCTTTTCTATAATTTAGAAAGAAAAAGAGATGCCAAGCATGTCAGTATATTCGTAATGTGAAGGTATTAGAAGAAAACATTGCTTCAGTGTCTTCTACCTACAAATGTCAATATCTATTATTAATGTTGAAGCAACATGATATTAAACAGTTCATCAACCAAATTACTGATTTTTCTTGCTCATCATGGAAAAATGTCTGTGCATTTCAAAAAGACAAAGAATCCCCCAAACTAGAATGCACCTATACTATTATTTTCAGTGTTTTGATGCAAAAGGAATAATTAAATACATGAAGTATTAGCATAAGTTGGTGTAAGAATGCTATTTGAAATAGTGAAGTCATACTATGTGGTTCCACTAACAGCCCTTAAGCTAATGTCATTATTCTGTTCTAAATCTGAACCCTAGGAATACCTCAAAATTATGCTTTCTGCTAGGAATTTTTAAGAATTTGATTAGCTTTCAGTTGCCAAACCTACTTTGCCAAATTATAAACTCTCAAGATGGGTATTTTCTTACATATTTGCTCCTCTCATGAGGTATTTTTTTTAAAAATAAACATTCCAAACAAAATTGTCTAGGAAAAAACATGATGATTTGTCAGTGTAAGGAAGAAAAAAACCCCAAGAAAGCAGTACTTTTAAAAAAAGTACTGACTGGAGTACAAACCTGGAATCAGACTTTATGCTTGTTGACATCTTTAGAAAAATTAATACATAGAATAAAAAATTTGTAAGTGCTTAACAGAATTTTATTATAAGGCAAAAGCAAGGCAATAGGCCCATGAAGCTTGCCAACCATCTCCAGCAAAGCAAGAGGAAGTACTTCTCAGGTTTTGCCTGAGAACAACTTCATATTTACTAATCTCTATAAAATATAGTCCAACTCTTTTGAAGGTAAGTTATGTTGTTAATCTCCATAGTAAGTAGTAGTAAGTGCCATGGTGAATATATTTTGAAGAAACTACATGTTTTTTCTTGTATAACTACTCCCAGATTATTTCATCTGTTTTTGTACTGTGAAAAAAGTGGTGAGTACTCCCTACTATGCTTCATGATTCCATTCACTGGTTCATACAGCTCTATCTATTCCTATTCAATCTATTCCAATCTCACAAGGCTCTCTTCTGATGGAAGCTGCTCTACAGAAGTTTGTTATCCTTTCACTAACTCTGTCCAAAAAGAGTTATTTGTAAAATTGTAAATTATATACAGGATGTGGGGGCCAAAATGCACTTGCACCGTGGCCTTACAGCGTTACAATTCTTATCCAAATTTTACTTTCTTCTTGTTTACAATTAATCACATCATCTCTTTTTATCTTCCTGCCATGCAGACAAACTGATGAAGACTCGATGTAGAGGAGAAAAGTGAAATGGTCTGGCACGATTATCTGAAAACCAAACTAGGAAAGAACTGAGTCCGGACTGAGGGCTGAAACATAATCCTGGCATGTGGCAAAATTCAATTAAACAAAATCCTACTACTTATTCTGAGAGTTTTACTTTCTAACATACCTTTAATAAATTGAAGCTCTGTTTCATTTAAAAGAGTAGGGAGATTCATATACAAGAAAACTCATTAAGTGACCACAAATCAATATACTTCTACATTATCCTGGTCACTCACAATCACATATAGCCAATGGTCAAAGCTTGAAGGGTATTTTATCCTCTCTGCATGTAACACCTAATCTATTTATTTATAATGCACTTTGCTAAAGATACTTTTGATGTTGCATGAATCATAAATGTCAATTTACTCTGCCTGTCAAATTTTAATATGATTACATTGTTAAACATACAAAAATCCAGACAAAAATAAAACATTCCATGACAAATCAGAATAGGGTACATCACTAAACCCCTAAAACCAGGTAGGAAAGAAATAAAACACATAATCAGATATCAGTACCCTGGATAATTTTCAGGAGATCCTTCATCTGATCTTTATACTGTTCCAGCTTTTTGCGTAAATCATACAGTCCTTCAAGCCGTGTTAAGGGCAGTGAGTCACAAACCCCAATTGAGAGAAAGTGATTGACTTCCTGCAAAACAACACTGCATTAAGCACATATAGCATACAAATAAAGGCTTTAGGTAAAGAAGTGGCTCTCGGTAAGTTCACAATGTGGATGCCAAGTAAAAATGGAGACCTGCAAGTATCTCTGAGGCTGAAAATCGCAATAAAAAGAATCCATATGTCTGACTTAAACTATAGTTAGAAAAATTATTCTTCTGTGGAAAGTCTGAATTACAAAAAACACTATACCATGAGATGTATTTCAAAATGTAATTACCTCCAAAAGAGAATATGGTCCTTTACTGTATTTGATTTTCTGTTGAGTTGCTCGCAAATCTTTAAAAGCTGGGTATTCAGGAAAAGGATCTAAGCACTTGATTGCTTGGTACAGATTTTCATTATCTTTATTATCTATCACCAGGTACTTCAACAAGCACAGGACCTGAACATAAAAAGTAAATGAAAACCAAAAAAAGTCAAAGGAACATTTTTGAGCCTTGAGTATTTCTTATTCACGTTATGAAGTTTGTATTTCTCTAGGTTTTATTAAACTGGTAAAATATTATTTACACTGTTAAAAGTTGTAAGATGTTTACGGGCTTGGGGAAATCACAGATATATTCTAAAACAGAGGGCATTTTTGCTCTTCCTTCTCCCAAACAGAAATCAAAGCTTTTACTATCCCAGCCTGCAGTTTTGTTCTGTCTTTTGATGAAACTGATTTCAAATGCTGGCCAATATAATCTCTATGATATCTACAATGAATTAACACCACTCTCACCCAATCAGTTCTGGTGTTATTAGGTCTTTGCTGCTCTCACTGAAGTGCTAAAATTTGGAATTCAGACAAATGCCTATATATCACATCTTACTACCCAAATCACCGACCTCTGGCAGAGTTTGTAAAACAACATATCTACAACTTGAATAAATGTCAAAGAGGCACCATACTTTCTTTGGAAAAACACTGCTTTTATGCTTAAGTTAAAAGTCAATGCAACTGGATATTCAATCCAAGCACCTTTGAGGTGTTTTAAATCTAAATGATACCGGGCTTTTATTTGAAGACTTGTATTTACCTGAAAATTATCAATTAGCCTACATTCAATGCTAGAAAAAAAATAAAAAAAAGAAGAAACTGAAAAGTGATCACTAGAGGGTGGGCATCCCTGCAGGAGCATGATACAAGAAGGTTTCACATTTCACATCAGTTCCAGTTCAGAGAAATTTCTGTCCTCCCCACTTTGTTCCTGCCCAGGGACACATTGATCTGTGGCCTTTGCAGAAGTGCATGTGCAACTGTTTACACAGACATATTGTTAATCTGACCACAACCACAAAGCTGTGAAACAAGATTGCCAGGTTATTTTCAGCTGGGTCAGCACAGCCCTGGAAGTACAAGGAGGAGGACAGCTTAGGGCTACAGTGCAACCATGCAGATGCCTATGGTACAATGGAATCTGATTAAGCCAGGAGGCAATGTGAGGACTGAAATGCAACAGGTACACTCTTCTCACCTACAGCTACTAATTGTAAGTCTCTGAATCCTCTAAAATTTTCATCCCCAGCAGGATGCACATAAAAAGCAACACCAGAGGGGAAACAATACTTGTCACACAACAGAAACTGCTTGTTTCCTTTGCAAGACCTATATGCTACTGAAATTTATTCTCTGCATGCATTCCATCTTTGTCTTTTAGACACCTTCTTGTCCCAAAGGTCTTTACCATATTTCCCATTAAATCATCCACAGAGTTTTTTGAGGAGTTGCTTAGCCAAATTGATGTGCTATCTGGCAAAACAGTAGTACCAAAAGTGAAGTTGCATTTATTAAATTACATTCAAAATAATAGTTTTTATATAAACCTCCAAAGCATAAGAATTAAAACTGAACCTGAGTATAGACAGAGCCTTAAGAACAGTGAACATGAACTGGAAATCTAACAGGTAAGGACTAAGCAGCACCACAAAACTACCTGTTCCTGAATCTGAGACTGGTCCATGGCAAGAGGTATCAGGGTTCCTACAATAACATGAAGGTGGGTCTCTAGAGCATCGCTGCAACACGTAATTGCTGTGTGGCACACATGATGCAGGAGGTCACAGCACAGCGAGAAGCTGCGCGTGGAAATGTCTCTGACTATGACGGCTCTGTCAGAGGAAACAAAGTGAAATTACAGATTTGTCACTGCCACAGACTGTCACTGTCTTGAGTATCAACATTTTATACATTAAGGGACAATAAGGGAAAAGCAAAAGAAAAATCAGGATGAATTGATTCTAAACTTTAAAATGTATCAACCCAATGAATCAGCTCTAAAGACTTAGCTCACGAGACAGACAAACTGAAACACAATGAATTTGACTGCTCACTCTAGAAAACCGAATAAAATCTTGTCAAAATATAAGTATAAGCCAAAAAGAAAAAAAAATCCCCAGAAGGGTTTTAGATTATTATTTGTCAGGACAATCTTAACAGAAGCAGAATAAAATGGAAAACACCCTCTCTGAATCCCCCTCTATCTGAAATGACCATTAGTTTTTAAAAAACTAGGTTATAAAGGACACTTGGAGATTATCTAGTCCAGTTCCCTCTTTGAAGCAACGTCGGCTTCAAATTCAGATCAGATTCTCAGGGTCCTGTTGAGCGGAATTCTGAGGTCCCTCTGAAAGGAAGCATTGCTCTCCAGTGCATCAGCAGCCCCCACTCCAGCTCAGTGTTCAACATAACAACAATAATGCCATAACAATGGCATTAACTATAAAATCCACACAACTCTCCAACATCTCAGGGTATGAAATGCTTCAAACCAGCCAAGGAATCAATTGATACATAAACTCAGAGACGTGTAGGCTAATAAATGCCTGGGACCCAAAGTTAAAGGCCAAGAAAGAAAATATCTTCTTATGTAAAAGGTAAGAATCCTACTTAAATTTTAACCTCATGAAGGACCAGTTTTCTCATCTGAAGGCAAGCTAGGATCAAGTGTGCCAATTCTCACTCTGCTATAGGCACGTAGTGGTGAGAATGTAAATGTGAACACTCTTTTTAACTCAATAAGCACATTTTGACATGTGCTTACTTTGCACTTAACTGCACATTTTGAGTTTGTCTCCAATATGCTTTAAATTCCTAAACAACTTGCTATCAAAATCTCCTAACACTGCTTATTTCTGCTATTTGATAGCCTATTACAGACACAAAATCTGCAGTATAGCAAACATCTAAATACATGGCTAGCGTAAAACATTCCGTATTTTAGTAAGTTATGTGTTTCAATTCTGAAATGATAAAAGAATAGCAACTTAATTTTAAATTTTAGCAAATTAAATTTAATTTTACAGATTAATTAACATCTGCCAGCAATATCAGAATATAAGGTTACAAGAGCAAGGGAGCTCAGACAGGAAGAACTAGAGAGAATTACTTTGTTTACCTGCTATTGATGTGGTGAATCAGGGTGTAAATTACATCTCGAAGAACAAAAGCCCAAGCTCCTCCTAAACTGTCTTTGATCTCTTTAAGTAACAGACTAACAAACAAGTGATAAATCATAAAAACTCTGTGTTTCTTGTACATGTTTTTTGTATCTGATGCATGTTTACAAAGAGCTAGAAGGATTTTCTGGAATGAATCCTAAAGATGAATAAAATATGAGTAAAAAAAAAAATAATGTCAATACAGATATCAAGAAAAAACTTTAAAATTTTAAAATATAGCATGGGCAAAAAAAGTTTCATTGTTTTTATTGCGTTAAACAAACAAAAGACCTACAGAGAAACCAATTCCCTAGGCTGTATAATTTTCTGTCTTCCTATTTGCCTTTAACAAATGAAAATCAAGTGTCAAAAAATAACCCTGAGTATAAAATTTCACACTGTCAGTAAAAGTAAGTAAGCTTTGTATTTTAATTGTAGGCTGTATTTAGGTAAAACTGACCATATATAATTATTTTAGAACATTCTTCAGACATGTGATAAATATGCCACATTCTAAACTGTGCCTGGTACACAGATTTTCCCAGCCTTTAAAATAATACTCCCTACTTCATATGTATTATATAATGCACCTAATGACATAATTTACACACTTATATAAGACATATTACACATATAATAATTAATAAAGTAATATAATTATATAATCACATAACTCTGCCCCTGAATTTAGGACATCTTCCATTTCAGAAGGCAAACAAAGGAACAGAAAAGGGTCTAAGGTTGTTTATTTTCCTCACATAGAAATGATGAAAATGTCTAATTTGACTAAAAGGTACGCATAAGAGAAATTCTGCATTCTACAGAAGAAGAAAATCATCATTACATCCTTACAGGGCTTTTAGAAAGAACTGCTACAATACTTCTTAATTTGCTTTTATGACAGTTGCTAATGTAGTCCAAGGTTGCCTTAATCACATAAGATGGAAAATGAGGAGGATTAGGAGCAGGATCCAGTTCCCTAAATAAATAAAAAAGAGATTTGTATTTTTCTTCTTAAAAACCAAACTACTTGTATTTAATATAGTAAGTCTTGATGAATAAATACATTGATTCCTAGAAAATATTTTCTGCTTTCAGTAAGAAGCACTAAAAGCATGCAGAAAAGTGTCATGCACCTTATTTTGTAGCTGCTTGTTGTTTCTCCGTGGTGGCTTTCGCAACTGTACTTTCTTAATATTCTTTTACTTTCTTTTGAAAGATTATTTTGTGAAAACCCCATGCATTTGTCTCATCTAATGTACTTAGTTCCAAAATCTAATTACAAGTCATGGGTAAATCATCTGCATCTTTTAATTGTGGGAACTGGTAAACAGGAGGAAAAACAGAGTTGTGAACTTTTCTGGGACCTCAAAAAGAAAAGAAATGCATCATGGCACTAATAAAAGTGCTTAAATCTAAGTTTCATGACTCTTATTCTTACCATTTCCTTGGAAGGAGGAGCTTTGTTTACAAGCAGACACCACAGTCTGTTAATAAACTCACTACAAAAAAGATTCTTTCTTTCAAGAGAGTTCTTAAAGTCTCAGCCATTTATCTTTTGGCAGATTTTCACAGAAATGCTTTGGATTCTTTCAACTTAGTAGTTTAACAATGAAGGTATCTTCTTCAAGAACTCACGAAATACAATGTTTTTCCAAAAAGTTTGTATCTGAACATAAAAATCTGGAAAAATTATTATGCAAATAGGGATATTTTAGGATAACAACAAAAACTGAGAAGCTAATAAACATGAAGATATTTATGGCACTAGGCTATTTCTATTAGTTAGAAATTTGTTTATTTGGCACTGCTTAACTGATCTCCTTACCAAAGACAAGAGCTTCCACTTCAAGAACCACTAAGAAACAGCTCACTTCACCTCTCTGTGACATCTAGTTATTAAAGACCATTAAAAGAAGAGCTTAAAGTTAGAGACTAAAACCTGACCAACTTTACAAAGGGCAGTCCATCCAAACTTGAACTTATCTGGCAGTGCCACAACAGTCCAGCTCAACAACACACAATGGCACTCCCTTGCCTACTGTCCATGTCTCCTGCTAGCTGCAGGATTACAGAACTTCTCCTTCCTGATCCTGGGGAGTAACTACCTGAGAAGGCATGACTATGATATATCATTACTAGCAACAATAAACCCCCTCAGCTTCAGGGTTACCTCTTCTTATGCCTGAAGGGCACATTTTAATGCACAATGTTCTACAAACACACTCAGCACTTAGAAAACTTACAAGTACATACCTTGTATATTTACTTAGATGAGACCCTTCTTCGACTGTGGTACCAGCTGGTTCATGTAAGGTCATCAACAGTTCAACCACAATCTCTGGCAAGTTACTATGAGATAAATTGTCCATTTGCTACAAGAAAAAATAGCATTTTCATTAGAAAAAGCTATTTCAGCCAGAATGATTTCTATGGCTTCTGAGAAAGCCTACTTCTTGTCTAGATTCTCTACTTGTTCCATCATCCATGACACACAATTCGTTCATAAATTAAGCCTGGTTAAGCTTCTCCACAGCAGTCACAGTAGAACAATCTGCTTTCCTAGAGTATGCAGAAAAAAAAGTTTCATTTTACTACTATTTCTGAATATAGAGTTTGCCTCTGGAGAAGATGGCTCTTCATAAAGCACTAACAAAATATTTTAAGATGAAAATGTGACAGGTGTGTGACAGACAAACCTGGGGTTGTAGAATGAATGATAAAAAAAATTTATTGCATTATGAAAAAGATAATGCTTCAGTCAACTGTCTGCCTGTAAGTTTCTATTGAATAGCTCCTTGAAATCTTTGAGATAAAAATTTGGCTAGTTCGAATTTATTAAAATACTTTACACCTGTATGTGTAAAATACGTTTACACCTGTAAACTTGAACTATTTACATAATATATAATGTTTCTTTCTTGTCTGTTAAACACCATAGAACTCAATTTACACATTTTAAATGGATACCTGTTTTCCCAAGCAGTTTTCATCCATAAGCTTGGCATAGACTTCAGAAGCCATTTCTCTCTGCTCTCCTACTTCACTCTTTCCATGGCTTTGATAGGCAAAGTATGGGAGGATATTGACAAGTAACTTTGGAAAACAGTCTGCCAGAACTTCTCTCCAGTCTTTCTCAATCTTGTTGGCAAGTGATTTCACATCTTCAAACTGACTTCTAATCACCAGGTGTGGAACCAAAACTTTGTAACAAGACCTACATGTAGCAAATACATTTTCAAAATACCCTTAAATTACTTTTTTGAAAAACCTTGAGCATCATAGAGTAAATACCATCCCTCTACTGTATAACTACTGTATAACTTATAATAATTGTTTAGCTACTGTTACACAAAAAAAAAAATCTTACCCGCATAAATATAATACATGTGATGCTTGGAATACATTTCAAAAGTTTTCAATACATCACCTTACAACAAAATCCTGATGCATTACTACATTTAGCAATTTGAGACCCTGTGTCATAATTGCACATAGAATCTAAATAGTATTTTCATCATATAATAAACTTACCTGTAGAACTCCTCAAGGCTAGTGCAGTTCAGAAGAACATAAGGAAAAGCAGACAGGCTATATCCCCTGTCATTTATTTTCAGCCACTCCATCACCAAATAGTCTAAATGTGATGTCATGAAGTCTTCTATACTTTTATAGCCAAAAATGTCAGACACTTTTTTCAAAACCTGAAATGCATGAATTAAGATAGCAAAAATAGCATAGCGAGCACATGATATTATGGCAAACTGACAATATCACACCTTCAAGTGTACCACTCAGCCTTTTAATGAATAGTTGTGTAACTCAGCCCCTGTTTAGCATAAACCATTTTATGATTTGTATTGCCACATCTCAGAAGAATGCAACCAAGGAACTACAACTAACCCATACGAGTTAAGAAAAGATGGCCAGTACCCATTTTGCACAAATTGTGCAAAAACAGAAAGCAGTAAATTGAATGAAAGGATAAAAGGAACAAACGTACTTAAAAAATTACTGGAATGAAAGGCTGAAATATAAACAGCAATATTTCAGTACACCCTTGTGAACTTTAAAACACAATTCTACAAGACACATACCATCCTCCAATGCACTGCAATTATTTTACCTATTTTTCACATAAGAAAACTTGCTTCCACCGGGTAGAATGATTCTTTAAAATGAGATCTGCAATATTCAATGTATAGAAGTCTATTTGTATTTCAGATCTGTGCTTTGAACATACAAGATTAACCATTAAAATTGCCTTTCATGATTTCATTTCTATGTAAATCATTAGATATAAAGACAAATTAATTCATTTATATTAGTACCACTTTACTTATACCTTTACATATTTAACAAATTTCAATTTTGAGAGCAATATTTTGTAGCCTTCCAATCTTAACCTAACCTAAATTTATAACCTAAATATCAAATGAAATGTCAGACTTGCCTTTTTCACAAGGTCAGGCTCTAATCCATTCTCTTTCACAGACTGGCAAATAGCAAACAGAGCCTGCTTTTCACAGACTGGGCTGCAGCACAGAACCATAGTTATAAGCATCAGCAGAACTGCTTTTCCATTACCCTGTTTGTCCAAAAGATCTTCAGGACTTGCATCACCCCTGACCTGCAATGAGAAATCAGGAACACCTTGAGCAAATATTCTGTTAAAGCAATTTCCCAGTTAATAAACCAGCACAAATAATTTAAAATTAAAGGCACTGACATAAATACTGCTGAACAAGTCAAATCTCCATTTTTCACTCCTGGATGCATATAGGGAAGAACTGCCTCGCCATTTAAATGCAGTTCTTCCCCTATTAAGGCACTGTGTTGACAAGTGATGAGCTTGAAGCTAACAGACACCATCAAGCTGAGGGGACAGAACAAGGACTCAAAGCAACACAGAAAACAGATGATGACAGAGAGTTGGAGGTGACAGTACAGAGGGATGAAAAAGGTGACAGATTTGAGTCCTCAGCAGCAAGGCCAGGCTACAACACAGCAGACAAAGGGAAGAGAGATGATATGCAGGTAGGTAAGGTAGGTAACAGCACGACAGAAAAAAAGGGAAAATGTAGATCAACTAGATAACTTTCCTCTCCACGGAAGGAGGAAAAGTGAAAGACACTAAAAGAAAAATTAAAGAAATCCCACAGTACTACACCACACTGTTGTACTTTCAGTCACTGCACTAAAGGCTAACGTTTCCTTAATTTCAAGCTTCTTCTGAATAGTTCAAATTTCTAAGCAAATCTCAGTTTTGTGAAAACCACTGCTCTAATACCACTGGAAACATGATCTTTCTGAAATTTACAAATCTGGTTTTATGCTGTGAAAACATATAATTTAATTTACATTGCCCTTTATTATCTATATGTTTTCTAGATTACTGAGACTACATTTTTCTATGATTCTTAAATGTTACAGCACTAAACCTGCAACAATAAATAGTATGATACAGAAGAGCAGTCTGAAACACACAGTTTACAAATTTACAAACTTCTAATGTAGGCAAAACTTTGAGTGACACAATACAAAAGGAATTTCCTGATTATCACTTTCTTTCACCAGCTCAGATTACCAGAAGTCCAGAATTATTAACATTTTCAGAAAACTGAACATGATCACGTTAAAGGTATTTTTATTCAAAAGATCAAAACTAGGCAAAGCTAATGATTAGATGTTGGTACCAGATTGCTCATTCCTTCCTGAACTCTCAGGTATGCATTCTCAAAAGCTTTTTGCTGGAGCTTCAGGGGAAGAGGTCTTGACATTCCAGAAGAATCTCTGTGTTTCACATCTTGAAACAAACTTAAAAAAAACCCAACAATCATTATTAGCATATCACTACAGAATTACTATATATCGTGCATATCAATAAGATTCTGATCTTCTGAATATAATTATTTTTGTTTTAATTGCCTTGTATAGATTTTTCTTTCTTTTCTTATAGAGCAATTTCTTGCTATATATCGATGTCTCAGATCACAGAATAATTGAAATGCACACAAAGTTTAAACACTTTAACAAAATTTGGTAGGCTTTTATATTCTGTCAAGAATGCAGTTCCAGAAGTATTGAAAAGAGCAGCTATGCAGCAGCAGAAGTGACATCCAGTTAAGTGAAATTAAGCATTACTCTTACGAACAGAAAAAATATCTATCTCCATTATCACCTGGTAATTGACTTTGCAGCAAGAATGCGAACTTGATGGTGACTGTCCGCAAGGAAATGTGGGAAAGCAACACTCACAGGTAGATCTTCATTTTTCACATGAAGGATTGCCCACTTGCAATAAGGATCAACCTGAAGAAAATTGATATGGTGATTTAAAATGTAAGAAGATACACTGCAATATGCAAAAGATCTTTAGCCAGTGTTTTTAAGCACATCTTAAATAAATATTCAGTATGTTAATGAATGTCAGAGTATCTGGGATTACCTCAAGCAGGGCTTTCATGCAATTTAAAAGGGCCACTCTTACTGATGCCGTGCATTTCCCTCCTTGAGATAAATGCCTAAAACAAGGAATACTCAATTAACTTTTGAAAAAAGTTATCCTCAATTTTGAGAAACAGTCTGGCAAGCTAATGTCCGCTGCTCACAGTTGACTCTTTTGTGCTCTATGGGCATATTTAGGAGGATTTGACATTTTTATTGGTAATTGCAAACAATATTATTTTTGAATTGCTTAAGTTATCCCTTGTCATAATAATTAATGCAATTCAGCATAGAATTAGTCTTTGTTTATATACAGCAGTGTAGCGTTTATTATTCTGGTACTACATCATGGATTATTTTTTGCTACAAATGTAGCATGACACAGAAAATCTGAGAAGTTAAATGCTGCATAAAGATTCCACAGTACACACAAACAGCAAGACACACAACAGCACTACAGTCTTCCCAATAACAGCAAAGATAAAAACTAAAAATGTTATGTCCAACAGACTCCTGCAATAAATCACATACCAAAAGGCTCCAACAACTGTCAAAAACTGTCCTTTGGCATTCCTTGCCTCTTCAGCATGTTCATCAAACTGGGCCAACCCCACTGCTATAGGGAGCAAATCATTTAGGATTACTTTACAAACTTCTTGATCTCGACGATACAAAGAACACACAGTACTGTAAAGAAACAAAGAAAAAATATCTTGAAAAAGTTACCAAATCCCCTGAAATAGATGTAAAACAGGCTGAATAGTTTCTTTCTTACGAAAGAGGCTTAAGAAGCAGATCAACATCGACTTCAGGCAAGAGGTGATCTTCAGTAGGGAGCTCCTTCAACATGATCAAGTACTGTGGAATAAAATATCAAATGGAATAAAAAATGCAAACAAAATGGAAAACAGTACTTAGGAAAAGAAGTAGACAAAAAGAAAAATCAGCAAACTTTCTTGTTAAATCTTACACAAAACCATGCAGGAAGACACTTATCTGTGTGTTAGACTGGTCATCTTTTTATGCAAACAGCGCCACAGAGTAATACAGATCATCAAACTTTTAAGTTTCTTTCTGGCAATAAAAAATATCTCCTTTGTAAACTAAGCCACAGGTATTATTCTACTACAGAGACTATTTCTAGTTCTTTAACAAATAATTAATTATAAAGGCAAGATAAATATTTTTTCTCAACTCTTCATTTTCTAGCTTACAAATTGAAACTGCTGTTCTCCTGACTACAACACATTCAAAACCATCAAATGTAGCCAGTTTATGTCCTCCCAGGGACAAAAGAGAAAGGAGAAAGACAACGTATAATCAAGAAGATTATACATAGATATATGTATATCTAAGATATACAATGTATAATCAAGAAGATTACGCGAATTTAGTAACAGTACAATTACCATTAGCAGAAGCGGGTCTGCTGTGCAAGCCTCTCATACTCACCATGTGCAGGTGCAGTGGCTTAGCGCTGTCAAAGACACTGCCTTCGGTCAGCGCCAGCAGCCTCCTGCAAATGTCAGAGGCTCGGAAGCTCAGTGTCTGAGCTCGTGCTGCAGTCACACAAACACATAGGAACCTCACAATCTCAAGGAGAAGTAAATCCTGCTTTGTCAACTGTTCTTCAGCTAATGGGCTCAAAGCACCTGGAAATAAGATTTTCAGGTAAGAAATACTTCTCCAAGGGCAACAGAAGAGGTGGTAACATTTTAGGTCTTTACAAAACTAATACAAGTTCTTAAAAAAGATATGTTCTTTATGTTCATTTGTTATTGAGCAGTTAGGGCATTTTAAGTAAGAACTTAAACCAAAAGATAACATCAGTACTTGCAGCTCCTATCAGGAATAAACAGATTCATGCTCCTGTCCCTCTGAAGGTTCAGATATACTGTCAAGAATTACTAATCAGGAGAAGAAGAAAAGCTAAACCGGACTATTTTTAAGAGAATGAAGCACAATCTAATGAGAAACAAGTATTCTATAGACACATTTTCTAGTAATTTTTTTGCCAAAACTTCTCTCTGACTCTGAAAAAGTGTCTCTTCTTGCATTATTTGATTTATAAAATTAAAAATAAACTACTCCTCTCTGAACTCGAACATTTCATTAACATCATTAAAATAATGATGAAAATTATTATTGCTTTGAAACTACCCGGTTCAACCACTATCTGCTTCAACTATTAATAAAGCAGCACAATTTTGTACCTCAGTAACTTTCAAGCAAAGAGATAGTTGCAAAAACAAGTTTTTGGAAGTAGTTTGGAGGTAGAGAAGACTCACCTGTTACAATTTGCATGTCACCAGATTCATTTGTATCACTGATGTCAGTCACTGAATGATCATCAAACAAATCATCAGATGCCCAGTTATCTACTTCCATTATACTCTCCTCAGGATCATTCCTGAGATCCACTTCTCCTGGTACACTTGGCTTTCCAGTAACCGTCATCTGACAAGAACACCACAGCCTTTTAAAGTTGGCTTTTAGGGACAAAAGAAACACCACAGACATAGCACAAGGAGACACACTGCAGTTTTCCAGTGAACTGGAACAGGTAAAGAGAGTAAGGGTGACACAGAATTGATGAATTTCATCCTTTGTGATAAACCTGTTTTCTATGTATTATCTGAACAATTTCCTTTAGGATAGAAGCTTCCCCAGACAGATACTGATCTCCGCATTTTAGATTCTGCCAAGGACAGTGTTAGTCTTTAAAACAGGTCTCTCTGTAAGACTCACCAACCTCTCACCATACTTCATAATTATAGAGAAATGAAAAGGAGTCATGTGACTTTCTGAAGGCAAACTAATTACTGCTTTCCCTTTGGATGACAAGTTAACAACATGGCAAAACCGCCAGCTCTTCCTCATCTGAAAATCAGGAATTTGCCTACCTAGACCTGACTAGAGCATAATGCGCCAAAGAGAAGTTTTAAGAATTGTGCTAAACACAGTGATGTGCCACACTTCCACTTTTCTCAGCGGGAAAGGAGTAATTTACAGGTACATTTAATATCCACATAATAAACACAAAACCCCCACTCCTTTGCAAGTGCATTAATGTTAACTGTCATGTGGTATAGAATTCTTTTGTATATACTTTTACTGTAACCAAGTATTAAAAACATGAAAAACAACATAAATTTGTTTTGATCAAATGTTATCTATCTGCTCTTCTTTTTACCATAAGCCTGTGTTCAAACGCAAACCAGAAATGTTTCTGGTTAGGAATTCTCTATAAAACTCAATGTATTTCAATTAACTTTTTTTTTAAGTAATATGTATCTCATTTGGTTTGCCTCTAGGTTACTGGGCTGTAAAAACAATACTCTCACAGAAGAGCATTGCATTCAGAAACAGACAGAACGTACTTACCAGATTCTTGCAAATATCTATCAGATCGTTCATAAATTTTGATGTTAATAAACGCAGGAATATATTAGACATCATCTTATTGGCACTGTTCTGTAAGAAATCAAGATGTACAGATAGGTTAATTAATTTTTTTCAGGAATTAAAGGTACAATACTCAATTTCCTGATCCCATTAATGAAGAAAGAAATTTAAGCTACTTTAAAAACTTTACCTTGGTACAATTGCACAGACATTTTGTACACTGCATTATCAAAGTCCTCAGTGTGTTGATCTGGGTGTCTTCATTTAGTTTGTTTTTAGACTGGGAAATGCTTTCTCCAGCATAATGAATGAGAGACTAGTAAAAATGCAACACAGTTAGAAAACCTCAGTGAAATGCCTTTACACATTGGCACCTGTACAGGACACACATAAAGACAAAAGGAAATGGTCCTCATTCATACATTCTCATTCATACAGCTTTGATATCCATAGTGTGCATCAATGAATCCACATTTTTTTCTGTGATTTTTGTTTTACACATTTTGCTCAAAAAGTGACAAAATCATGGCTTAGATGTGCTTGAAACAATAATATTTTCATCACAAAAGAAAAACACAGCATATCTCCATGAAGAGTAAGTTTTGGGTTTCTGTATTTAAGCAAGGAACCATCTTAGACAGTACTAATAATAAAAACAATAGCAACAGCTGTCTTCATACTGGTTTGAACCATCAAATCATCTTTAATTCCTGAATAAAAGACCTATAAATGAAAGGACCTGTTGTCCTCTAATTAATTAGTGCTTTGTCTACATGTCCATGACTTCCATTTTTTTGAAAGGTGTGACTCAAATGTATCAATATTTCAAACAATCTCCACTGCAAAACTCATGCATTGGTGTACTGACAGAATTTCAGTGACTCCCCTCTTTCAGCAGCAGTAACATATTTAAACCTGTCTAAGCTGCCTTTTCTGAGGAGATACCTGTGCTCTGAAAATGTGTCAATTCAAACAGATTTTTATTAATTCATTTATATTCCATGCTTCATTTAATATTTAATAGGTCTCAAATGTATTACTGCTTACCTTAGCATTCTGGAACAATGCTGACTTACAGGCATCCTCCTCTTTAAAAATACCAGTGTAGCAATAGCAACCCAGAACACCAACCAAGAGACCGACACATCGGACAAGGTGCTCAGCAGCAACAACCTTAGACTAAATCAAACACACAGTATAAATACCAGCAGTTCATCACCATAAAACACAGAATCCATACACTTGGCCTTAGAAACAGACTGCTTGGGAGCACAAATGTACGGATGTAACAACAATTTCTAACTTACCTTAGGACCGCAACTGCTTAAAAGCTTTTCGGACATCGCTAAAAGGCAGTTCTCCAGTGTTTCCCTAAGATTTTGGTTGATGGCAAGTCTTGAACCACTCACATTCCTATCTGCAACATTTACTGCAAAGTTAGTGAAAATATCCATTTCATCAAATGTAGTCTGCAGGTACAGCTCTTCAACATCAGAGAAATTGTTTTCTTCTTTCCCTTTCACATGTTGCTCACTTGAAGAAGAGACACAGTTTTTATTTTAGCAGCCTGCATATAACTTACAAGTCTTAAATACTATTATTTATAATACTATTATTATTTAAATACAGGAAATTTACAAAAGTAAAAAACCTCATTTTTTTCTTTCTGTGCTTTCAAACCCTGGCAGACCTTTACTTTCTGACATGACTTTCACTGCGGAATGGACAGCACCATTCTAGCTCTGAACTGAACTGTAAGGAAACATGAAGTCTGCACACAGATAATACCTTCTCCTGCAGGTATGGAGCAGCATCTGCTTTGTGCTAGGGTCCCTGACCTCAGCCTACTTGACACAGCTGGAGCAGAGATCCACAAAGCCTCTGAAACTAGTACCTTTAACTTCTAGTAGATAAGTCTTACCTTGCATCAGAACAAGTTACATTTTATTCTTATTAAGAGGAAACTGGATATAGTCCAAAGCATTGGCAAAAGATGCAGCAGCATTCCTAGCTTAAGTACCTATAATGATTAATTTAAAAACATACCATTTAGCATCATTTTGGAAAAAGATCATGGAGGCTCTGCAGTTTTTCATAGTAAGGCTTACAAGAATTTTTTGCAATACAAGATGAGGAAAATCACTGTAAAAAAAAAAAAAGTTTTTGTATTTTCTTGCAATCAGACAAGCTCTTGGGATTCCTGAAGCACACCCAAACATTAATCAGATTAACAATGTATCTTCAAAGAAATTTAAGTTTTCACTGAAGATTTCTAATGCATAGGTCACATATCTGCTATGGTATGGGGACAGATAACCAAATTATATCCTTAAAATGACATTCTACAGGAAGCTCAAAATCCCTACAGAGTGCTTAAGCTTTAATATAACAGAATTCTGAATTAATAGAATATGTTTTTACCTTGCAAAATTTTTTGTGTTACAGGGTGAGCTTACATGTAAAATTATGCCACAAAAACTTTACCTGCAGAGCACAGGAGGCAACTCTGCACATTCTTCTATTTCTTCCTCCAAACAGCTGGACAGGAGCCATTTGATTATTGCTTCCCTTAACACAGAACCTAGATTTCTTTCAGAACTACTCTGTTCCATTCCTATGTCCAAATTTTCTGGCACTGAATAGGCAGACATCACTAATGATAAACAACATACAGCAGAACTGCAACAAAAATGGAAGAGGGGATTTGTGAGAAACCACGTGGTATTTGCTGGTCAGCACTCTAAAGCAAAGTCAGTATTTCTGCCTGCACAGGACATATCAAGTACATAAGCACGTTAACAAGCATGCATATTGGTCAACTCCTTCATTACAATCTTCGCATTGTCATTTTTCTTGGCTATTACAGACATTTCCTACCTATCCTAAAGACTGTGTCGGAGTATTTCAGAATAAAAATTCAGGAAAAAACCCACTTCTTAACTTCAAAATAAGCAACATTTGTCTGTCAGTCCGATCTTTAAATTTTCAGTCCATTTAAAATTTTAGTATGTTCTAAATGTAAAGATGCTTGACTCTTCTGCCTCTGCTTTCAGTGCTATTACATATTTATGATAATTTCAAATGCTTAGAACACAAATGTGAATGTGTACAGTTCTTAAATAGAAATACAGTCAAGATAATAATATTGAGTAACACAGTAATTTTGGTTGCACAGTGAAGAGGAATGTGAATCAGACACTGTACACTATCCTTGATTCCATTTTACCTTGAAGGTTTGCATGCAGGTCCTGAAAATATCTTCCAGAGCTCTTTATCTGTTACAACAAGGCTCCCTTGAACCATAGCTCCAAGCAGCCCAAAGCTCTCCACTTCAATCTGCTGAAGGCTTACGCTGCGAATTGTCAGAGTCCAGATCTTTGCCCAGGTTCTCTGGAGCTCCACTTTGAGGGTGCTTTTCAAATCAGTTTTCTGGTTTTGACACAAAGCTACCTCTGTGAGACACTTCAGCACATAGGGGGTCCTTTCTCCTCGGCGCTGCTGAGGCAGTAACTGGTGAAGGACATTGAGTAAGGCAGGCAGCTCACTGTTAGGAAGACTCATGGGATACTTGGATATCAGCTGACTTGTAATCTGTAACCTTGAAAACACGAAGTGAAGCAATTAATACCAAACATACAGAAATTTGCATTTTCAGAAGTAAATGAAAAAACAAAGCGTTCTTCAGTTGCCATTTCTCATTTCTATTTTCCAGTCTTGAGCTGATTTGTTTGCTATTAGAAGTTAAAGATTCAGTATTTCTATCATTTTCACTTGTAAAGACTGCTCATTTAGCCTATTACTAACAATTTCTTAGAGTTCAGAGGTCCCTTGTGGCAAACAAAATACCCCTCAACCAAGGTCCAAGGTAAGAAGCCAGGCTTTGGAACAGTTTTCAGGACAGGTATTACAGAAAACTGTGTGAACCAGTCCAAAATGGCCAAACTTTTAATGGCTGCTGTAATATGGCACAGCCAGCTTAAAGCAACTTGCCAAATGCTCTGTCAATCTAAGTTCACCGCTTAGATATGTAAAATTACAGCATGTCCAGACATCCAGCTTAAATGGACAACATATATTCAGGAGAATGTTAAATGTAAAGAGATGTCTGGAGTGATACTTTTTCATGCAAAGATGTTATTACCAAGGTATGACATCAAAATCCTTCTGGGATCTTTGCACATTGTCTCGAATGACTCCCCAGCCAAGCTCAATCCTCCTGCGCTTGCTTGGCATCGTGTCCTTGCTGGCCTCTCTTTGTGAAACATCATGTGACTGGGTAATTTCAAGGACTTTGGTATCCTCTGTAAAAACCTTTCATAAAGAGAAATGTAAAAGCATGCAAATTAAAAAAAAAAAAAAAAAAAAAAAAGCAGCAGTGTTTACAAGAAAACTGAAATGCTTACAGTCTAACAAGAAATTAGTGAAATACAGTATAATACATTCCTAAACTGTACAGAATTAACAAAACACAACAGAATGCAGACAAAAGGTATGAATA
Source organism: Sylvia atricapilla (assembly GCF_009819655.1). Classification (NCBI taxonomy): domain Eukaryota; kingdom Metazoa; phylum Chordata; class Aves; order Passeriformes; family Sylviidae; genus Sylvia; species Sylvia atricapilla. The sequence continues at coordinate 41,388,249 of NC_089141.1, read as the reverse complement.
CTCCAAACATACAGCTCAGTAATTATATAGTCAATCTTATATTCAAATAAAAATGTTACCTGATGACAAATATCAGCCATTAACTCAATTAAATTTTCCTTTACAGCAATATTGCGTGAGCCTGAAGAATACTTCCCTCTGCTACTGATGAGATTTATTTCATTCACCAGCAGATCATAGAGGTTATGTAAGATGCTTTGCCACTTTCTTAAGTCATATGCACCTGCACAATCAAAAGATAACATGTATCACCCACTTGATACAGTATATAAACCTACCTAAATAATGCAAAATACAGCCAAAATCTGAGTGAGGCACCTGAAAAGCATGTAACAGAAAAGCCTAAATTCTATAATGGAGAATTAATAAAGTAAAAAAGGGAAAAAGTTAAGAGAGAATCAGCATATAGAAGTAATTAGGGTAGGAACTAAGTTTCTAATAAACAATTCTTCATCTACCTGGAAAGAATATAGTTAAAGATAACAGATAGATTTATATAAAATATAAAAAAATTATGCTAGAACTAAAATACGTCATCACAAACAAACATAGTTACTGAATTCTATTCTCTGAGAAGTTTTATAGTGTAAGTCAGACTAAACTGACAATAGTAATTTCTGGGTTTAAATAGACCTGGTAAGACACCAATACATGTGGCAATCTAAACTCAATCTGAATTATTACTTCCTTTCCCCAAACACTTTGTTTTTTTATTTAGTAACTGAAACTGCCTTTTGATTAAAAGATGCTCCAACCTTTAAACGACTTAACATAATATGCTCTTAGTGCATACAATTTGAAAACTCCTTTTCACTTTCACTCAATATTAACCCATAGCGTAAAACTACTGACAAATAAATATCACTATCATTAATGTTTCCAAGATTCAGCATCTAAATTCAGAGTCGGCACAATAATTTAAACAATCACATGCAGAAACAAAAAAAAAATTTGAATCTTTTTATTGTACCTCTTCCCTGAATTTTTGCACCCTTTGGATGATGAATACGAACTTGGAGATGAAATAACTCAATTATTGACTCTTTCAGGGAATCCTTTGGTCTATACTGAGTCCATATGTAAAGCACTGTAGGCAAGATTTCTTCCCCTACTTTGCAAATCCGTATGCGACAGTTGTCAGCAAACTTGGTGCAGAAGACATTCATTGCTCCAACAATATGATCCAGGCCTGCAATATTCTTCTCCTGCCTGTAACACAAACCTAACACTTGAATTTCCAAAAGAAATACCCTTATTTTTTTCCATAAGTATTGTTTAAATGTAAATACTAGCAAGTAACAGCATTCAGAATAGTACTTGCCTAACAAATGCAGAAGTTATTAGTATTTTAGCGAAGTTCCTTAATTGACATTCAAAGACAGAAGAAAATATATCTGAAGGAGCATTACCTGTTATTACTCAAATCCAATCCCAAATACTTAAAATAAGTTATTTTCTAGCATACAAAAGCAGCACTGGCAACATACCTAGCAGACTGCATTGCTTTTGAAAAGAAGACAAGCATGTCAGAACGCGACCCATCAGTTTGGAAGCAGTACCCTGTAGTGAGTGTGTGAATTATCCTAGCCACTAAGACTCTATTAATGTTCCCAGAAGGTTTGAAGTATAAATCGCCATACAGGGTCAGCAACTCTGCAAATGTATTAAAAAAAATACAGGTAAATATAAACATATATATTACAGAAGATTCCATTAAGGAGAATTGACACAAAATATTGCATTTAAGACACAGAGACCACCACTCTGTGGTCAATGGCTGGCATCCATGTTCTTACTTTCAATAGTAACAGATCCCTGATTTTATAAATAAAATAACTGACCTTTCTAATATACCCCAAGAGTTATAAGCAAGCATTAAGGTAGAATCGCTAGAAAAGGTTATAGTAACCTTTACAAAAATTATATACCCTTCCTTTAATAAGAGCAACTTGTTTCACTTAATGGATTAAAGCCTGACTTCCTTTAGATTTATGTCTTTCAGCCCTGCCTCACCTCAGTAACTAAATTCCACTGTGCTCTTTATGATATAATGTCAACATTTCTTCTGTCACACTTTCCAGTTTTGCCCATCGGCAGACTCAGCTAACTTCCATGTTCCTAAAGAAACTAGCCACCACACAGCAACCCCCCACTGGCTCCCCATGCCTCTCTTCCAGTGACCTGTGCAGACTACAGATCCGTGACCTGACTGTATAGAAGTACTTATGTTTCAGCAAGCAATAGACAAACACTATACAGAAAGGAAAAAAAAAAAATCGATTCCTAATCTTTGTTGCTTTGTTTATTTCAAGCGTAAACCCTTCAAGGCTGACACTGCTTTACCACATATTTTGGGTACTACCTCACACAACAGGGCATCAAACTACTTAAAAGGCATCTAAAACATGCTTCTATAAAAGTAAAAGATATTTCTAAGTAGGCTGAAAAATGTTACCTGACCACTGCTGCTGGGATATCTCACACCAGTATTTCCTTACTGAGAGGATATCCTTTAGGAGTATACTACTACAGTCAGAACCATAAGCAGCACAACTTGTTGGATCTCTTATAATTTCCATGACATAAATCAGAAGTTCCTGACATTTCAGCCTGGGTCCTCCTATATATAAAAACAACATGAGACTATTTAATTAACCCAAATTCTACAAAAAATCTGTAATTAATTGTTTGTAAATGTTACTTAATCAAAAATCCAAAACAACAAAAACCCAAAACCTACAGCTCGGAAACAGTTCTACTAGGAAATATTTTCTTAAACTCTTTCTAAAATATAAATTACCAATGGGAGGATATGTCAGTTATAGACAAATTGAGCAACTAGAAAAAGGCACTGTGAACATCAAAAAGGGCAGCTAAAGAGCACAAATGACCAATTCACATTAAGATATTTAAACAGTAAACATCTGGGAGCAAACAAATGAACCCTATATTGGTAACTTAACTTCAAAGTGAATTCAAAAATTGAAAGCTAAGTGCCGAACCAAACCAGTATCTCTACATGATAATGCATATTACTAACTTTTATTAGCACATCTGATGAAATATTTGACCAAGCTTCCAACTTCTTGTATCTTTTTCTGTCTGGTAGTTTGGGTTGAAGCAGATGCATTTGGTTTTGTCAGCTGCAGGTTTTTAAGTTCTTTCTGGAAATATTTCTGCAAGACACTTCAAAAATAAAAGAGAGATTAACAAAGGATCTGCTCATTTATGACTGAAGTAAAATAGGAAAACGTACAATTCTAATTATCAAATACTAAAACCAACTGAAATATACTACCATCCAAGCACGATGAAAATAATTTTTAAAAGGAAATGCAAGTTTTAAAGATAACCCAGAAGCAACTTGGAGTAGGAACCAAACTTCCCTTTAAACTTTGCACAATGCCAAACATGCGACTTATAATGAGGAAAAAAAAATCGCAAAATTATGCTGCAACATTATAAAACAAAATAGTAAGTAGTACTCATCATTGCTTTTACTGCAGAAAGCCTTCAAGTCCTATTTCTTTAACATTCAAAGTTAATACATGGATTATATTTTAGATCTATGAATAAATTAAACTTTTCACTGCATTTGTCCCTGTAATTGCTATAGATTTTCTGGCCTACTATTTGAATTCAGTTTAGAGGCCCTATTTTTGTATTCCTCCTGCATGTTTTTAATATATTACTGTCTCTAAAGCAACATATAAAACTTACCAAGTACTTTTGGTACACCTGTGAAACAAAAACTATTCCAATGCTGTCCAATTAAAAATATAATGGAAAATTGAGAGGACACCATTCAATGAAAAGTAATAATTTATATGAACTTTTACCATGAAATTTAACACTGGTTGAAGCTGCAGTAAAAACTTATCACACTCATGCTTAGTCCAATTTTAAAGTACACCTGAAGCAGACTGTAACAAAGATTAGCCTGTACAAACATGCCACAGTCCTTCTACTGTGTCTTGAGGAATTCAGCAACACACGAAACTTTAACAAAGCTACCCGCAATCCACATATGAACTATACACTGAAAATCAGAAGTGAAGAATAATTTACCATAAAAGAAAGTAACTATTATTTTTGCAAGGAAAAGCCTCTACCCAATTAATGATGAGTTTCCCAGCAGTTTTCTGTAAGAAGTAAATGTGGCACTTTTGGCCATTTTAAACCTACTTCCTTTGGAGACTAAGGTTAAGTTATTACCTGTTTATAAGCTGAGAAGAAGTCTAAATCAATATACAGAAAGAGAAGCATTTAAATAGGCCTAACAAAAAGAATGATGTCCCATTTAAGAAAACTGTGACCATTCACAAACAAAATCAAGAAACTACCTAAATACAGCATCCCAGTTGAATTTCTGTCCTTGTTTAGAATCAGAATTCTGGTCCAGCTGGAGAACTGTATCAGGATCACGGAGAAGTCGCTTGAAATTTTCAATTTCCTTCTGAAAACATATTTCAAGAAGAATATTTTTTTATGGTTCCCTTCATTGCTATTTGAGGTACATCCCCCAAAAGAAAACTTGTTACCCTTCGCTCCGCGGCTTTCTCATTTTCCAGGCGACGACAACAAATGAGCAGATCCTGTAACGCAAGACTCATGGTTCAGCTTAGAGAAGAGTCATTTATATCTGCATGCAGAAGAAATGGATGAAACAGGAATTATTGAACACACAGCCAAGTAAAAGAAACTAGGATGTCAGTATACAGAAAGTCCAGTATCAAACAGAACCATGATGTTCAATGTTTCACTGAAAAGCTCATTTGTGGCTGGGTCAGTCTCATTGGCTGCAAAACTGAAGCAGTTTCATGTCAAGAATGTAATCTGTTCTTACAGACAACAGTCACAGAATAACTGCAGAGAACCCCTTCACATAACTCTGACTTCCTCTCTTTCTACAAGTGCTGAGTAGAGCTAGTGGGCAGAATTGGGAGTGAAATTACAGTAAGAATGACACAGCTAAATACATTCTGGCAAGCAGCACTAACTTTCAGTAACTCTCTTAACCTGATGCTGTCAGGTGAAGGCAGCACTTGGACAATGCTCTCTCACATTGTACATTTTCATAGGTATGCACTATCTATTGACAAATCCTCAGGGACTCAACATGTCAAAGGATTATTAAATATCAGTCATGTGAAAAAACAACTTTTCCTTTCTGTGATCGCTTAAAATTACACCTCTTCTTCTTTGACAAATATTGGGATTAGCTAGACCTTGCACAACAAAAAATTACGATGCTGCAACCATGACATTCACAACCATGACATTCTATTTAACTTCCATACTTTTACTTTTACACCCTTAAAGCAGGCCCAAGAGAAACCCCGTTTAGAAGATAGATTACACAAGTTGGAAGTAATCCCAAATATATGCTGCTGCCGTAATAAGCAAGGGAGAACAGGCTTTCACAATGCACAGCACTGCATCTTGAGTGCTTACAGGAGAGTATAAAAATGGTCACTCAAATAAGTAGAGCTCTAAATATCTACTGTCTTAGACTGCATTTATTTCCTTTGGCTTCAATCAAGATCAGGCTGGGACTAGGTATGATCAGTGATTTGGTGACTGATAGGTGCGTATGAGAAACAAAACATTTTCATGCAAAGGCAGCCTATACCGTACAACTGCACTTATTTAAATTAAGTCCCCCTTTACTAACTTCTAGAAAAATGGAATGTCCTGACTTGGAAGTGACACATAAGGATCCCCAAAGTCCAATTCCTGGCCCTGTACAGGACACAAGAATCACACCATATGCCTGAAAGTGTTGTCCAAACAGCTCTTGCACCCTGCGAGCTCCTCCCGGGGAGCCTGTGCCAATGCTCAACCACTCTCTGGCCCTCTGGTGGTTGGGTACTGGAACAAAAAAAAAACCCCAAAAAACCCCAACCAAACAAAAACCCACAAAACCAAAACCCAGGAGGCTCGCTGCTTGTGCTGGAAACGAGCAGAAAGAAACCTTTCAAACACCAGTGGCTTCTGAAGTGCTTGATGGAAAACTGTAGCAGCAGGGGTCGTCTGCAGTAGGGCCTAGGCATTCAAGAAGGCAGCCCGCTCATTGGTACTTCCACACCCGTAACAGCAGCAATGAAAAATTCCCAAGAATGAATCCACGTACTACTTCTCTGACCGATTACAGAGTTTTCCAACTACCACACGACGGCCACCTTCACCCGCCCCATGAATTACAGCCAGGAAGCCAGGCGCACGGAATACCACGCACGGCGGAGAGGGGAGCTGGCTGAGGCGCTGCGGGATGCCCCGGCACAGGCAGCCCCGGCCCCGAGCGGCGGCCCCGGCCCCGAGCGGCGGCCCCGGCCCCGAGCGGCGGCCCCGGCCCCGAGCGGCGGCCCCGGCCCCGAGCGGCGGCCCCGGCCCCGAGAGGCGGCCCCGGCCCCGAGAGGCGGCCCCGGCCCCCGGCAGCCCCGGCCCCGAGAGGCGGCCCCGGCCCCGAGCGGCGGCCCCGGCCCCGAGCGGCGGCCCCGGCCCCGAGAGGCGGCCCCGGCCCCGAGAGGCGGCCCCGGCCCCAAGAGACAGCCCCGGGCCGCCGTCCCCCGCGCCCGCAGGCCGCGAGCCGCCCCTCAGCACCCGCAGCGGGGCCGCGGCCGCCCCGCCCGGGCCCGGCCCCTCACCTCGGCCGGGCCGCAGGCAGCCCCGCTCCCGGCGGCGCGGAGAGGAGCGGAGCGGAGCGGGGCTCACGCGAGGAAGCGGCGGCCGCGGGCGGACCTGGAAGCGGATGAGCGGCCGCGGCGGGTTCCGGCGGAAGGGGCCGGGCGCGGCGCTGGCTGGCGGAGTTTCCGCGCCTTCGCCTGGGTGGCGGGGCGGCCGGCTGCGCTCGGGGAGCTGCGCCCGCCCGTGCCCCGCTCCGCCTCGGGCCATGCTGCTGCCGTCCGACGTGGCCCGGCTGGTGCTGGGTGAGTGAGCCGGGAGGGACGGAGGGATGCACGGGTGAGGCGCGGAGCAGCGGCCGCGCTGGGAGGGCTCTGCCGGGCATTGTCAGCCGCCCGAGGCGCGGCGGGACACAGAGCCGGCTTCGCCCTCGACCCTCGGCAGCGTCTCTTGGTTTCCCCAGGCTGGGATTGTCAGTGCCGGGGCTCATGCCGGGCAGCCCCTGGGCTGGCCCCCGCCGCCCTCCGGCCCGGCCTCTGCCGGGGGGCGAGCGCCGCTCGCTCCTGAGGGATTGGGGTCCTGAGGGACCAGGCCGCTCCCCGGCCGTGCCTTCCACTCGGCTTCTTCACGACTGCAAGGAAACGTGGTGGTCTCCGGTGCCCACCTGCAGGCTGAGAGCTGCTGAGCGGGGCTTAAACAGTTCTGGTTACAGGAGGAGTTCAAGGGGGACCCGAAATCCCAGGGAAGGCTGCGTTAAGGGTCAGAGGGTTCTTTTCCGGCCGTGTTTCGCTTACCTTTGAGTGTGCACTGAAAGTTCAGGCGTGATCACAGTCGGTGGAAAGCACAGCGTGAGTGTGTTCAGGACATTGGCAGCAGACAGTGAATTTTTGAAATGACTTTATGCTTTGGATTATTTGGATCCTGCCAAAGGTGAGAGCAAATCGATGGTAAGCACTAATATGACCCACATATTTCAGTCCCACACGTAAGTACCTGTTGGCACAGGTTGCCAAGATTTCCTGGCAGCCTGCCCTGTGAGATTCAGTTTTCAGTTGTTCACGGTGTTTTAAATCCAAAGCCATTAAAACTGAATCCCTTCTTACTACCTGCAATGTTACTTCCTACTGTCTTGAGAAAAAAGGCTAGTAAGAGATGCAAATTTGTTATTACTGTGAAGTAACAGGATTCTTAGAAACCCCATGGACTGTAAAAGAAGAGTTGAAATCATACAGGTGAGATCTCTCATTGCACTCTTCCAAATAAGACTGGTGAAGTTACAAGTTTCCAGGTAGAATGCTTGTCTTGTGTGCTTACCAGAGACATGCAGACATAGTACACTATCTTGGCAACACCCTCTGCACTGAGAGTGATCCATCCTCTCTTGTGTCTGTTGTGGCATGGAGTATGCATCATGGCTGGAAAACCTGTGAGCAGCCTGAGGTTGTAGAAGAGGATGTTCTTTGTAACCATTTCTGTTCTCTGATAGAGATTCCTCCTCTGTGAGGCATCTCTGAATTTCAGTGGGTAAACAGACTTCCCAGTGCAGCTCTTCATCTTTCTCCCCAAGCCCCGCCCCTCCCCCACCAAAAAATCTTTCTGTGCTGTGAAGCTTGATTAATATTTGTTGAAGAACCAAAACTAAAACGATAAGCTGAGCTCACACACAGAAAAATGCATAAGAACGTTTATCTTTTCCTAATTGATAAAGTGAATGTGTATTAAGAGTTAGCCATTTCTGAAGGTAGAACAAAATACTGAATAATTTCCATATATTCGAAACATACATCGCGTTTTGTGCCTTTGATTTTGGCAACCTTAGGGACCACATACTCGTATGTCATTATGCAATGTGTGCAAAAGAACTTTGGGTAACGTGCACAGGCATTTTTAGCCTTTGGAATATTTTATCACCAGGAAACTGGTGTATGTAAAATGTGTCTGTATGCAAGCATTCAGTCATCCTTTGTGATACTGCAGTAGTAGGTTCAAGAAAGTAAAGCTGCAACTTTTTGAGTCAGTGTTCAGGAAAGTTTGATTTTAAGAGCAGTCACACCAGCACAGATCAGAGCTCCACTGAGCCTAATACCCCATCTTCCAGCCTGGACAACAGTGAGATATCATTGTGTTTACCACAAATATACTTTCAGCCACTTGTGGCTTGAGATTTTTCTAGGAAAATGTATTTGAAAAATTAAAGAGGATATTCCTTTGCACAGGCACTGCTAATGTTTTCTGTCAGATAGGCCTGCTCATACACTGTGATTAAAGTCACAGTGGTTATTCCCAGGCTGTGTTTAACTTTCAAGTTTGCCTACTTGTTGAAGACATGAACAAGGGCTTGGATGTTGGAAATACGATTTTCCTCAGCTATACTCAGATCTGCTCAAATATACTTGTTTTCATTTGAACTTCAAGGGCACATGTTTCTGCAGGCATTTATGAGCAGAGGTGGACCATTTTGTGGGTCCATTGAAGTAGATAATGTGTGTTTAGTCTGCACTGTATAATCAGGCACGCATTTTTTCTTATCTTTTAAACATTCCATGCTAAGCTCTGCTAAGAGCAAGAAAGAAGAAAATTTTTTTGTTGTTGTTTTGGAATCCTTCATTCAGATTGGTCTGTTTCTATCTTTTAATGTTTAAAGTGTTTGAAAATTAAAGCAGGGTAAAAAAGTTTGATTAAAGCAGAACATATTTGATGAGAAATGGAATTTTGGAAAAGAAAACTTTGCCAGTACATTTTCTGTGATGGTAACTACTGAGTCTTAGGGTGTAGAGAGCACAATTTGCGTCTAGTACATCTGTCCTAAATGAAAATTACTGTAAGTGAGGGGGATAAAAACCTTTTTCCATTATTAATTTTTGTACAATGCCGATCTTTTTAATAAAACTTATCCACTGTTGCAGCAGCTCTACAGGTTTTATGTATTTTGAAAGAGTACAATGTGTGGAGAATTACTCTTACATAGCAATGCATTTTATTAACAAAGTATCATAGATTTCCACTGAAGTATCAAATAGGGTGAAGGGTTTGTTTGTCAGATTTCTGAGCCATGAACTTTTATTTTCTTGTGTGTACTAAAGATACACCAAGATATGGTCATAATGCCTCACTTCCAGTCTTGAATACTTTGTAAATACAGTGTAATTTCAATCTATATTTTTTTGTTTTTCTGAATCTGGGAGGAATCTATTAAATATCTGGTAGGAACATGTGTTTTGTCAAAATAAAGTCACTTTCATTTTCTTGCATAGGAATTTTTATCTGATTATTCCAACACTGCAGGCAGCTTTGATACCTATTGAACAGAAGTAGTGGATGAAATAGCAACATTTTCCATCTGATTTGTTGCAGGCTATTTGCAACAGGAAAATCTTCAAGCTACCTGCCATCAGTTTATTCTGGAAAGCTCAGATTTGAAAGAATATGCAGAGCACTGTACAGAAGATGGTTTTATTCCAGCCTGCTTGCTGGTGAGTTTGTATTTCCAAAGCAGAAAGCTACATTGTCTTGCATCCATGGAAAACAATATTGAAGAATTCTCAGTGTAACAATTAATTCTCAAATGCTGCTTAAAATGTTTGATATTGGATTTGTTTCTTGTTTTTTCATCCTGTGATATTAGCAGTTATTTGGTTTCTAGTATTTAATCTTACTAAGAAACATTCAAGCATGAAGTATGCAAATTGGTTTCAGCATATTATGCTTAGTCTGCCTTACAGCTTTGAGGCTGATTTACAGGAGGGTGTTGTAAAGGTTTTATGGATTTCAGGGCTGCTTTTGTAAATTACTGAAGATCACTTTCTTATTCTAGACATGGCAGCCAATAATGTTCCATTTCAGGTATATTATAAATATTTAGGGCACCTCAGATTTATCTAAGTCTACCAAATTTTATTGACAAAAACTGTGTTCAGCCTCCTCTCTGTTCAGTGTCATCTGCATTGTTCTGGGTGAAAGGTGGAATTTTGAGTGTGCACAAATACTGTGTAGCCACATCTGTAGATATGTGTGTAGAGCTAGAGCATTATTAGATAGTTTGCATTTTTAAAAATATATATAAAATGGAATTTTTACTATACTGCACAAATTACAGGGTTTCAGTGTTGCTGTGTATCAAACTTCTAGTGTTTAGTCCTCTTTCTGTTCTGTGTCATTCTTCTAGTATATTAGTTAATTTAATGGTCTGGGATTTTGTGCACAGTAATCAAAATTTGCAGAAATCTTTTCTGAGATCCAAGGTGCTCCTTCTTGATGCACCTATTCAAAACAAACCGTTGAATTTATTTTATTTACAAGTGTTTAGTCATCTGTTCTTTGGTGGTAAGGAGTTGAGAACCAAGCTATGGCCAGCAAAAATTACAAAGACCAAATGTAAATCAATAATCCAGATTAATAAAGCTTTTTAATAATACTAATTTTTTCTCAGTATAAACGATTTTCTTATTCAAATAAAAGTGATATCGTGGTATCTAAGACAAAATTCTTACTGCAGCTAGAATATTTGCAATAAAGGGCTGTGTTTGTCATGTAGAGTTGCCACTAGTAAACAAGACAGGAAGGTACAGCAGATGATAGTGGTAACTTTTAAATCTTAATTTTTTTTGTGTCACCTAAAATAGCAGGACAAGTCAACATGATAAGAAGGTTAATTCTGTGTGACTGTTCAAAATTTTGCTTCAGAGAGAGGTTCCTTCATGTTTGCATCTTAGTGTATGTTGTTTTGCAGCATGATACATGCTCATTAGTGTGTTACAGCTGTTCATCATCTAATTTTCATGGGTTTATTCCGTCATAAAAAAGGTGAGTGAAGGTCAGACAGCTCTAACTACCAGTGCTGTGCCTTGGGATAGAATACTTCACATTTTGGGCATTAATAGGATTTTGTTCCATTGATTGCTCTCTGCCAAGGACAGTCCCTTGTGCTGAGGGTCAGCATGGTGTAGACTGCTAAGGAACCCCTTAAATCTGAAGTGGCACAGCAGGTGAAGTAAATCTTCTTAGTGAAGTTTCTAAGATCTGTTGGGGTTTTTTTCCAGTCGCTGTGTGGAAAGAACTTGACGACTATTCTGAATGAATACGTAGCCATGAAAACAAAAGGTAAGCCTTCAGAATGAGGTGTTTTTTGCTTTTTTTTTTATTTATCTGTTGTGAACTCCTTGAGGAAGAGGTGTATGGTCTTAGAGTAATCCCCCATTTAGGCTACAATTTGAAGGCTACCGTATTACACAGCCAACAGCCACTACTTTTAGTGATGAAGGGTAATTGATTATCTTAGTTTGCATATGCCAGCATATATTTTCACTTAAAGTGTGAGCATTTTTATATCTCAAAAGCAAAGAGAAACAATAAAATGTGCAAAATGTATGGTTTTATGCTTGCAAAAATTATACTGTTTATTGTTTATACTGTCAGTGGGGGTGCTTATCTCGCTGGTGACCAGCAGCAGAATGTGAGAAAATGGAATGCTGTGTCAGGGGAAGTTCACACTGGACCTTAGGAGAGGGTTCTTCACTTCAGGCACTGGAAGAGGCTCCCAGAGAAGTGGTCATGGCACTGAGCCCTGTCAGAGCTCAAGGAGAGTCTTTTAATCACAAGGAGAGTCTTTTAATCACATGGTTTAGAGTTAGGTAGCCCAGTGAGGAGCAGAGAGTTAAGTTCCGTGATCCTTACAGATCCGTTCCAACCTAAGGTATTCTATGATTCCATGGAATAGTCAGGAGGAGTCCTATGGCAGGAAATACTTCTTGTCTTGTTTTTAAGACTTAACTAAAATAGTTTCAGAACTACTTAATATTTTGTATGAATACTGTAAGATAGAGTTACAGCATTTGCTGGTTTTGAAAGCAGTTATCAAGCTTCTGAATGTTGCCAAATCTTACAGGTTTTTGACATCTGTTGTATGTTCATATTTTAGTGGTGCTTGGTTTTAAAAATCATGTATGGAACATTTTTGAACTTTTTTTCCTTTCACATTAGGTTTGACAGAAATGGTAACTAAGACACAGAAGTACTTCCTATAAAATGCTTTGTACTTAAAATCTTGTAAAACTTAGGAAATTGAACTGTTACTTACCTTTTCTAGCACACTTTTAATGTTCTGTGCTTCAAAAAGACCAAAGGTTTTTACCTGTTTGAGTAATATCATAAAATAAACTATTATTTTTCAAGGCCTGTCTGCCAGGTTATAATTTGCAAAGGCACAAAAGTGACTTGGGAATATGAATACCATTTCCAGAAGTGAGCTGGGGGGTTAGCGTGGGTTAGACTAGCATATGTTTGCTGAGGAATCAACACCATGTGCAAGTTACACCAAGAATTATAGTCATTAATTCAGTTTCATCAAGGCTTCTAAACCAGAACTGTATCCATATCAATCATAATTCCTTAAATTAGCAGTTAGGGCTCTCTAATTAATAGAATATTAAGAAGGCAACCAGACACCTGAAGTTAGATGATGTCTGAAACACTCCATAATAATTATTTTGCTTGTGATTTTACTTCTTTCTCAGCATATATAACTTTTGGGCATCAATTTCTTTTTATGGTTCATTTTAGAAACAACAAATGAAGTTCCAGCAATGATGTCATCTCTATGGAAAAAATTAGACTATACACTTTCTCAGATCAGGTAATGTAGTTTTGAAACCAGGAAAAGTAATATTTCAGTGTAAGAGTGTCCCTGTGTTGACCAACTCCTAATATCATTGTATGAGAATACTTCTCTGTTTCCTCTGAGAGACAGTGAAAAAGATGGGTATGTGAGAGTTGATAGTTGAGCAGACATTTGAAGATTTTAAGGTGGGGCTGGCAGCTAAGGAGGGCATTAGTGTGAGCATGTGGCCTTCCTGTCATAAAACAATACATTATGACTCATTTAGAATCTGATACTTTTGTGGTTACTTGATGAAAAATGAAACAGTAAGCTTCACTTGAAGCATCTGTGACCATTGTTGGAAAGAATAAAAGTCACAATCAAGGGATTTTTCTGAAGGAATGTTTGGTTAGGACCAGACTGACATTAACCATTTGATGTCACACTGAGTAGTTGAGTGCTTTCATTATGCTCTATTAATTCATGTCACTTGCTTTATTTTTTTAGGAGCATGCAGAACTCAGATTTCAGATTTTCATCTAATCAGAGGAGTAAGTAACTGAGTCAATTCCATGGGATCAGTAGGTTTTATGTTAAAATTGTCTGCTTTGGCACAATTAGGGGCCTTCTGCAGGCACCAGAAGGTAATGCATGTCTGTTGTCTTCAGTGGTCTGTGGATTACTGTAATGATCAGGAAAGGAAAATAAGAAAAACTGAGCTTTTTGCAAGGGGCTAAAATTCTCTATTACAGCATTTTCTCTGCTGAAGAAAACTTTTTGGAAGTTTACATGGTTAGAAGGTTTACAAACTGCTGTTTCACTCTTGAAACTGCTGACTTAATTTGTGGTTCATAGATGAACTAAAAACATATACAGTCTCATTATAATGCAGTTGGATTTCTGTAGAAAGGGAACATAAAAACATATTATCGTCCTGTAGCATTTGATATGCGTACAAACGTATATCCAACCAAAATACAAAAACATACTTGTGGCACCTAGAGGTGTTTCTTTCATTACAAAAGCGGAAAATGAACTCTTAACAAAGGACAACTGGTTTACTTAAAAATAAGTTTTTCTCGGTAGCATTTTTACTGTATAAGAAAAGAGAGTGTGGAATATAGATAGTAATTGTTCTCAGATTTGAGAGTCACTGGATTGGGTGGTGTTTAAATTGGGTTGTTTAAATTTTTTTAAACAGATTTTGTGTGAATATCAGCAATCTTTTAAAATTCCTTTATCACGTCTTTTCATCTCGTCTTTGTTTCCAGTACGTACAAGAAGTGGAATTGTAGAAATGAAAAGGCAGAGAATGCTTCAGCAGTCAGCTCCTGCAAACTCAGGACTGTTGTCAGTAGCCCATCAGTCAGGGACACAGAATTCCTCTTGTCTTGTACCTCCTCAAGTAATTCACAGAACAACAATAAATCAAAGCATGCCACAGACAAGACTGAATACACTGCATGTGAACCAGTCACAAGCTCAAGAAAACAAGATCAATGGTAAGTGGAAAAATTTTTAAACTTTTTTTTTTTCTGTGAAAAATCCATGGCTATCGATAGAATCTGTTTTCTAAACTCAGGGCCAATCATCTTCCACCAAAAAGTTCCAGAAAATTCTTGCTTTGTTCCCCAGCTCTCTGGGCTGGTTCAGGTGATTAAAAGAAAAAAAGTGCCCAAAAGAGAGATGGCTCTTGCATACTTGCTTGCCAATGTGAGTTCAGAGATCAGAAGTGCATTAATTTGTGGTTATTCTGTTTTGTGCTCTCACCGTCACCCAGATGACTTGTTCTATCAGACAGGGACGATCTACATTAAGTGGATGTCTATTTCAGGATGTGTTTAATAGGAATGGTCCTTGTTTCCATGCTAGTACCAAATTACATTGTACGACTTTCCAGAAATAGATTGGAACATAGTAAATAATGTGTAGATCTCATAGTGCCTTAACAGTGTCACTGGAAAAGGTGTTGGCTTTGTGACTTCTTTTTTCTGTTTGTTTCCCTCTCTAAAGCAGGAGGTCTCATACACATTCAAGTTCCAACATCACAGGAACGAAGGCTTCATTCAAACTTGCTTTCTCCGGGAAGGCGGAAAAGGTAAACAGGGATGTGGGTTTGGTTTGGGGTGGGTTTTTTGTTTAATTGTTGAGAAATTATACAGTGTTCTAACCTTTAGTGTAAATTTTCTTCAGTGATGGAGGGTTTCAAATGTAAATCTGCTGGGGCGGGGGGGGGGGGGGGGGGGGGGGGGGCAGTGTTTGATGTTCCACAAAGGAAGTCAAAGAGCCTAACAGTGAACTGATAGGAGGCTACTCATACTTCTTTGTGTGCATTCTGTCTTTACTTCAGTATTAGACATAGGCAAATAATCTTGGAGCTGAGACTTGGTATTCCTTTCAAAATGTCCTTTTCAATTATGAAAATTCCTAATGTTGATAAAAATGTGCATTTAACTTCGCAAAACTATTGAATTAAGAAAATTTTGTCAGAGAAATATGAATATTTTCACTAAAAGTTATCTTGTTTTTTTTTACTGTAAGTAATTTTAGTGCCACTGCTGATAGATGTTTTCAGAAGAGCCTGTCACAGAACACTGTCTCCTGTAAAAACAGAACATTTCCTATTTATCATCTAAATTCTTACAGAACCTAATGTTTGTTTTCTTCTTTGAAAATAAGTGCTCCTTGAGAAGTCTTTATTTTCAGTGGTAATGCCCAAATCTGATTTTGAGTTTCAGTTAATTAGGATCCATTAACTGCTACCACCAGTTAGGATAATGTGGAGTAGAGGGGCAGTAAATGCTGAATAGTGGACATGGAATTTTGCCAGTTTGCCATTGGGCTGTTTACCTACAATCTCTAACTTTATAACTTCTGTAAAGGCAGACACAATAGATGCATAAGAGAGAATAGAACAGGTACCAGCTTTTACTGCATTTTCAGTACATAGTTAATTTTCTAGTGATTAAGATCTTCTGTTTGCTAAGAAGGAAGAGAAGCACATGATTTACTCACCATTAGGTCTGCTGTTTGCAATTTTCTCATTAACTACATCATAAATTTCCTGGAATGTTTCAGTGAATCTCAGAAGAGGAAAAGTATTGCAACATCTGGACCTCTTCCAGCAACTAGAAGTTCTCAAGACTCTGAAGAAGCAGTAATAGAAAAAGAAACTGAGCCCCTAGAAGAATTAATTGATGGTAACTTCCCAGTGAGTATATGCCTACAGAGGGTATTTACATTTAAGAAACAAATTCAAATTCAGGAGAACTAGTCTTTAACATGTTGTTCATCTTGGTTTTCACAGAAATTTCCTTTAGAAGATAAATGTATTGGTTTGTATTTGAACTAGCTCTTTTGTGTACTAAATTCATAAGGTTGACATGGCTATGCAAAGTTTTGTTTTTCTTGGTTTATTTGCTTTGCTAAAATACCTGTAGGCTGTCAGAACACAGTAATTCTTTGGAGAAGGGAAACCAGAAGGCACAATAAGCACTGCTGTACTTTTAGGAGAGTAGAAGTACAGGAATGTTTTGTGTTGATTTTCATAGCAGTATAATGCAGTCACAGGTGACTCTTTGTTAACAAGTCTTCTCTCTTTGAATTGATTTTTTAATATTATTTTTTACCAGTCAGTCAGAAATTCACGTTCCTTTTCTAGTGATGTTAAAAATAGAAACCTGACCACTTCTGTTTTCCAGCAACTGGTTATTGAAAATGCCAGAGAAAAAATCTTGAGCAACAAATCTCTTCAGGAGAAGCTCGCTGAAAACATTAACAAAATCCTGGGGAGGTAATAAAATGAACCTCTAAACTTCCCGTGTATTCTTATTTGATATATTTTTGAGTTTTGAACTAATGATGTATGTGTTGCAGTGATGGCAGTGTTGCTCAGGCCCCTAAACAGACAGACAGTGGTCCCACAGAACAGGAGACTTCAATTGATGAAATCCTTGGACTTCAGGTAGGTGTATATTGCCCTGTTCACATTGTTTTTAAGACCAGGCATGTGAGAAGGATCATTAGTGGGAACTGTGCTGAACCTCTGACATCTGAGGATATTCTCTCCTCTTCCTGTCCGTTCTTTTTGTTTCTATTTGCCAGCACAGCTGAGCCTCCCTGATGGTCCCCTCTGCAGGGGCGCCTTCTCAGCTTCCCTTGCAGAGGTGTAAACTCTGGCCTTGTGTGGTGCTGGGCAGGTTCAAGGAGCTGAGCTGACAGGACACTGCTGTTCTGCGGGAGCTCATTTTGTGCCAGTTTAGCATTCTGAATTCATTCCCAGTGCCTGTCCAAGGCAGCATAAGCATGCAGCAGGGTCGCAGCTAAGGGAGTGGGGTTGCTTCTGGCAGTAATTAGCTCACACTCAGACTGGATTTAAGAACTCTGTTCCAGGCATCAGCTGCCTGCTTCTCACTCAGTCTTTTGTACCAGTAATTGGATACCAGCTTCTCACTGGGGATCTAATCAATAGCCTTAGAGAAGAAAAAAGAATTTAAAATATCTTGCCGTCTCCAAATACACTTAATCTGATCTGATTTTTGTGATTTGCTCCAAGATAAGCGTGGATTATTCCGTGTGGAAAGAGAAATTATTTTTGGAGCCTAAATAATAATGATGCTTTTTCTCCAAATTTAGTATTTTCTTGCTTTTGGAAGTGATGTGCATTCTGCTTCTCCAAACTAAATACAGTGTTCTTCCTTCATTGTTCCATAAGCCTCAAGTGGACAATCACAGAATTAAAAAGGACTTTTAATGAGGGAAATGGCAATCTTTACAGCCCTCGTGAAAAAGACAGGAGAGTAGAGGCAGTTCTCTGTTCATGAAATAGAGGTGTCTGGTTTATAAATGCTCTTCTTCTGTTGCATGGTGATTTTAGGTCAACTGTTGTGAAAAATACAGAGCTAAAAAGCTGTATTACATTCTTCTAAGCAGAAATAAAGCAGCTTCTTGGTTTGGTTGGAGTTGCTGAGACAAAATCAAGAATATGGCATGGAATATCCACCCTTTAAACCACCCTATCAAAGGTTAGAGAGTGCTTAGAGGCTGTCCAGAAAGGCAGGAGAAACTTTGTATTTAATCACTTGGGTACTTAGTGGCTGCTCATTTTATTCCTGGGCTGCTACAGAACAAGTCAGCTTGAATCAGGAACTTTAGAGCACCATCCCATGTAGCTATGCTTTCCAAATGCCTTTCACACAGAAGTTATTGGAGGCTATATTATAGAATATGTGATGAAATATTATGAAATAAAACTTCCATTTCCTTAGTGTTGGCTTCTAGATATATATTCAAACCTAAGAAATTAGGATTAATTTGGGGCTTTTTTTACCAGTGGTTTGCTAGTATGGGCTCACAGTATCCATACCATGTGCATAAGCTTCCAGTGTAGCTTGAGATTTAGTCCTCCTTTTTTGTTAGTGCTGGCCATTATGCAGACAATGGTGGGAGCAATGTCGGACAGACACATTTGAGTATTGGAGAAACCTTATTTCTTAAACTTCAGTCCCTAAGATTTTTCAACAGCCATTATATTTGTGGCAGAAATGTACGCAGCATTAGTCTTTGTTTCTGTGCTGAGCAGAGATCTGAAAAGAAAACAATTTTTGTCTGTTTTTCCTTTTAAGTTCTGGAAGTAACTGTCTCACAGTTGTGTGTATCATGTCTTTTCTCAGGGTGAAATTCATATGTCAGAAGAGGCTATCCAGGACATTCTGGAACAGACAGAATCAGATCCAGCTTTCCAGGCTCTGTTTGACTGTTTTGATTATGGTAGGCTACATTGTATTCAGTTGCACTGTTACTGTAAAGCATCCTGAATGATGAGCTTTCCCAAGCATTGCTTGACCAAGCAAAGGAATTCAGCAGGCCCCTTGCAAGAGAAATGGCATTGATCTGCCTTAATACAGAATTAGATTTTTAGATATGTTTATACACAGCTATAAAGTACAGCATTTCTCTGTGGCTGATACTCTGGGTTTGTGCTGGCTCAGTGGTTGTTTTGTTGCTGTTATTTTAGACTCTCCATGTCTGAAGGGTGATAGTTTATACTTTTTTCCTGTTGTAAAATTTTCAGGGGTATCCTCACAATAACCATAAGGAGATCTTTACACTGCGATTCGTTTAAAAGGTAGTGATAACATATATATTTGGAAAATGACATATTTAACCATTCTTCATGCTTTATTTTGAAAGTAGGAAAGAGCAAGGTAAACAAGAACTTACCTGCTGGTATTTCTGGTCGGAATGGAGTAGAAAACGAAATCCTGGTGGGTGAGGATAGCCTGGAAACATTTGGAAGTTCTTTAGGAACAGAAGAAACTAACAGATGTAGGTTTTTGTTTTTTCTCTAAGATTTCTCTGTTAACTTTTCATTATGAAAATATTTTCAGACAATTTGTACATTTCAGATTTTTTTTTCCACTGGCAATATCCATGTGGACGTTTACATTGCATGAACATACAGATATACCTGGTCTGTTACAAAGTTGCAATCTGTTAGATTTAACAGTAGTCCCATCAATGTACCTGAAAGTTGCACTTTAATAAGCTCCTTAATGCAAACAGACTGTCAATAAATGGATGCTTTGCAGTATCCATTCTGGAACACATAAAGAGAATATTTTACATCTAACCATATTAATCTTTTATCTCTATTCTGTGAAGTATCTGTTCATCAATACACAAAAAGAGTCATACTATGGACAAGGGGGATATTAGTCTGTCTTAACCATTCTTAACAATAGTCCGTGAGTAGCAGGTATTTAGTGAAAGTATATGAGAAGTACAGCCAAGAGGTTTTTATCATGAAATGGTTTTTGTGCTTCTGGAAATCTGAGGTAGTGACCTGAGTTATTTACATGTTACATTTGTACTTATTAGTAATGTACAAACTGATTTTCCAGATTATCTTGTGTATGTATGTTTTATATATATATGTATGCTCAACTAGAACGTAAGGATGAGTAACATTCCCACTTAGTTTCATGTGAAGCAGTTTTCCATTGAGCTGATAAATTATTTCTAAAACACTCTGAAAGGACTGTCTGTTCTAATAATTATGGAACTGGTTTATTCTATCTTTTACAGGTGATAATTTGAGAGAGCCATTATCCTGTAAAGGCTTTCAGTTAGGAGAAACGTCATGTGGCTTGAAGACCAGCATTAATGATGATGATATGGCTAAGAAAAATCCAGCCAGTGAACAGCTGCCTGAAAACTGTAGAGCAGGGAAGCAGACTGAAGTACTTCCAGCCATTACCCCTGAACACATTAGAGAGCTTGAAATTGCCTTTGACTCAGTGTCTGGTTTGACTGAACCTAACAAGAGACCGAGTTCTGGTAGCAAATGTAATGAGCACTGTGCAGACACTTACGTTACAAAAGAGTCGTCTACATTAGTATCTGAGAGTGAGAGTGCTATGGAAATTGAAAATGGCCCACCAAGTCATAGTTCTCAAAGTAGTCCTAATTTAGAATATGGTCATTCTGGTACTCCACAGATTCCTTTGATTTCGGTGTCAGAGGATACTATAGCTGGTGAAAACAAAACTGATTCTGGAAGTAAATGTCCATTATCACCAGATACATCACTGTCTGAAAAAAGACTTCCTGGAGACCCTTCTGATGGGAGCCCTGGCCACAGTGCACTGCTGAGAAAAAACAACTCATCCATTTCTAGCCCATCAGCAGATACAGGAAAAGAAGAGACTGTAACCAGTGATCCAGCTGCCTTACCTGGTGTGTCACAGGAGAACTCCAGCCACCCCTCTAACCATCAGGACCAGAGCACACAGGCAGATTGTGCTGCAGGATCTGCCGTGGACATCACGGATCTTGATAAAACGGAGTTGCAGCTTGAAGTTGTTGATACTTCTAACAAAACTTACTCAAAGGATCAGCATACACTTGATAAGCCTTGTAAGAAAGATTTTAATCTCCCTTCAGGACTGTCAAACACAGAGGGTACACAAGGGGAGATGCAAGAACCTTCATCTTCTACAAAAGTAGACACTGATAACTTATATTTCTCTTCTGGTGATAATGCATGTACAGATATTTCTGTAGTATCCACTGAAAACAATCTTACTACCTCTGAAATATGCCATTCTCCTCTCCCTGAAACTGCATCCTCAACAGATGAGTCAGGTATTGAGGCCAAAAGTATAAGCAGTGTATCTTCTAGTAGTCAACCAATGGACGTTGATCCTTCTAATATAATGTCCCTCAAGATCATCATTAGTGATGATCCATTTATTACGTCAGACGCGGAGTTAAACAATGCTGTTTCCAGCATTACAGGAGAAAATTTGCCTACTATCATATTGTCATCTCCAGCCAAATCCCCAACCAAAACTACAGGCCTGCCCAAATGTCTGACTTCAGAAGACACAGAAAAAAATGTGGATTCAGCTCTGACAGAGCAGAATCTTCTTGTGCTTAGACCTAAGGATCCTGTGGTCACCTCGGTTAACACTCAGAATGAAGACTGCACTGGCTTTTCAGTTGCAGGTTCAACTCATCTTTCCAGCGAAGGGGGATTTATACAGTTGATGCCAGCCACAAGCACAGCTTTTGGGAATTCAAGCAACCTTTACATAGCCACCTGTATGACTGATCCAGCAACCTTGGGTGCAGCTGTAACACCATCAAATGTGGTTGTATTGCCTGGCAGTTCTATGCCACTGGCTTCCCAAGGTCCAGGTGTACAACAGTTGCGAACTCCTCCCAGATCCAGCAATACATTTCCAGCAAACCAGACTGTCTCCCCAAACTTCCCACAGGGTAATCTCATTATTAGAAAATTACTGGAAATGTGGTGTTTATACAGTGGGTTTGTTATTTTTTATGTTCCCCTAAGTGCATTCAAAGTAAACAATTTTTAAACTGCACTGTCCACTGCTTGAAACTTTCCAGGAGTTCCTTTTTTTTTTAGTGTATTAGTTGCTAGTAGAAATGAAATAAAACTATCAGAAGCCATTGATCAGGCTGCTTTGATAAAAAAAAAAAAAAAAAGCCTTATATTTCAGAAGCTTAAATTCTGTAATTTTTGCAGCACTAGATGTAGGAATCATATTTTGGTTTACACTAGAAAGCATTCCATTATTTTGGCTAAATAAAACAGGTTTTTATTTTTATAGGATTTCTGTTATAAATGGAATGCTTTGGGTTATAGGTATCCATATTTGGTGTAGATTACTGGGTATCTGTATCTAGTCCTTCCCAAATCACTTCCTTGGTTTTGTTTCATTTTTTAAAACCTAGTCTGTATGAGAAGTACATTTTAGTAAATATGAAAGTATAGCATTATTTCTTCCCATGATTTAAAAACTGGTACAAGCCTTTTTATTACTACAGTAATAAAAATTTTGAGTGCTTTTTAAAATGAAAAAAATTACTATAAACCAGCCATAATCACTACATTTAGATTTCTTTCAAAAACTAAGAACTTTTTGCAGTTACCCTTGAATTTCTGTGTGTAGTTATTTCAGTGAGGTCAGAGGCCAGTGCAATCAGAGACTAGTACATGCAAGGTCTTAGGGTACCAGCTTTTCTGTAATTAGGATCCCTTTATGCAACTGTTCCTTCAATGTTTTTTTCATAGAGAGAGGAACAGTTTTCTTTCCCTTTTGAAAATATTCTTCCATTTTGAATTAATGTGCTAGGATAGTTTCCATATTTTGTAATTCCTATATAGATGGCAGCTAAATAAGATATTTAATGTAACTTTTACTGGGTTTTATGAATCACTTTAATTTAAAGTTTAAATGTTAAGATAGGTTTGTCACATTTCAAGCTTTATTTTGAGCTACCTTTTGCAAAGGAAAACAGACTTTAACTAAATAATTCCTTATAAACTAAAAGTAAAACTGGCGCTTACCCTGTTTTCTAGTAGTGAACTATAGCAAAGACAGTAAAATTTTGCTAAAAATCCAGGGCTTTTCTTGCCACAGGTTTTGACCACACATAATTTTAAGAAAACCTGTCTTGAAGCTTTTCTTTTTACTGAAGTATTTTTAGTTTCTTTACAATCTTAACAGTTTGGTATTTTTTAGGTTCTGCCATTATAATTGCATCTCCAGTGCAGCCAGTTTTGCAAGGAATGGTGGGAATGATCCCTCTCTCCGTAGTGGGACAGAACGGAAATACGTTCTCAGCACCTGCCTGCCAGGTAGTACATCACAAATAAAGATTTTCAAAATTAAAGCTGCAGTGGTAAGAAGTGCTTGGGTAAATTGTAAGAGAGTATTTTGATTCTTTCAAGGTTCTTCACATGCCTGTGGCTAATCCAGTGTGCAATGGAAGTGTCCCAAAGCTTCCCATCCCTCCCAAATCACAGAAGATTCCTGGAGCAAGAAACAAGACTAATACAGGTACCTGCCTTGTGTTCTTGAGAGGGGCAGAAGAAAAGCAGAGAGTTTTAAGGACAAATCAGTTACAAGTAAAAAAAGTTTTCTAAATATCTCTGCTTCTATTCTTGGCAACTGCTGGGCTGTATTGAGAGAGATCTGTACCTACGGTTAGTGACTCTTGTTTGCTTAGTTTACAAAGAACTTCCAGCATATAACACAATTCCAGTTTTGGCATCAAGCTTATTTTCCAAAATGTAATGTTTCAAGGCTCTCGTGAAGTTTAATAAGTTTACTTTTTTTTATGTTTCTGGTTATTTTTTCATCTTGTTGGTGTTAAGTAGTTTACTGCTGCCATTGGAACCAAGACATATAGTAATGAAAATATTAGAAGAGTCAGGAGTTCTAAAAATTTATTAAGGAAATATATATATTAGAAGAGTTGCATGTTTTTATAAAAAATGCACTCTACTGTTTTCCTTTTGCCCTTTCAGGGCAGTAGGCTTCTGTATATTCTTTTCATTGAGACCTTGCTTCTTTATATAGTTAATTTTAACAAGACTAGAGTTATGTTCATTTCTCAGTGTTGGAAAGGGGTAAAGAAAAATAATAGGATAGTTTGTTTTGTCTTGCCAGAACTGTGTATTATCTATGTGTAGACAGCAAGCTTCTTCTTTGTTCTTTGCTAGTCTGATAATTAGTAAAGTTTAAAGTTACAAAATACTGCAGTTTGTTGCTGGGTTTTTCTTTATTGGTTCTTTGTCAGGTGAAATGTCATTGTACTGTGAAGTTACTTACCTGTCATTCATTAATACTTTATCTGTTGTTTCAGGAAAATTGGTACCAAATGTCTCTGAGCCTTTGAACCATGCCAATCCTCGAACACAGAGGTCAGTAGTGCTAGGTATTGAAACTTGCTTTCTTTCTCCTGTCATGAATTTCTTCATCCAGTGTTGCTGAGGAGAGGGGCTGTTTTTTAGTAGTGGCATAAGTACCCCCTTTCCTCCTACCTGTCTGCTAGGAGTATTGATACAGATGTGTG
The DNA here is from genome assembly GCF_009819655.1 of Sylvia atricapilla. Classification (NCBI taxonomy): domain Eukaryota; kingdom Metazoa; phylum Chordata; class Aves; order Passeriformes; family Sylviidae; genus Sylvia; species Sylvia atricapilla. Next base: position 41,363,642 of record NC_089141.1, on the reverse strand, counting down.
CTGGGAGTGGCGCAGCCTGTGCTAGAATTGTCTTGTCACTGTTCCTGTGTTAATTTTGTATGGCTTTGTCTTTATTTTCTCCTGTCTCAACTGTCAAACAAAAAAGGTTAGAGCGGAGTCTAAGCTAGGAGAATTCTCTGTTACATGTACTGGGATATTTAAATGACTGAAACCTTTGTTTTTTCTTTTCAGATGAGTGGTTTTGTAGTGTACTCTCATTGCCTTTACCATTCTCTGACACAAATCCAGTAGTTTATTAGATTGGGTTCTGCATCTGTTGTTTCAGCTGTGTGGATTAGAACTCTGCTTAGTCATTTAAAAAGTGATAACTGAATGCAAAGATGGTGAGGACAACAGCATGCTAACTTTATATTGATGAACATAACTTAATTTCTAATTGGGTTAGGTACTAGTTTTCTGTTGGGCAAATGAGAGAAGGAAGCAAGGCTGCATCTCCATACCATTAATGGACTTCTGAAAGAAAAGAATGTTATAACAAGCAAAAGAGTGTAGGAGGAGATCAGTAGTTCAATTTAAGTGTTAGAAGTGAAATGATCTTTTATTGTAAAAGTAGCACATACTTAACAAAAATTACCTATTTAGAACTCACTTAAAATGCTGGAAAAGTGGAGGTAAAAGAGAAACACTAAAGTCAACTTATTTAAAAATCCCAGCCATATATCAAGTTATACCAAATACATGCATGCAAAAGGTACTGATTTTTTAAAAAACACAGAAGCAAGATCTTGGATAATACCACTTCAATAATTCAGCTTTCTGTTAACTTTAATCAATCTCTGAGATGCATGGTTTGCATTGCAAAGAGAGCAAAATCTCCGCTACAAAGAGCTGTTATTTCTTACTTCTGTTTTCTACCTTCTGTTTCATCTCAAACTTAATGGAAATAAAACGAACTGCTACCACTCACAACTTTTCTACCATTTCAAAGGTACCCAGGTTACCACCCCAACCGCTTTACTTTTCCTCTGAGGAATCACAGAGGCTTATCTGCAGGGAGAGGGTCTTACAGGCATAGATGAATAATGCTGACGCTTCTCTTGGAAATGCGACATAAGCCAGGCAAAGGGCACAGACACAACAGTGGTCTGAGCTGACAGAGCAGAAGAATTCTTCTTTCCACAGCGTAGTGATGGTTTTTTCACGTGAATGGGGTTGGTTTTCAGGTGGAGACCACACCCCAGGGAGTTTGGATGTTGTTGTTCAGATGCCCACTGGAAGCTTTTTGTCTTGCTCAGTATCTCAGTATCTTTGAACAGCAAGTGCAAAGGGAAGAGTACAAGGCACACAAGTGATTATGTCCAGACTATTCTGGCAGCCTCTTAGGAATTTCAGCTCCAAGGACTTCCAGAGCCATAAGCAGGACTCTGGGATGGACTGTCCTGTCATGAATGCACTCAGTTTCTCTTTGAAGTAAACTACCAACATCCACAAATATCCCAAGGTAAAAAAGTTCCTAGGTTTAGTTACATGCATTATCCAGACTTCCTTGTTGTGTTTTGAACTTAATACCAGTGTTATTTGATGCCCTAAGTTTTTCTACTGGAAGGTACAGCAGACAGTTTCCTTTTTGAGGGCTTTCTTCACAGAGCTCTGTTGCATTTCCCCTCAGTGATCTCTCTTTCCAGGCTGAAGAGCCTCAGTCTGCGTGATTGTTCAGTGTACAGACTGTTTCATACCTTTTTGCCAAGAAGTCTCTTCTGAGCTTTCTGCAGTTGTCATTCCTTTTTCTTGGTCTTTACCTGTTGATGAAATACTTGTATTTGGGATGGAGAGAGCTTTTTTGAGGGATGGGTGGGGACTTCCAGCCAGCTGAAATTAAGTTGCCTAGTAAGAATAAACATGTCAATGAAATGTTTTCATCTTGTTTTCAGGGCTGGAAATGGGGACAAGCTTACCAATGCAGAACCAGGAAGGAAAGTGGAAGAGAACTTACCTGTTGCACCAGCAGAGAGCACAAGCTCAAATCCAAGACAGAGTGAGAGTCACAGGAGAGTGCTTCGTTTTGATAACCTCCTACCCGTTCCAGGAGGAAACAACCAAATTCAGGCTACTAAGAGCTCTTCCCAGAAGGAAAGAAATGAAAACCCTTTATTTGCTGTGGACTCAGCATCCTCCTCTGTTAAGGCACAGGTACCAAAGAGAGACAAAGAAAAAACATTGCCCAGAATTCTGTGTAGGCCAGAAGTCAGTAGCAACAGAAGCACATCTGCAAAGGAGCCACAGCCCGAGCGGAAGGCGGCAGCTGCAGGGCTTTCATCAGATCCCTTCCACAAGACGACAGCAAACAAAGAAAACGAGTTACGAAGGGATAGTGATGAAAAGCAGAAGAACCAGGACACTGCCAAACTCTCCAACGGCCAGCAAAGCGTGGCCTCATGGAGTGAGAAGACGGTGCCTTCGGTACAAGAGCTGAATAAGAAGCAGGGGTCACTGTCGAGTGGGGCTGGCAATGGCAAATCATCTGCGTCTGTTCCTTTGTCCTCCAAGGAGCCAAAGCGAGAACCCGCTAAAGCTTCCAGCCAAGGCCTCGGCCTGTCCAGCCCGTTCAGTAAGCAGTGTGTGGAGATGCTGCAGGACATTCAGTGGCAGAGCCCCGCTGGCAGGACAGCTGAAAACGGAGAACTGCCAGTACCGCGGACGCCGTCGGGAGTCGGGGACCGGCACGCGGATGACACCACGGACAGCGTCCGCACCCCGACCTGCCGGCGCTTCAGCGAGGACAGCGCCACGCCGCGCGTCATGGTGCCGCCCGCCACGCCCGACCTGCCCGCCTGCAGCCCGGCCAGCGAGACGGGCAGCGAGAACAGCGTCAGCATGGCCGCGCACACGCTCATGATCCTGTCGCGGGCCGCCATCGCCAGGACCAGCACCGCCACCCCCCTCAAGGACAACACCCAGCAGTTCAGGGCTTTGAGGAGCACCGTAAAGAAAAGGAAACTGGAGGACTTAAATGAGGGGGAGAGAAATTCTCGTTCTGCCAATAGAAAAGACCTTCAGAGCTCTCCAACACCATCAAAAAAAAAGAAAATCAAGGCAAGTACAAACATCTACTTCTTTCAATTAAAATTCTAAATATGTGTTATGTATCTTGGTGTATGCTATTTTAATGGAATGGTTCAGGGATGCCAGTGCCGATCCCTGACATCCTATTTAGATTAACCAGTGTTTCCAACTTTGTCCCTTGAGCATACCCTTAACTAAGCTTTCCTAAGATTGCTTTAGTCTTCAGATACACACGAGTAACTCCTACTAACTGTAAATAGGCACCAATGACAATTACATTATGGCTCCTAAAACATGAATGAGTTTCTAAATTCTCAGTTTCTAGGTGGAATGTAGGAATTAAGGCAAACTCAATGTAGGCCTTACTAGAATTCAGGCTGTTCTTGCATCCTTGTTTAGTGATACTCCCAGTCTCTGTAGTGTGCAGCACTGTGCCTTTGACTGAAGGATTTAAGGGCAAATAGCCAAGGTGCGAGACACAAAAAGGTGTCTTTGGATGTAAATAAATGTAAATAACCAAAAAGGAGCATAACTTTATAATTCCCATAGTTAGTTCTAGCATGCTCCTGAAACACCAGGACTGGAAAATGCTCCGTTCCACAGAGAGGGGGCACCTGGCAGTGTCTGAGTTCTGGGGCAGATTTGTGCAGGAACAGCTACAAGGTGGATGGAAGGATGAGGAAGAAAGGAATGCTTGCAGGCTCTTCAGTTCCCCCAGGTTCTTTGTATTTAACACAATTGTTGCTTTCCTCTCCTACAGAAAAAGAAGCTTCCAAATTCTTTTCCAGCAGGAATGGATGTGGACAAGTTCTTGTTGTCTTTGCATTATGATGAATGAACAAAAAGAAGTTGAAGTGGGGCCATCTGAAGCTCAGTGGAGTAGTGCTGAGGTTTTGTGTGGGAAGAGAAGTTAACTCTAAAGGGCAAGTTGCACTTTGAGTGCACTGAAGTTTCACTTTATAGCAAAGTCATGCTGTTTCTGAAGCAGGTAGAAAAGTGTAAATATCATTGAGTTGGTATATGTTTATTTTTGAAAAAGCACTTGCATAATTATAGAGCCATTTAAATTGCAAAACTGTAAATTTGTATAAATGAAATGTAAGAAAGATTGTACATTTCCTGTTAGACCACGTTGTCTGTGTTCTGCTGCTTTCTCTACTTACCCTCGGAAGCGCTCAGCCGGTCTGTGAAAAGGTGGTGTCTGTCACTCACCACTCTGACATGAGGCAGCTGCCTTGGCCACTTCTCGTTGTTCTGTTGAATCTGAAAGGGACTGAAATATTCAGCTCTAACTGGCTTGTGCTCAGCCTCTCTCGTTTTGTGACTGTCAAACCCGTGTTGTAAGGCTTTGAATGAAATAACAAAAATACAAATAGCTAAACTTTGGGCCAGTAAAACCTCAGAAAGTGTTCTGGTGAAGCTTTTCCCAGCCAGTGGTTCATACAAGAACTTTAATTTGGAGAGGCCTTCTCTGTTTACAGTATTTGCTACATAGGGAAGCCATTCAAATGCAAAAGCTGTTTTCAAGCAATGTACTTTTGTGTGGAGTCATGCCTCAATATGAATACTTCAAGTGAAGCAACATCTAAACAAGAATTACTGTGTGTTCTAATACAAAAGTCAATTCCCTCACCTTTCATTTTTACTGCTGAGTTCTACTATCTAACTTAAATTTTCAGCCAGATATGGAAAAATTTGCATCTGATTTTTCTGTTTAACAAAGAGGTTGTGATAGCTATTACACAAACTCTCCAAAAGGGGTGCAGGAGGGGCTCAGCCTACATTTTGCTGAGTGAGCACACCTTGCTCCAAAACTAAGAATCTTCTCTACTTGTATTTCTTCTTTTGTTCTCAAATTGTTGATGTCTTAAAAAAAAAATTACAAGTTTTCTTGTGAGAGATCTGTACAGCAACAGGGCAATGTTTCAGGTAGAATACAAGGATTCCTAAGGAACCAAGATTATGCAGTAGATGTTTATATTAAACCCATCCAATAACTAAATACTGCATAGCATTTACAGCTTGAATAAATATTTTTGTTTTAGTAAAAAGTTGTGTGTCTTGCTTGATGTTTTTAAATCCACTAAGCAGTATTGCAGGTCCTGAACAGAGAAGTCCTGTTGGTCAGTTGTTTTTGAAGACAAGGAGTTCAGTATTAAACACTGAGTTCTAATAACAATTGTCAGAGGGACTAGGGCAGGCAAGCACAAAATTGTCTTAAGCATTTTATGCTTAATACTGATGGTGATATTTAAAATTAATTTGCTGTTTGAGACCGAATGTAACTCTTGCCTGGGGCATCCACTACCCACCATAATGTTTCAGCTTGGGCACTCAGAAGCTGTGAAATACCCATTCACTTGCATAGGAAAAAAGTATCATCAGCACCAAGCTGCTGTCAATACAGCAAATCATTTTTAGGAGAAAACAGCCATTTCCAGTAGCAGCACTCTGTGAGTTAGCAAGAGAATTCCTTTTCAAGGGCCTTTAAGAAATGATATGTCAGTGACAGAGGGAGCCATAGTTACCATTCTTTATTGTCAGGTTTCAAGCCAAAATTAAAATTTGACATTGTTTATTTGTACTGTATAAAAACTTGCACTGATAAAGCAATAAAAGGCCAGTTGCCTAGATTTGTGATCATTGATGCTTTAGGAAATTTTAGAATAGCAGTTACAGAATTGATAAATAAGATGTAACAGCTACCACTTATAATTTTGATCAGAGAGCATTTAAGGCTGTGTTTCTGATGCTACTTGGGCTACAGCTTCTGTATCAGTATTGCAGAAGCACCTCCTCCTCCATTGCAGATTCCTGCAAGACCATACTGTCCTGGTTTCAAAGCATGGGCCATGTGAACGACAATTCTTGCTCCAGACATTCTAAATACAAGAAAAACAAAAGAACATAGCTTAGTTTAAAGGAAATTCTTAATTTGAAAGGAAATTCTTTTTTTTTGCCCTGTGGCAGTTGGCAAAATACAGTACCAACAAAAAACCTGAAACAACCCTTTTGTCTGCAGTTCTGTGTGATACAGATTAAGTACTGGAGCTAGAGAGGAATAAACACAAAGGTTCTTAAACATGGAGTTTTGTTTGTGTATGTTTGTATATAGCTAAAGCTTCTTTGGGAAGAAGAAATTACTTCTATGTCAGTCTGTGTACTACAGAGCACCTCTACATGCAGCAAAGCTCTTTCAAAGAAGGGAATACATCTCCCACGACCAAATCAATAGTAATGATTAAATTCAAACATACTCTTATTTGTTTAATACTCGTTTACCTAGAAGACAATGCCTCTGTGCAGGGCAAAACCCAGAGCTTATTTTGCTTACCCTATTGGATGTCCAAGAGAGACAGCACCTCCATTAATATTTACTTTCTGTGGATCAATGCCCAGCATTTTAATATTGGCCAGCACCACAACACTGAACGCTTCGTTGATTTCCCACATTGCAATATCTTCTTTTTTCAGGCCTGTCTCACTTAGAATCTAGAAATAATACAAAATAATTACTACTATGAAAAACTTAGGAAGCTCATTATAGAAATAATAGGTCTATTTTGAAGTCACTGACTCAGGCTGCCCATACTCTGATTTACAAACTCACATTTAGGAACCTCTTTGTCAGATGGGAAAAAGCGAAACTGGGGGACTAAACCACAAACTTGAGTTTTCACCAAAGAAGGAATGGAGAGCAGCCCATGTCAAGGATGCATTTCCATCACACAACACTAACACTGCTGCTGCAATGAGTCCATTTAAACTGACACAGTCCTGCTTCACACCATACACTTCTCTTCAGTTCCTTTTAGAACAAGTCGATCCTTCTATAAGCATATTTTGCCCTTTGGCCATACAAGCTGCAAAACTTCAAAGGTGTAAATATGTCTGAAGTTGCTAAAAGCAGCACAGAACAATATTCTCTTTCAAAATAGGTGTGAGAAATTTGTTAAGTCTGAAGATCTGCATTCTAGACTTGGTCCTCTGTGAAACATCTGTTCATTGTATTTATGACATCATCATAACTTCAATGCTAATTCAAGAAGACTCACTGAGAGGGAATGAACCAACAGTGGAATACTAGGGAAGTTCCTTTATTTCAAAATCCACTCAGTTTTATTCTCACCTTGGGAACAGCATATGCAGGTGCAATTGGAAAGTCAATAGGATCAACAGCAGCATCTGCAAAAGCTGAAAAAAGAAAAAAGTCAGAAAAGGTGTTAAAAGACCTTGTGTTTTTACCACACATTCCTTCATGCAAACAGCAAACACTGCCAGGATAGAAAAATTCTGAATACCATGGTCTATGAAATAGATGTATCTAAAATGTAGTCCTCTAAGTAAGCCACACAATAATATTTTCAGTTTATTATTATTATATATAGAAATTTCTGTTTATGGTCCAAAGTCCGCTGGTGTAACACCTGAATTTTCAAGGACTGTACTGGGAAGATGCAGCCATAATGTCAAATAACCAGCCAAAACAGGTCTCCCAGTCTGAGAGTATTTTCCAGGACTTGCCTGGAGGAAAGAAAGATCATACCTACTATCCGTGCCAAAGGTTTAACTTTCAGTCTCTTGGCTGCCTCTGTAGTCATCAGCACCAAAGCAGCTGCTCCATCATTTAGAGTACTGGCATTAGCAGCTGTAACTGTTCCTAGAAAAGGAAAAACATTCCTTAGAGGTGAAAGTGCTATGCAAAGCAGCTCCTGTATATCCTGTTAAGGACTGGTTTTCCCTGAGTTCATGGAACATGAAGTCTCAATCATTTGGTGAAACCTGTTGCACTGAGTTAACTAAAAATGAGTTCTTTCTTGATAACTATTTGGTGAAACAAATGCAGCCACAGGTATTTGTATCCTTATCCCAGTGCCCGTTTAGATCATGCCTTCCATGGCAGCTGCACTGCTGGCATTCTCACAGAATTCCAGCTCAGGAAGGGTTATGAATGAGTTGAGTTAGCCAGGAAGGTTTATAATTTACAGATTCAGGAAGCAATGGCAACTCTGTAAAGCCACTCCAGCCCCACAGCAACAAGAGTTTACACTTGGCAGAGACCAAGCCAATAGCAAAAGTGAAACCCTTCTCTCACTCTTTTTAAGGGAAATGTCCCAAACAGAGGTGTTCACTGGTTTAAGGTTCTTGGACCATCCTGTAATCCAATCCAGTTCATGCTGTTGAGCAGCATGTTTCTTTATCTCAACAGGCATTTAAAAATAAAGGGACTGTTGTTCACTGACTCCTGTGAACAGTACTGTCCACCCTGATCAAGCATCCTTGCACTTGGCAGAAAATGAAGCAGTTCTTTTAACAATATTTACCGTTTTCTTTTTGGAAAACAGCTTTCAGCTTTGGAACTTTACTGAAATCAACACGTTTGTATTCTTCATCTTCGTTCACTTCTGTATCTGGCTTCCCTGAAATTCAGATTTGGTTTAGTATTCTGTAGAACAGTTGGCAAAATACTGCCTTACATAAATAACTTACTTCAGCAAAAAAGTGCAAATGCATGTAAAGTGCACATCAAGAAATGTGCTTACCTAAACTGAAAAGAAGTTATTCCTTAATCAAATTTATTTACAGCAAATACATTTATACTGCCCAGTGGCTGAACAAAAAGGACAAAGAGTACCTTTAATGTAAATTAAAACAAATAGATGTCCTTAAGCCATAACTGAATTCAATAGCTAACCTTTCACTTAGACAAAAAAGAAGATACGGTGTGTAACAACAAAAAAAAATTGAAAACCAAAAACCAATGATAGGTCACTGACTGCTGTTCACCAGAAAGTCTGCCTAACAGAAAATTCTTAGGTGATCAGAATTAATGTTCCTGAGATTTGCATGTTTAAACAACACAATTTGCACTGAATATAGATAGTGTGACAGCTTTCTATGAGAAACGCAGTTCATCTCATCACACCTTTCCACAGTACCTTTTTTTGTAATAGTGACAGGAACTATTTCATTTTTCAGAACTCCTGAGTCCCAGGCTGTTTTGCTCTTGGTGTAAGAGCCTATGGCATACTTGTCTTGCTCCTCTCTGGAGATAGTGAACTTCTTTGCAGTGTTCTCAGCACAGTTGCCCTTGGAGAAAACCAGGCCTGTTAGGTTTGGTATTATTGCTGAAGATGCAAAACACAACTACAGCTGAAAAAACCTCAACCAGAGATTTCCAGAACTGAATATGACCAATATTTGGTGTCATATTTCTGATTTATACACTCGTGAACAAATAATAATGTTTGGTCTTGAAATATAATCATCAGATTTACCACATGTTTTCTGGATCCAGATGATCAAAGTCATAGAAGAACTTTGCTTACAAGGCTTTTTTTTTTTTTTTCCTCCAATTAAAAAACTGCATGCAAAAGTAAGTTTTAAAGTGCTTAGGGCTGACATCTTCAGAGACTGAAGATCATTGTTCAGCTGCAGAACCACACGTTCACATCCTTTTCCAAGTGTTTTCATTCCATTATTACCTTGCCTATTCCAAAAGTTACAAGAACAGGTCAACATACAGGGCTTTCAGAATCCCTAAAAATTGTAGAAATAAAAGTATCCCTTTTTTATAATAACTGGCATGAAATAAGTAGAATGAAACAACCAAAACATTTTATATATAGGCAAATCACGATTGTAATTATCAATTCATTATCAACACTAAGTGTCTAGTGACAAAAAAAAAAAATCATTAAGTCAACTGGAAAGACTTGCCCTTGAACAGGTTTTGTTCCACTCCTTGTTTCATTAGAAAACTCAATGAATGAACACAAAACCTTTCAGCATTGTGTCCCTCCAGTTCTTCAAACAAGCAACTTCATTTCTATGTAATTAATGAATTTAAAGTCTTCAAACCTCAAAGCACCAGCAACTTAGGCTACTGCCAAAGCACAGACAAGAGTAAGTTCCTAAAGCCATCCTACGGACTTGCTTGCATGTCCTCACAGACTGTTAAGGCTTTCTAAACAACCTGCATCTGCTGTAAGACAGAAAAGGTTCCAACATACGGCCCCCATCTATTAAAACTTTGTGTATTATAACCAACTGCTCTCACAACAGGGAACTATCAAAGCCACCCTTAAGATTCCTGTAAAATCCTCACATTCAAAATCCATTTTAGCTGAAATGCAGGAATGAATTTCAACATTCCCACATAGCCTAAGCACTAGAGTGCAAAAAGAATAAATCATACACAAGTGAGGCCTGTATTCCAATCTCTGGATCACAGTAAATATTCTTCAAGACATGTTTTCCTGTATCCCAGCAAGAACCTCAACTGATCAATCAATAATGCCCTACAGGTGTGAATTACCACTGGTAAAGGTCAGGAACATTCATAAGCTGAAAGTAGCCATTCTCTTTTCAAACTTTTCTTCCCTGGTGATTGCTCTTGACTATCTTTGCATCAGTTGTTTTCCAAACCCATCCTAAGTTTGCCCTTGTTTGTCCAATTTAAGCAGGGTAACCCCTGCTGATGAGTAAGCACACCAGCTGACTCAAACCTTCCCACAGGAGATAGGAGATATGTACTCTGGGGGAGGGAAAAGCACGAGCCTGCTGGATCCTACAGAGCAGGTACCCTCAAAGACACCAAGCAACTTCATTGCCCCCTTCCTCAGATGGAGCAACAGCAACCCACCAGCAGCAGAATTAATTTTTCTCTTAATGCCTGCGTTAGGCTATTCAGACTGCAGAGACAGGTTAATTACTAACACACAAACTGCTGTGCTATGTTGGTCTTCTGTCCAGTCCCTCCACTGCAGCTACTGCAGGAAACCTGGAAATGGAAGACTTTTTCCTCCTCATTTCCAGGCTTGCTAGATGAAGCAGTTTCATAACAACTATAAGCAAGCTCTTCAGATCTGCATTAGGTCTATCTATATTGAGCACTGTGCAGGAATATTTACCATATGGATATGGTTGTAAACATCTGTCAGCCCATCTTTTACTATTAGGTCTTCCAGCTTTACTCCTCCATAAGGTGTTGCCCCTCTGCTCATCGTGTAGGGAACATTAGACATGCTCTCCATTCCACCAGCAACCATGACATCCTGCCCAAAGGAAACAAGATAAAATTAATACTCATGCTGTGTGTTCTCCATGACTTCTTGTAGGAACAATATTAGTAAAACCTTAAGCACAGATGCCTCATATTTCTGAGGAGTCTTAGAGAAAGAGAAAAAAAAAACCCCACCCTTGAGCATTTAGAAAGCAAACAACAGGAAAAACTGAAGATAGCTAATCCCCCCTGGCAGAAACATGACATGAAGTAATAAATAAAAGAAAGAAGGCTGGAGACAAAACTATTGAAAGGACAGGCAAGCTGGAAAGGCAGTGGAGATTTGGAAGCAGCAGCAGATCAGAGGAACAAGAGTCCCTGGCATTTCAATTCCATAAAGTGAAAGACCTGGAGAGAGAGCCAGTACAATTGTTTATATAATAGTGTACACTGATTCAAGCCACTGGGAACCATCACTTGACAGTCATACTACAGATACTTCACAGCCCACAGCCTGTGGAAAAGCAAACCAATACCAACCCCCCATAATTTATAGCTCTAAGAGACTAATAACTGGCTGAGTCTCTGCTTTTGCTGAGACTGGCAGCACAGCTTGTGTGATGAATTCAGCTGAAAACTCCACTTCTATTCAGAGCTCATGGCCTACATCTGTCAAACCAACCAAAGGCACAACCACTCTCATGAAGTCATTGGATATAAATGACTAAATCCAAATGTAGCTGTTTACAAAGACATGCTGGGCCTGGTTCAAAGTCTGGTGACAAGATTTCCATGAACTTCAGCAGGCCCCAGACAAAGTGCTGTTCTCTGCAAAGCAAGGCCAAAGCAATAAAGCAGTTGCTTAACTCCAGTTACACTGTGATTTCCACAGAAGGGACATCAAAACTTACATACATTATTTTTGTTCTAAACACACATAAAAGCATTCCTCACTTATGAGCCACTTACTTTTAAAGCCAAATATATATAATTGAATGGATGATATTTTCACTACAGAGAACCAAAGATACTGCCAAAATGTTTTGCATGTAGAATTAAAAAAACAGCCTGAAATGTCCTTCTTCACATTCACACTTCTCCCACATTCTTTGCTGCACAGCATTTAATGGCTTACTGAAAATGATGTATTCTCCTGTCCTCCCATCAAGTGACAGAATTTTTCCCATTGTATAGAAAATCTTGTAAGAGAGTTGACAGAGATGAGCAATTCTCCTTCATCAAGCTCTTTAATGAAAAAGCTTAATCAGCAACAATAAAGTCCACCTCTTCTAAAACAACAAAAAAACCTAAAATATCTTTAGTGTACTTGGAAGCAACACTGCTTGAATATGTGTTAATTCATTTAAATGTTAACACTGTCTGAAAGTCTAATCACCAAAAACTAAGTCTATAAAAATTTCTCCACCTTTTCAAAACTGAAAGCTTGAAAATTCCCTTAATTATATTTTGGGGTCTGGACTGGTAGGAGTGGTGAGGGTAGAGCAGTAGAGATGATGTAAATACCCCCAAACAGCCCACCTTCTTTTCTCAGCTCTAAAAACATGTCTGAATTTTCCAACTATAGCATTCACTTTCTTGTCTGTTTTGAACTCAAACATACTTAAATGACTATAAAATTATGGTTGCATAAACAAACAACAGAAACCCTTGCTAATTAGCTTTATTACCCCAAGCCAAAACACAATCCCAAATCAAAGAGCAAATTGGTAGGACAGGATCTACAACATTAACTGTGTGCTTTTTTCCATAGAACAGCACAAAATCCACATACCTGACTCCCACACATGAGGCTTTGTGCTGCCATCATGATTGATTTCATTCCTGAAGCACAGACTTTATTGACAGTTGTGGAAGGAGTGGCAATTGGCAGACCTGAGTCAAAGAAGTTGTTTGTACAGCTGTTATTTGAAGGGTAGACTTCAGTATTTTAGTGGTGTTTTAGCAACATTTCATATGGCACACATTTTCTTATCCTAGCCCAGGATGTCCAGCTTGCATTATTAAGCCTGCCAGGACATTTATCTACACTTATCCACAGTTACCATCCCTCTAGGAGACCCCTGTTGCTTCTCCCCTTCCAACAACTGACTTGTGATAAGGAGGAAGGCAAGGAAATGTAAGATCAAGGAAGGGACTCTGTTCCCAAAACCCTGATCCCTGCATCTAAGTGGCATCCAAGGATGAAAAAAGCATAAATAAGCTGCAGAATTTAGCAACTGGTGACCAGAGAGACCCCAGGCAAGGCTGGACAGGGCTCTGAGCACCCTGGTCTAATGGAAGGTGTCCTTGCCCACAGCAGGGGGGTTGGAATGAGATCAGTAAGGTTCCTTCCAACTCAAGACACTATATAATTCTCTGAAAGAAAAGAGCCACATCTATCACTTTGCCTAACATGGAAGTAGTTCCTTCTCCTTCAAAAATGTGCTGGAACAGATCCAAGAAAGTACACAGTTCTTCCCTGACCCAAAGACTTTCCTAGAAACATGCTAAGGTATGGAATCCCACCCCCACAGAAAAAGAGAGAAGAAAATAATTTCTGCAGCCCAATAACTTTCATGTTACAGCTAACATTATATAGTGAATCCTTCCAGTGTCAGCTCCAGACTCCACAGGAAGATGAGTTGTACATACTCATGAGCTGAAAGAAACTCAATGACTCCTTATCCAGTAAGAATTAAGAGTAATGATATACTGAAGAAAAAAAAAAGTCTGTTTTGTGAAAGATTCAGAGCAGCATCCACCATGAATGTAAAATACTGTGGAATTACCAGCCTGGTCTCCAGTACTGTCTTCTCCAGGTTCTACAAACACTGTAGGCAGTAACATCCCACTTGCAGGACTGCAACACACACCCTTCACCCATCACAGGGAAAAAAGCATCCACAGACTGTCCTGACAAAGGGCAGCCCATCACCCTGCTTTAACTCACAGACCAACAGATTCCAGCTACATCAAGACAGAAAACGTTCAACCACAGTGTCAAGAGAAGGAATACCTGCACCCAAGACTGCTTGTCTTGCTGGAGCTTGTCCTTGTCCAGCCTGCAGGACATTGCCCATATAGGCCTCTTTCACTTCTTCCGCAGGGATTCCTATAAAACAAAATTGGTTTGATTCAGGATCCTCTTGACAAAGGTTCTTATTGAAGTTTTCTATCAAAGACTAAGAAAACTTGCCACATCCAACCCATGTGCAAACAGAACCCAGACTCCTGTGGGTGCATTCCAGATCTCTGCCCTCATATTCATGAAGTATGGTGGACTGCTGACCCATCCAGAAGATAATTCCCCTGATACCCTGCAGAACAAGCTGCAGGTATTTCACTGAAGTCAACATTTCCAAGTCTCACTAATCACCTGAGAAGCTCGATTTTCAAGGACAGTTAAATGCGCAAAACTTTTTTTGTGCTAGCATTATGTCTAAAGACAGTTTTGTTTCTTTAGCAAGGGCAAGCTAAGGCCACAGCAAGCTACCACCAGAGAGAAGAGGTCTGCTCTCCTGCTGCATCTCTTGCAACAGCCCTGGTGTCCAAGTTCCTGTAGTACTAACCCTCCTCTCCCCTAAAAAAACTTTTTTGCTAGATTAAATCCACCAAAAGGCTGACAAGGCTGTCCTTCAAGTACATATGCCATATAAAAATGGGCAGAGAAAGGAAAGGCCACTGATCTCAGCAATAAGTAGCCTTTGCATCAGCTTACAGATCATAAAAGGCCATCCCAAAAAACCAACTACCATGTTCAATCACATTTGGACTAGCACAGATAACCCTAGGTTACATTCTGCTCCTAGAAGCAGCACTTAATTCAGATTGAACCAAAGCCTGACAGTCAACTTCATTTAAACGGCTTTTGCGGATAGACTTAAAAATGCCACAGGAGCAAAAAACCCAGGACATTGCAAGTTTTTTTCACTATCAAGCCATTGAAAAGACACTGAGCCACTTGATGCTTTCTTTGTCACAGGAAAAAAATGTGTATACATACCTGCTCTGTCAATTGCTCCCTTAATTGCAATGGAACCAAGTTTAGTGGCTGGCAGTGATGAAAGAGATCCTTGGAAAGATCCAATAGGTGTCCTTACAGCACTTGCTATCACCACCTCCTAAGTGCAGAAGAACAGAGCACAAGTCACAATCTCTCTCACAATTGCACACATATCCCAGTATTTTTAAAATGTATCTACTTCCTATTATTTCACTGTTTGCTACAGCTTCTCTTTCATCCTGCAAGCATTTCAGAGCACTAAAATCTTTATTGATGCATGGAAAGTAAGCATAAGGAAAGTAAGATGGGTGTGCGGCTGCAGCTTACAACTTTAGGATCACGGAGCTGTGGTGAGATGGCTCCCATGGCTGGAGTGCTGCCATGCAGGGAAAAGGGCTCTCCAGGAAGGACAGGTCCAGAAGACAAGGCAAGGGAGGAGAGGAGAGGCCTTGAGCATTATGGGACAGAACAGGTGGAGTGCATTGAACTCAGCCTTGGAATTGATGATGTTTGCAAGAATCTTGAACATCCTGGAGCAAAAGGGCATCAAAAAAAGCTGATTGATGTTCAAGGATTACCCCCTCTAAGCTCCAGAGCAATCCATTCCAACAAGCAGTAAGTTGGGTAGAAATGCCAGGATGGACACCAAAACTCACACACAAAAATGAACCATACAGGAGATGGAAATGGGGACAGAGAATCTGGCACAGAGTCTGAGCATGCAGGGATGAGGTTATGAAAGCCAAGAGCTGAATTTGGCAAGGGGTGTTAAAGGCAGCAGGAAGGGCTTCCATGAGCACCTAAGTAGCAAGGAAGATATGGGCCTGCTGCTGATTTGGGCAGGGGACATGGTGACAAAGGACAAGGCTGAAGCACTGAATGCCTTCTTTGCCTGAGTCTTCAGGAATCCCAGGCCCCAGAGACTGGAAACAAGTCAGGGCAAACTGGACATACACAAATCCTTGGGTCCTGATCAGATGCCCCCACGACTTGTGTGGGAGCTGGCAGGTGACATTTCAATAATGCTGGAATGGTCACAGCAATCAGGAGTGGTGCCCAAGGAGTGGTGAAAGGCTAATCCTCAAGAAGGGTAAGAAAGAGGACCCAGGGAACTGCAGGTCAGTCCGACCCACCTTAACCCCTGGAAAGGTGATGACGCAACTAATCCTAAAAATCCATTTACATGAACAAGAAAATCATCAGGAGTCATCAGCATGGATTCACCTAGGGGAAGCCATGCTCAGACAAACTGCCAGCTTTCTACAGTCAAGAGCCTGGTTTGGCAGAGGACGGGAGAGCAGACATTGTCTTCCTGGACTACAGTGAAGTTTTCACCACTGCCTCCCATAAAATCCTCATACAGAAGCTAATGAAGGATGGGCTACACCAGCAGACAGTGAGGTGGATGGATGGAAAAGGACTGAATGGCCAGGCTGGGGGTGATGACAGAGGTACAAAGTCTGGTTGGAGTCTGGCTAGTTACCAGTGATGCACCCCACCGGGTCCAGTCCTCTGCAACATCTTCCTTAATGAACTGGATGATGGTGCAGTGGACCCTCAGCAGGTTTGCTGTTGACACCAAACTGGGAGGAGTGGCTGATACACTAGAGGGTTGTAGTGCCACAGAGAACTTCAACGGTGGCACCTCATCATTAATACTGGAAGGAAGGGTGCAAAGAAGGTAAAGCCAAATTCTTTTCAGTGCTGCCCAGTGACAGGACCAGTGGGCACAAACTGACACAAAGGAGCTCTCAGTGAACATCAGGAAACACTTCTCCACTGGGAGTGTGACTGAACTCTGGCACAGGTTACCCAGAGTGCTTGTGAAGTCTCCACCCCTGAATATATTCAAAAGCCCAGATGCCAGCAGAATGTGTAAGCAGCAGTTTAAGACATTCAACCCTACGGTAGTAGCAAAAGCAATTTACTATTATTTCACCTCTTAGCTTTAGTGCTACATCCACATGCACACCTGATAACCCTGTGAGAGCAGCATGAGAATCTGGCATTCCAGCTGTATTGGTTTGAGTGAAAATTAACCACAAAGCTTTACAGGACCTGGTCATGAGAGATTATTTATTTAGACAGGAAAAGAAAGAAAACAGTAGGGGAAAAAAATACTTATTTAAAACTCAAAAGGGCTGTCTATTACTGTAACCCCTTTATCACGATTGACTTCACTGATAATAACACATCTGTCCTCGTCTTTCACATTGTAACAACAAGTTGCAGGATAACACAAATCATTTCAAAGGATCAGCTGATATCAGCTATCTTTTCCTATTCTGGGTTGATAGTTACATGAAGCTTACGTCAGCTGACACACTTCTAATTTTGTCCCACACTTAGCAAATCAAAATAAAAATGGCAATCTCACTTTTATTTCAGATTTTGCAGTAAAATGTGGCTTGGGCACAAGTGACACCGTCTTTAAGGCATTTTTTTTTTGTGATTATTTCCTTTAAAATGTCAGTGATTAACAAACAAATCTAAAATAGCAATTTGTTAGTCAGATAGTGCCTTATACTTACATTTAAAGTACGCTGTGAGGCATAGCCACGGCTTGTATACTTCAGAGCCTGAAAACAAGAAACTCCTCAGAATCTCATATCAGGAAAGCCAATGCCATATTGTTTCATTATGTAACATACCCATTTTCACATTTTCATAGAAGTCACTATTTCAAAAATTAATATCTAAGAAACACTGAAAAATATTAAAAAATCATAACATGCCTTTTAAAGGAAGTGTAGTCTAGTACAGTCTCACCATAACATCTGTGATAAAATGCTTTCTGAAAAATAAACAAATACTCCTTCAAAACCAACACCAAATTCATTTTGTCCAAGTCCATTATGTACACCTGCAGCATATGCCTAAGCCAAGGGTGAGTGGTGTTATCTTGGAAAAGTTTACTAGCCCCTCTGTCTGCTTCCCTGGACTTTGCTTCATTCATTCCTATCATTGACTCCACTGCTTTATAAACAGTGGCAGTTTGCACCAACAGCTCCCATTCCCTTGGTGTTTCATAAACAAAAATGAAGATAGCTAACTTAGAACGTCACACCAAAAGAGAAGAATAAAATGGGATTATTTAGTTAGAGCAGTCTAATTCACCAGTCAGTAGCTTCATTTAATTAAGCAGTGCCAAGATACAAAAATACATCTGTAGGTATTGTTTCTTACATTAACAGAATGAGCTCTGCATTAGTGATTTAAACCACTTTCTTTAGTGATTTCCTCTGATAATTTAGCCATTTCAGCACAGTGGAAACTTCTGGCTATCACTGAACTAGAGCTAAGTAAATACTAATTAAAAACAACTGCTTAAGGACACCAAAAGAACACCACCATTTTTATTCAAATTAGAAAATGCTTTCTGGCTGTGTCTGCAATACAAAAATTTCATCTGTTTCTCCTCTTCATTTGCCAACCTTCAGCAAACAAAAGCCTGATTATTTTTACTGTTTTGAATGAATTGTTTGATTTTTGTTCTGTTTAGGGGTTTGGGGATTTTTGTTTGTCTGCTTTTCTCCCCAGCTCATGTCATAATACCCAGCAAGAAGTTTCAAATCAAACTTTCCCTGAAAAATAATTATGCCTCTTACAGGGCTTTAATAGCAGTACTTTCAAGGGTCAATGTCAAAAAAACCAAAACTAAAGCAAGCCAATCAAAACCCCCCGCCTAACAAAATCAATACTTATACTACTAAAAAAAAAAAAATAAATAAAAAAAAGCCCTTACTGCACAAGGCCTGAAATTCAAACTGGACAAACCAGACAATTGTTTGCCAAGTGCAACTAGCGTCTGCTAGGAGCGTTCACACCTGTCGTGAGGGAAGGAAGGAGGGAGGGAAGGAGGGAAGGAAGGCCCCACTTCCACAGCCGGTAAAACGCAACCTTCAGCTTTGCATACAGCAATTCGGATGCGATCCACGTGTCCTCCCTTCCTTCCCAGCACAGCTCCCTACCGCCGTGGCGGCCGCCAGCGCTCCGGGCAAGGCAGGCACTGCCAGCACCTGCATCCCACAGTGCCGCCAGGCACACAGCCTTTGTGGGCAGCAGCACCCCACCGCCCAGCTGAGAAACAACACCTACAGGCGCAATTCTGTATCTTTACGCTGCTTAATTAGAAGACTCCAACCCGCTTGCTGCCCCTGCCCCGGCTGGGACATCCCTATGGCTGCAGCGGGTACTGACGGGGCTCGGCAGCCGCGGCACTCCCGGCTGACCGTGGAAAAGGACGCGCTCAGGATCGGGGATAAAGGTCCCGCCGGGCTTAGTGCGGGGCCCACGGCTGCGGGAGAGGCCGCCCTTCATCCACCAGCGGCTTCACCCTTCACCCCCCACCCTGCCCGGGACCCGTTCCTTCCGCTCGGCTGCCTCCCGGGCCGGGGGTTTTCGCAGGGGTGAGGGCGTAGCCGCCCCGCCGCGGGGGCGGTGTGACCTTGGCCGAGCCTTTCTGGGCCCGGCGGCGGGGCCGGGGCTGCGCAGAGAAGGAGAAGGGAAAGCTGAGCCCGCGGTCGCCTCACCCGCAGCAGCCCCGCAGCCGGCCGCCGCCCGCTCAGCATCGCCCCCGCTGCCGCCGCCATGTTCCCGCCGCCGTCCCCGTCACCTTCAGCGCCGCCACCGCCCCCGCCTATAGCCGGCGGCGCCCCGCCCCCTGCCCGCAGCCATTGGCCCCGCGGCCCAGGGCCGTGCCACGCCCGCGCCTGCCATTGGCTGGGGCGGAAGGCGGGCGGCGGCGTCAGAGGGGCCGGCACGTGCGGCGGCTGAGGGGCGGGTGCTGCCGCGTGCGCGGGATCTCCGCTCCCCGGGAGCTCCTTTAGGCACCGGGAGGAATGTCTTCACGGGAAGGGTGAAGGCACACCGGAATGCGCTGCCCAGGGAGGCGGTGGAGTCACCGTGCCTGGAGGTGTTTAAAGAAAGGTGGGCGTGGCACTCAGTGCCACGGTCTGGTTGACACGGCTGTTGGTGGACTCGATGATCCCGGAGGTCTTTTCCAACCGAACGGATTCTGTGGTTCCGCAGCGCCAGGCGAGTTCCTCTCGCCGGCGGTGCTGCCGCTCGGGGGTACCGGCGGTACAGCCTCGGGCGCGGGGCGGACAGTCCGGGATGCCGAGCCAAGAAGGAAAACCACTGGTAGCCAACCGTATGGAGACCGCGTGGAAGATCCTTGCGGAGAAAGAGCCACCCCCGGGGGTGTGTCCTCTCCGCCGCCGAGGCCCTGCTCCGGCCCTCCTCGGCCCGGCCCCCGCCGCCGCCCGCTGCGAGTCAAACTGACCTGAGCCGCGGGCATTTAATCCCGTGTCGGAAACATCCTACGCGTGACAAGGTCAGTGGGGATCAAAGTGCCGAGTACTGCTGAGCCAGGGACGCTTTGTGTCTGGCGTGCCTTGTACTGCAGCTGCGTGCTGTTTTCACAAGGGTCGGCAACTTAACTCCCCCTAAAACCCTTCCCGCCTGGCCCTGGCATAAACCCTTAACACTGTTACCTCAGAATTCAAACGTGGCCGAGAACGGTGCGGACAGCTCCCCTCACAGAAGGACTGATGCCAGCTCAACCCCAGCTGAGTCTCAGGCTCCCCATCCCAGCTCCACGGCCTTTTCTGCACTGTGCTTTCTCACCGCACACTCTCTTCTTGTCCCTGAACCTTGATTTCTAGGCGAAGGCCAGCACTAAAACTCTACAGCTGTTTGCCAGCCTGTCGGTGCCTCTCTTCGCCTTGTCTCTCCAACGTGCACACAGCTAGGCCAGGAGAAGCCTTTCCCGGTCTCAAGCTTTATATCTCAAAGTAGGAGGCTCAAAACAAAGAATTCTCTGAATTGTGCTGTTGCACACAGTCTAGAACAAGTAACTGTGTATTTGTTTCTGATCAGTCTCTTCTCCTCAACCACTTTTTTAATCCCTGAAGGAGTTAGTGTTACTGTTACAGTAACCCACAACAAGCTTTCCCCAGAGCTGATGTCTACCAGTCACAAACAGCAGGGTTTACTTACTTGAACCTTTCCATCCTCTTCTACCACACGCTAGAAAAAATTGTAAGAACCAAGCTTTGGATATAGCACCTAGAAAGCAAGAGTATTTCAACAACTTGTTAACATCCATTTGCTGCCTTAACTTTTTTTTTTTTTTTTTTTTTAATTTGATCTTCACATTGTAGAACTAACACTGACATTTGTCAAAACTACTTCAAATTAATTTTCCGTTCTACATCTCATTCATTTCCCCATGACAGAGGATTTCACTTTGCTCTCAAAAATAAAATACTTCTTGCTTTCTATATATATATCCAAAGATTCTCCCAACATGCAGCAAGAGGCTGATTGGGACAGGCACTGGTGAGGGAAGCATTTGTACTCCTTCACTTCCTTGACTCTTGGTAGCTGATGTTCTAAGGTGGTCTAGTCTAGACCTTTGATTTAGAGACAGAGTTTTCAAGTTCAAGCCAGAGATGACACAGGAACTGACAAATATTGTTTCAGGAAGAACTGAAGATTTTACTCTGAAAATATATATGTAGCATATAGCAAAAACAATCCAGGTTGGATGAAGACATTTTTCAGAAATGAGTAATGCCAAAAACATGCAAACCCATAAAGGTCTTACTTAACTCTGCCTTTACTCCTGCAGTGTAAAGCTCTTTTTCAGGGATATAACCTGCTAATACACTAGGACTAACATTCTTTAATTTTGGTGTCCACTGATAGACTATTAAAAAGTCACACTGCACTGCTCTTCCTTAGCTCAGCCGGTGGTATTTGCTTTGGACATGCCCTGGATCCACAGAGGGAAGTGGCAGCTGCATTCATGCCCCCAGCCATTTTTTCTTACACGTTCCAGGTCGCATGCAGGAGCTGAGGCACAGTATCCAACTGGATTTCCATACTGGATCACTAAAATAAATGAGGATCAAATGCCAGACACCATCTCACCATGTAGCTAGAGATGTTGAGATATATCAAGGAGCAGATCAAGAGCACAAGTCCTCTGAGGAGCAACTGAGGGAGCCGGTGTTGTTTAACTTGGAGAAAAGGAAACTCAAGGAGACCTCATCACTCTGCCTGAAAGGAGGTTGTAGCCAAGGGTGGTGGGGTTGGTCTCTTCTACCAAGTAACAAAAAAATGGTCTCAAGTTCTGCCAAGGAAGGTTTAGATTGAATATTAAGAAAACTTTTTTTTATGGAAAGGGCTGTCAAGCAGTAAAACAGGGAAGTGAGCCACCTTCCCTGAACTTAGTTAAAAAATGTGTAGATCTGGCACTCAGGGACACTGATGGTTTAGTGGTGCACTTGGCAGGGTTGGGCTAATGGTTGGACTCAAGGGTCTTTTCCAGCCTAAACAATTCTATGATCCTATGTTAACAGGTAAAGCAAAGAAGAAAATAAAACCACATTCTCACTTCATCAGAAGAATGAATCAGGTTTAGCCTTTTGTATTTAGGTAAGTGATTCTACCTTAACAATTTACAAGGGTAGGAGTTGAATCAGCCAAGGATGTCCTGAGATAACTGGCCACTAGAGAACAACTTCTGAAAAACCATTGTGAAAGACAAATATTGCCCTAACAGAGGGAAAGAAGTCTGGAAATAATAGCAACCTGCCATCAAAATTCTGCCTGCAAGAACTGCCAGTTGTCAATTGCCATGCACAGTATTGAGCAGTCACTCAAAAATAGCTGTTTTTTTCTATACTGTAGTTCTAAACTCTGCATGTACCAGAAAGCACAAAACACTGATGTTAGCTGGTGCACTTAAAGAAAGGAGTTAAAATGTAACATTCACATTAAAAAGAGAGATTCACATTAAAAAGCAAGGACAACCAGAGAAGAAAAGCCATTACATTAAAAGCACTCCTTCAGGGCAAGTGACTGTTCCCACATCACAGTTTACTGCAGGATCAGCTACCTGAAGGCCCCAGTGGCAAGACCAGTAACTTTCAGTGACACACATTGTAAATAACTTGAGAGAGAAATCAACCAAAATATTCAGCAATTCAAGTTAATCTCAGTAACTTGCACAGAGCCATAACCTTCTTTTTAAAAGCCATAAACTAAGGCAACTCCCAGCCACTTTTGGCATGGCAAGCTTTGATGAACTGAAAGACTACAGCTCATCTTGAAATAGAATTTGGAAGACTAAATTGGTCTACATACAACCTTAGGTACATAGAAATTTTTAACAAGAAAAGAATTGGAAGTCTCTGCTGTTGTTATTTGAGGTACTCTAATTGTCACAAATGTTGGGACTTGAAGTCAGGCAAATTTCATACAGTGGCATTTTTGGGAGAAGCACCTGAATTTAACTTTAAAATTTTGTAGGGTGAGACACCAAAATACCTTGCTAAATGAGTAGTCTTTTAAATTACATTTTTATTTTGCAAGAAAATAAATTATACAACTTAAAAAATAAAATTCAAAAATTAAGCAGTACATCAAAATAGTTCAGCTGGACTGCCATACAGAAACTACCACCATTCAAAATTGTACAGCATTATTATCTTGGTAGTGGCACACATTCAAAATTGTAAATACCATACGGAGATAGTTATTACAACTCAGGAATTCGAGTTTGCTCAACACTCCAGACTACGTATAGTGTATATGACAGGAAAGCTTTCATGTATTGTTTATTTCACAAATATGACCTTAAAGAATTACAAAGATAGCATCCCAGTCATTTAGATGAAAATAGAAAACAGTTTGAGATAGCAAATCTTTCTGTAAAACTATCAAATCTTTTTGCCAATTGTATTTTTAAAATTTGCACTTTACAGGACAATGGCATCCCAAGGCAGATAAATGCAAGATGTGAACATTCAGAACATTTATATTAATTTTAAAAATATGAAAATGAGAAAGTCACATTGTCATTTGGAAATGTAACTGCATTACAGTAGTAACAAATGAAAGATAAATGAGTAAACTAGAAACTAGGGACACCAACTATGGAAAGAGGAAAATGGAAGACTTCAGAATTGAAACTGAGATTCTCACCAAGTTGTTGGGACAGAGAAATATTTAACAGTATTTCTTAATTAAACACATTAAGAGTGATTTCCCCCCCAGCCCCTTCTACACCAGATTTCGTTCCTTAGCTATTCACCGTGGCAGTGTGTGTGGCAACATGTTTTTCAGATGCAGCACCTCCTTAAGCTAGTAGGTCTTTGGACATATATATTCATAGCTAAAAATTGCAGCCTTAAAAGTGCGTTGTTGCCATATTGCAAGTGAAGAATAGTTTTCATTTAGATCTGAACTCTACCCTCCCCAAAAGAACAGCTTACCCCAGGTATCTCCCTGTGCCCCAGGTGATCCTAGTTTTAAGTGCATATTGGTGAAGTGACCTGATGAAGGACGCTAAACGTGATTCTGCATCGTTAACAAATTTGCTGGTGTCTGTCTCAGATTTCATAAAAAACCCGACATCCATTTCTAGTATATATTTAAAGAAAAAATGACCATGTCATAGGCACATTACCAATTCTATTTCCATCCCAGGTTTTGAGAAATGTATAGGCAACAATTAGGTTGTATTGTATTTGTTAGTTGAGGGAATGTGTAGCTCCTTAGCTTTTAGCAACCTTTTCCTTTCTGCATAGATTCCAGCTTCCTAAACAGTTGTATCTGAGACGCTGTCTCAAACTTTTCTCTCAAATCTAAACCAATGGCTTCAAAATTAGCATTATCCCCTTGGCAGCTCTTTGTATATGACCAATTCATACCTGTTCTTCTCTGGTTAAGGGCTGGAATTTTTCAAGTTGAAGAGTGTGCTCCGACTGTTATGTTCTCCCCAATTATCCCAAATAAGCATTTATTACTTTTAAGTTACAAAGACTGAAAGTCTTGCAGCACAAAGTTTTTTATTAGAATTTTGTTTTCTAATGTTCAGATATCTTCATTGGTTAACTACACAGAGCACCACTTGCTTTTGATTCTGAATTGCAACACCACAGGGCCAACATAAAAGATGCAATATTTTTAAACAGCATCTACTTTTGAGTATCAATAAAAGCATGTAACTCAAGCTGTAAGATTTCAATCAATTGTAATTGGCCAGGCCTTAATTTCTCCATCTCTTGGTCATGAAACCCTCACTACCAAAAATTTCTTACTCAGATGTCCAAGTACACACTTCTCAGGCAGTCACACTGGCATTTACATTAGTAACAGAGCACACAGCCTGCTTAAGGGTGCAAACAGCCAATCTTGGAGAGTTTGCTTTTAAACCACTCCTACTGCATACTTTACTGTAACCATGTGAAAGTAAAACTCCTCCTTCTTACTTACTGGAAGGCTTTCTTTTTCTAATAAAGTTAATTGTATCCTCTTGCCCATTTCATCATCAAAGAAGATGAGGCCTTTAGATGTTGTAGTTCAACTGGTTAATTAAAAAATAACTTCACACACTTGTAATTTATAGAAGAAATATTCATACAGAACTGAATAAAGCGCAACTTACCTTTGTCCTAAGACAGGCACTCTGCTCCTATGACTCATGGTATCACTCTAGTACTTGCTGGGACATTTCAGAACAGCAGAGAGTAGGGCAGTGCCAAATGACTACTTCAGGTGATTGAGAATGGAAGAGGTAACATTAAGAAATTAAGATTCCTGATGTGTTTGGCACTCTCTCTACATACACTGAACAAGGTATTTTTCCTTAGCGTCTTATCATTTTCATTGGAAGTGTATTTCCTACCCTACCAGTTACAAAATAAAAAGCAGAGGGTTTTTTTTTTTCATATAAAGATGTTGACTAGTCCAATTGGATTAACCTTGCATGTATATAAAAGTTACCACTGAGGAAATAGTACAGGGATCTTCAAGTGTTACTCTCTTGCTGCGGGAGTTGTGCATAAATTACTCTTTAATGCATCCTGATATACGTAGTAATAATGAAATAGTTGAAATATAAATATTAAATGTACATGGAAATACACTTAATATTTCTGTTCCTATAGCAGACCCACCCATGAAAACTGCTTTTAGAGTAAAGTATCATTCAAGAAACTTTTACCTTGTCAAAAAGGATTGTAGCAAACCACCCGTCCAAATAAGGTAACAACATATCCACTTTTTTACAGGAAACAATTTAAAACCAATGATCTCTTGCTTAGGGAAAAATATCACCAATGACATGGAATTACTTTTGTGTCACTTATTGTGTCGATTATTAAAATCTAGTTACTAGATTGAAGCACTGCGCTAGCAAACAGGTTTTAACTGTAACAAATATGTATCAGTTGTGACACATGTTTGTGTCTCTCAAATGTTATTACATGAAAAGGATCAAAGATGGACAGTACATTACTCTGTTGATCCTAAACACAAAAGTGAAAGTGCTACTTCTAGTCCTAATTGCATTAAAAAAAAAACCAAAAAAAACCCAAAAACCAAAACCAAACAAAACAAACAAAAAAAACAAACCAAAACCAAAACTAATAGCAGTTCCTCAGTGCATGAATATTTGAATATTTTTTCCTTGTGCAAGTACTGGTCATCTAAAAACCCAAACCTGTATTCTTCCTGATGGGTGTAAATAAAATCTACTTAAAAAAGTTCACAATGGGCTCTTCATGAATGCAAGTCTCCCACAAAACAGCATGCTGTTAAAAGTGTGCAACATGAAGGGAATGCCATCATGCTAGCTGAATGAGATTGGCAAAATATAGTCCTCTGTAAGGTAAGGCAGGGATTTTAATATGTAACGAAAGTCAAAACAAGTCCTTCTGCAGCACAAACTGTTGCAGCTGTCTGTCCAAGCACCCTTCCATTTATGTTCTTAGCATCCCGCAGAGTCCGCCAATTACGCCATGTATATAAAGGTGTTGATATCCGACTCATCTCTCCTGATATATTTGTGCTCTATAAGCCATTCGATTTGCTCTTTTATCATTTTCTTTTGTGGCAAGAACATGTTTTTCAGTATTTCTACCAGTTCAGTCTGAAGTTGGGCATTAGTAATTTTCTTCCGCATCTTCATTATTTGGATGATAGCCTCCTGTGGTGGGACAAGAAGAAAAGAGAGATGGTTTTTAAATGCCTAGGTGAAGTGACAGAACGAACACAGCATTAATAGGAGGCTCCTGGGAAGGCAAGACAGCAAGGAAATCTGTATTTTTCCTTAGAAATCAGAAATATGCTGCATTTTTAGCCTATACAGAACTGCTTTTACAAAGTTGATAAAGAAAAAGAATGAAGCACTGGCAAGATGCAAGAGATATAACACAATTCCAGTCAAAGGAGCAGTTAAATCCGGTACCTAGAGTGTGAATCACTCACTAAAACCAAATGTTCACTCACTCCCTGAGCAGAAGGTGCAGTTTCCTAGGTGACTTGTGATATACCTTGTGAACATCTATTGCACTCATTTCCTAAGTACAGCTAGCCATTATTCCTGCTGCTGCCAGAATGGTCATGTCCTATGTTACATCAGGTGGTACAACTCAAAATGTGCACGGCCTGCAATCCAACCTGACTGAAACTTGAAGATAAAACGGGATTTTTGAGACTCCATTGTAGGTAATGATTCCTGACACCAGAAAAAAATCCAGGCCTTTCTAAAACTGTCAGCTCAAAAGATTTGACATGATTAGATGACTGAAGGACTATCAACCACAGAGCAGCAAGCTGCAGTTTGTACAGCTAAGATGCACTTTTCAACTTCTCTAAGGAGAAGTCGTAGTGCTGTTACTACAGCACGATCCCACTTCCACGACAATTCTCTTCATACAGATCAAAGCGATATCAAGATCAATAATACTGTTTATTCATGGTGGTGGCCAGTGTCAGTCAACTCTACCAATCTGCTGTTGTCACCCACCCCACACTTATGCCTTCACCACTTGCTTAATATCTGCTTTGTCCTCTTTGAAGATGATAGCCTGGTACTTCAGTACAGGAGGCTGATGCACAAGTGCACGAACACAGATGCAAAATCACAAGTATGCGGAGTCATACAGCAAAAGTGACTTCCAATGGGATTCAAAGGCACCTATTTCACAGATCAACATCCAACTGTGGACAACATGTAATGACAATACAAATTACAGTAATGACAATGCAACAAAAGAAAGAGGGGAATTTCGTACTCCTCCAGCAGGTTACTTGCCTGGGTTCGCAATATCCTTAGCTGGACTATTCCTTCATTCTCCTCTTCCCGCATCCTCTCTGTAGTCAGCTGCAATCGACCAATCAAATTTATCTTGCCCCTTTTCTGAACTTTAGCGTTTTTTCTGAAAAAAGTTGTATGCACGAATGTGAGCAAAAAACCAAACCAAAACCCAAAACACTTTCAATTACAGAATTCCTGTTAAACTTAAGTTACAGCAGCAACAAGTACCATGATAGATCAGATACTTATAGGTTATTAGCATTACAGCAGTTAGAGAGCTGTCTGGCAGATCAAAACTCAATGCCAATGTCTCCACACAATGAAACCTAAATAGTGCCATCATTACAAGTAAATCCAGTAGCTGAAACAATAGAATTTCACAAAAATATATTTCCATTTAGTTACATAAATGTAGGGTTCATTGGAGGAAGGTTTTACAATAAAGTTCAGGAAATTTGACTAGTTAACATTCCATCAAAGAACTGTTTGGGACAAAACCCAGCAACTGCAACAAAGAAAGCTGAAGGCATTCTTCAGTGGTCACCCACAAACTTTCTCTACAGCCTGTGTCTTCTGTCATGTCCTCTCATCATTTCTCAAAGCTCAGAATCCTGATGACAGGAATAAGCATTATGGCCCTGGGCAACATACTAAGCCCCAGGAAAGCAGATTCGTCACTTATCTTTTTCTCCACAGATCCAGATGTCCAGCTGCTACTTAGAATGAGGCATAGAATCTGAGGTTCCTAGCAAAGGAGCCAGTTCTCATCATAGTCATTGACAGTAAAGGCAGGCAGAAGCAAGGCAACCATTCTGAACATTGTACATACCACTTAGATACTCTCTCTTTGTGTTATCTTGTGCCTGAAGGATTTCAAAGCACCAGTAAAAGAGCACTGCAACTCTCACAGAAATAAACACTCCTCTCTGGTGAGAGCCACACCAAAAATCCTGGCTCTTCACAGCACACTCTATTATTAAGCAGTTTCACTTCCTTTTTTTTTTTAAACTTATCACCTCTGTTTCTGAAATTCTATGTATGTAATAATCAATACAGCACTAGTGCTCTGACTACAAGTTGTCTTCCATGAAATCTTACAGACTTATTGCTAACTGGAACATAGAAAAGCCTCCAGTTTTGCACCTCGTCACTAAGTGAATAAGAAATTAAATGTCACAGAAATTAGAATTATAAAAATATTTCTTTGAAGGAGCTGCTGCAGGTCATCTAGTCCAATCACCTACTTGAAGCATGACTTACCAAAGCAAGTGAGAGCAGGGCAGCAAAGCACGTGTCTAGGTTAATTTTGAAAACTTTCAAGAACAAAGGTCAAGTTAAAGTGAATTCCTTTAGTTATAAAACAGTACATTGTTATTTTACTTTTCAAACATCATCTTACATTAAACTGAACTCCTGGTTCACCGAGAAGAGGGTTCCTTCTGTAAAGTCTTTGGGTGAATTGACTTGAGGTTCATATAATAAAACCTGACGTTTCAGCTTTGGAAATGCTACAAGAGACTACGGAGAAAAGGGGAGGGGGGAAAAAGAATGAAAATAAAATACCAGACTTTCTAAATGGAAACATACACCATAAACCATAATTCACTGCTGTGCTGACTGTAGTTAGGGAACCACATAGCCTTGTTTGGAACTAGTAAAATCAGAGACGTAATACAGTTTACCAAACCTTCTGAAATGGGTTAGCATAAGCAAAATCACACAAAGTAGTAAAATACACAAACTCACAGCTACAGAAGTGGTGTTAAGTCTGACTTACATGATTTCTCTCTTTATTCATGAGCTAAATAATTAGAAGTCTGCTAAAGCAAACACTGAAGTTATTTTTAAGCAACATGTATTTATCAGGTGTCACTAATTTTCTAGAATTAGATCAGACCCACTTGACAAAACACAATCATAACTCTGTGCTTTAGGCAGCATATGGTAAAAAAATTCTTGCAGTTTCCAAAAGCTTGTGAAGTAACACTGGGTAGAGAGAACGTGTTAATGTAAAGGCTGTGTGTGCTCAGCAGCAGTGCAAAGAGCCAGCATTACAACTGATTAATTACCAAGAAAGGCATTCACATTTCAGTTTCAAACTGTTATCAGACAGTGCTTTAAAAATACTAATCCAGTATTTCAGAGCACAAAAATCTAGAAGCAATCTGTTTCAAAAGAAAGGGATATACCCATAAAGTCCTCCTAAGTTCTGCATCAGGGAGTTCAGTTGCCAGTTTAAGATTTTCAAAACTGATCTTCTCTCTGGGTCTTTGGTTCCATGCAAACAGCACAGCCAGCTGAAATGTTGTTACCTCCAAGTCATACTGGCCAACCTCATTCTTAAATGTTATCTGTGAAGAGGATGAAAATTTTACTTATAAGCTTATCTGGATCACAAGCTTTCTTACTGTTCTAAATACATGAAGAGTGCAGACATTAGGACTGATACAATGACAACTACACACTTACAATTCCATTGGACATGAGGTGGTGCCAGTGGAGCTTTCTACCACTGTGATTCTTTTTATAAAATTCTTCAACCTCTGGGATGAGATCTTCTAATTCCGTGGGCAGTGAGACAAACACTTTTTCAGAACTTCGGGACCAGGCGCCAGCATTTAAAATTTTAATATTCACAGAGTCAGCTGTAAGATGATATTAGAGAGAGAAACCAAAATGTTTTGGGTTTTTTCCTACTCCCAACGCAATTACGAAGGACTAAATTTTCAGGAAGTTGCATGCAGGGTGTCTACCTACTTAAACATTAAGGCACTCTACGCACCACTGTCTTTCTGCCAGCAGCACTGATTGAAACCTGGTTTTTTGGCTTGCTGCTGCAGAGCTCCTTAAACTCTGGTGCAGCTTTACAGCTGATGCTTAGAAGCACTACTCAAGGGTTTTCAGCATGGCAGGTCCTATACTTGATGTTCCTCAGCCTCTCTCATCAGTGAAACAATCTCAGAATGTGATTTAAGCTCTTCATAGCATGCATCCAGCTCTCCTGCCGGCAGATAGAGGAGGAGCACAGCATGGAGCACTCAAAGAATGATGAAGGCATAAAAGGAGGTAGTTCAGGTATTCACCTGGCTGATGCCAATTCAAACCCCTGCTTGCAATTTGTCTACCAGAAAAGGGAATCTGTATCTGCAAGACTGCTCACAAGCAAAACCCAAAACAACTCACAGAATAATACAGCTCTAGTATCAACTGCATGAGAAAGCAGTCTACAAACATGCCTAATCTAGGGGCCGTTGACGTAATTTTTACCTTAAGATTTAACAGACCTATTTTTCACTAAGAGAAATAAAAAGTAGCAAATAATTTGAAAACAATACCTGGTAAAGCAAGTTTATTATTTTTGTGCATTTCTTTGAAGGCCTGGTTCAAATCTTCAGAGACTTTGATATCCTGGAACATTCTAGCCAGCTTGTTTACATAGTCTGCTGGCATTCCTACTTCCTACATAAACAAACAAAACAGAGTAAATACAACATAGAAAACTATGAACAAAAAGCTTTATTTTTAAAATAAGCTCGAATAAATTAAGAGCACAAAGAAGTACACTGGTATCATCACTTCACAGCAATAGTGAATCTGCAATGCAATATAAACAATGTAAAGGGTTTTTTGCATAGATCGTAAGTAGTTATTCCTTAAGGGCATATGATGATTCTTTTAAAGAAATTAAAGTGCTGATGAACATATGCATGTATTAAGGAATCCATGAGTTCCAAGATTTGAAGGAATGTTTAAAGCATGGAAATAATTTTCTGATCTACATAAAAATTCAAAATTAGAATGGATCTCAAATTATTTAAGTAATTAATCAAGTACATGCATTTTGCTTATTTGCATATGGAATACAGGAAACCTTTAGATAATTGTATGTGAAATATTTTTAAATCTATCACTGCAACTATTAGAGATGAGCCAAACAGTTTTACAAAGTATTGTGATAGGACGGAAGCATAAGATGCCATGAGTGACCTGTTATTAAAGATAAAACTCACCTAAGCAAAAAGATATTTAAGTTCAAGAGTGGAATATCAATTAATCACAAGAATAAGGCACAGCCAAAGAAAGTCATGATCTACTTACTCTGAGCCATTCCACCATATTCTCCTCAATTTCACTATCAGCTGATATATCTAATATCAGACGTCTCGTTAAGTGAGCTTTGTGATATCGCATGAAAACATCTTTATTCTGTACATATTTAAGTACCAAAAGCTGTCAAAAAGAGTTTCATATATTTATTTGCATTGTCAACCAGACAAGTATTTGAATGCTGATCTAATGGCACTGTAGACTATGACTAGAAAAAAGCCCCCTGACATTACCTTAAGAGCAACTATGCAAATACTATCATAGGCATCAGCAATGAATGTTTCATAATATCACACCTTCAATTTCTTCATTTGTCAAACATCAAGAAATTCTCTTAAATCAAAAAAGACATTGACAATGGTATGTAAAAATCTTCTGTATTTTCTAGGCAAATATTAGTTATTGTAATGAATTACAGTCTCATATAGGCATTAGTTTAGTATACCAATTTTGTGGACTGACACAGGAGACATGAAACACTGAATGACTTACAATATTTAAACACACACACACAATAACATAATAAACTCTTTTCTCTATTATTACACCTTGCAT
This sequence comes from Sylvia atricapilla, assembly GCF_009819655.1. Classification (NCBI taxonomy): domain Eukaryota; kingdom Metazoa; phylum Chordata; class Aves; order Passeriformes; family Sylviidae; genus Sylvia; species Sylvia atricapilla. The sequence continues at coordinate 41,330,834 of NC_089141.1, read as the reverse complement.
AACTGCTTTTTAAGATGAAGGCCTCAACCCACATAAGGAAATAAAACAAATTCGTTCTTCAGAACAGCTGAGAAACAGAAAGCAAAAACATACCACTTCTTTAAGCTTTGCTTCAATTTCTTCAGAGGTTAGTTTTTTGCTTAGTGGTGTTTTTCTTAGCAACATGTCACAGTAATTAGCAAGAAGCTCAGGGCATTTGGATTCAGGCTGTGTTTTCAATCCAACACTAGATAAAAGAAGAACAGTATTTCTTGAAACCATACAGAATCCTGCTATTCTGGAGTAGTCACATTGTTAACAAGACAGACCGCTCTCTCCTGATCCCCTTGGCAAGGATACTGGCGGTGAATTTATATCCTCGTTAAACTAATGAAAACTTAGGGATAGCACCCTTTCTTCTTGAAAGAAGAAGTACTGCCAAACACTTTCAGACAGCTTCTACAGCTTATTTTAACTAGCTACAATTTTAGAACTGTAACAATGAAGCATATAGGTGAAACTACAGTTTGAAACAACAAAATATTCCATGCAAAGAAGTATTCCAGTAAAGAATTAACAAATGCTACAGTAAAATGTTTCACCCATCTCCTCAGTATGCTGTAATGAGGTCTCAGGAACAGCCTCCTGCACCACACTTCACAGACTGCAAAACTCAACACATCTAACACATAGTAGCAGGATAAAATTATTTTGTCACAGCTATTAAAGATGGACTAACAGCTAAGAGTTTAAATGCAGACTAAAGTTAAACAAGATGCTACAGCAGACAGACTGTGGTTCTTCAAAATGCATCAAGCACAGGTATTGTTCCAAACCTGTACCTAGACTGGTTGAATAAAATCAAAGAGCAAGGACCAATCCCTATTCCTAAAGTCAGATGGCACCAACTTGACTGCTACTTAAGGGCCCACAGCAAGCTCAGGAATCCATTTTTCTTGCTCATTATTTCACCCTCTCATCAATTAGTACTGACAGAGCTAACATTTTGCACACAACTCGTCCTTTGTTTTAAATTTATAAGGCAGCTTGCAGACTAATGTCTTCTGCCCTCCTAAAGACCATCTCAAATACAAGCAGATCACAAGTCTTTTGGACATTGTACAGCAGTTTCATTTTGCTCAAACCAGGCTGCATATCTAGACAACTTCAAAGTGCTTGGGAAGATGAATGCTGAACAGAAGACAATCACAATCACAGTGGTTTCTAAGAAACCACTAGGCCGCCTTCACTTTAGGAGTGGAACAGTTTGAATGAGGTATCAATTGGGATGGTCCCAGAGGAAAGGATACTGTTAAAAGACACCTAAGAAACTACTCCACCTTACCTACATCTATGCAAAGTATAGAAGGCAGGGATTCAGTCTTTTGTGACTGCATTCCTCCAATAAATACAAGGAGAAAGACTAATCCCCATTTAGGCTTGCCATTACCCGAAACCAAATCCAAAATACAAACCAAGACACTGGACAGATATTTATAACCATCCACTCCTAACTAGAAGATATCAGAAAGGGAAGCTGGCAGCCCAGCTACAAAAGCTTTGTTTCCATAGTAAATCAGATGACAAACCATATATACGCAATCCCAAGCACCTAAATATATACAAATTCCTACTCGAGTGGCACATCACACGGTAAATGTTAACAATCAATTAACTGACTGCTACCTTCTCTTGGCTGAGTTAGCAGAGCAGGCACTGTAAGCATGGTCCTTCTTCTTGAGTCACGCAGGTCTCCCTAATCTACTGGAAGTTGTTTAAACTAACCTGGTTAATCCTGCACTGAAACAAAAATGCAACAGCTGGACAGGTCACACTCACAACTGGCACAAGAGGAGGTGGAAAACAGCTTGTGGATGGTTACACCTTAATCAGCCACAGTTATTCCCATGAAGATCATTGCCTCATTTTTCCCCAGGACCTTTGCTGAAGTTGCAGCAGAGTTATACAGCTGAGGGTTTTGGAATTAATAATCCAGGAAGCCATTATGAACTTCAGCCAACAAACAGACTCATAATATAAAAGAACAGATCCCCAAATACTACCAACAAATTCAAGTTTGAACTAGGCTGCTATTCACTGATCTGCTTCCACATGGAGAGTTTTACCAGAGGTCAGTAAGCAATCTGAAATTCCATAATGCAAATAACACAAAGCCCATTTAAACACAGCATTACTTTTTGAACAGACATTTAAAAAACCTTGATTCACATGAAGTTTACATGGCTTACCCTTTTTGCTTCAATGGCAATTCAAGTTTAAATATTGTAGCATCATTCACAACTGCTTTGTATGCCTGAAAAATAATTAGATTATTGTGGACTCCATTTCTCTCTCACATGAATTGCAAAGATTTTATCTTTTTACATTACTGTAACATGGAAATAACTCAAAATTTTTTATTAGCCCAAAGCTTGCAGATTCTATTTTCAATTTGAGAGTTCAAATTCTGCAACTCAGTTTCACAATAAACTGATGTTTTCCTCTTTTCCACTACCATAATAGTTTCCTTTAAACAACAACTTAGGAAGAGATTACATGGACAAGAGAGCACGTCTGAAGTAATGAGACAAAGTAAATTCCAATCACAAATTATTGCTGAATAGGACATTAGGGTCTCAATACAAAGGTCATCTTCTAATGTACATGCTCTACAACAGTACAAACTGAATATAGGCAACTTTATGCAGCACTACAACAGAAACTAAAAGCTCTTCAGTTGACACTAAGTTTCATCAATATTTTAGTCTGCATATTTAATAGAGTAATAGCAGCTTCTAAATTTAACAGTGAATGGGCACAAGGGTTTTGGAGACATCGTAACACAAATTGGAACAATTCTCATAGTGAACAAAAGACCAGCAGAAACACATACCTTATCTCTTGCAGTAAGAAATCTTGGATCATCTTGAAAAGCTTCTTTAACCAACTTGCTAAACCGATTAAATAGCGTGAGCAATTGCTCTACATACTTCTCAGAATCCTGAAGAGGCAAAAATCACATAAAAAACCAAGGCTCCACAGAATTCAGTGTGAGCATATCTGTAATTCCCTAATCTGTAAAAATGCTGTACCTTAAAAAGCCTGCATACTGTGAATGTACATTTTATCTTTAGTGTCTGGATTGAAGAGCTCTATAACATGTAGGCCTAAACACAGACTTTCAGGACAGTATTTCCAATATATATGTATATATTTATATATTTAAAAAGAAAAAATCTGTAACTTTCAAATACTATTCAGTAACATTCTATTTTAAAGGACACTTTCAAGGATCAATAAAAGAACATGCCACATCCTAACTGCTGCAGACACTTAGGCCTCCTAGACCCAGAAAAAAAATGATGATAAAAAGCTGAAAAAATTCAGTGGGGAAAAAAAACCCCTTATAATTTCCACACTGAACAACCACTCTTAGACTGAAAGTAAATTTCAAATTTCACCAGGGAGTTGTAATTCTGGAAAAATTGATTAGGCTTTTAAAATAAAGATTCTAGCATAATTGTATTGTATAAACATCCCACACACTTAATTTATAACTTTTACTGCAAATTAGAATCACTTTTTAAAGCCACAACCCAAAACATAAAGAATAAAAAATTATCCTGAAGACACTTATAACTTTCAGTTGATCGAAATTTGATCTCTAAACATAAACTCTTAAGAAGTATTTCCATTCATGCAATTGTCCCACAAATAGAGAATATATAACTATTGCAAAGTTGTTTTCCTGTTGTTATTTTACTAAAATCCAATACACTTACAGTAGTAATAGTTTCAGCAGCTGCTACCATGTCTGCAAGTCCAGCACTAACAATATGCTCTTCCAAATCTTTTAGCATTGGCTCTATGCCATTCGGAACTTTATCCATCAGTGAAAACATTAAATGCAACTCTGAAAGACACAAATACTGATGAAGCCACCAGTCAAAGACCTGTATAAAACCCAAATATACTGCATTTCTCCTAAGTATGTCTCAAGTGGAACATTAAATATGTGAAGAACAGATAATCCAATTAATCTCTTAAAAAGGAAGATGTTTTGAGTACTGTTCTAATTCTGCTGTTACAAGAAGATTCTTTTGAAGGCAAAAAATCTTATTTATTGCAATGTAATCCTTGCTTATGCATATAGTATCTTACATAGTATGCTAATGCATATAGTATCACCAGCTTGAGTAAGATCCCCCTAAAACCAGTGCCAATTTGGATTAAGTCCAGGTTCTAACTGCCTTCAAATCCCTGGCAAGAACACCTCTCAGTTGGAAGGCTACAGGCGTTTATGCAGTAAATTGTATGGATTCAACACATTTTTAAATTTTAAATTAAAGCAAAACACACCTGTCTTTGTTTCAAAACCACTTACAATGCTTTGTTTTATAAAAGCAAAGTTCTGAAGTAACCAAAACAGACTAATGCAAACAGTAAGCTCTTCTTCCCAAAGAGTTTATTTAGTTTTTCAGAAAGTTACCAGTACAAAAACTTCAAAAAGTGATGTGCTTTATCTATCTACTTTTTGTGAAGATATTTCAATGCTGCTTAAAAAAAATTACACTGAAACATCAATAATCATCTTGACAAAGCTGTCCACAAAGAACACTGGGATTAAGGTCACCAGATTGTTGTAAAGAGACCACAGAGATTTGAACTCAGCATGGCAAAGGACTTTGCTTCAAGAAGTAGAACAAATGGACTCTGATTCTTTATTGATAGAAAAAATATTTAATAAATTCACTTAGTTCCTCAATGTTACATCTACTTTGAAAGAGGACAAGTCAGAGGCTCTGCCTTTGCTTTCTCCTCTACATTACTTTTGTCAACAACAAACATCAAGTTCCCATCACCACTGAGGATGAAATACGCTACCATAATCTGTACTGCAACAGCCGCTGCAGAAGCAAACAGAAATGCACAGAGAAGAAAAAAAATCCTTTTAGAACATAAAAATGCAAATTAGAGAATGGAAACTACAAACAACATTGAATAAGAACTTGCAATGGTACTACAGACAACTTGCAATGGGCTGAAAGACAGCATGTCAGGAACCAGGAAACAAAAATGTGGTTGGACATATTCTCAGTGCAATTTAGATCTGCTCTAACGAATGGCAGCACTGTTTTACATAGAAAAAGGCCAAAAAGCTCAACTTTTACTTTATCTTTTAATCTAGGCTTTTAAAAAAGGTAAGAGAGGAAAAGAGCAGAAAAAGAGAAACAAAAAGATATGCTAAAAGCCTCTACATCTGTTTCTGTATAGCAGTGATGCCATATATAGTTATATTAAAAATTAATGGTTTCTCTTAAGAATCAGTAGCAAAGGAAGACTCCAGGTGCATCCTTAAGACTGCAGGATCCAAAAGGCCATAAATTCTTCAAAGACAGATTTCAAAGTAATAAAACCAAAAGGAGTATTTTACTGGAATTTCTCTCAGAATACATTATGACACTGAAGAGTAAAGAAATCTATGCTGTAGTTGTTGGGGCATTCAAAGTCTGCTTTCATTCTGTATTCATGAAAGCCAAGCATACTTTTTACCTCTGTTGCACTTCAAGAACAAAATGTAGGCCTCCCTTTTCCAAAACTATAAGGAAACAAAACCACAGAAAGTCAATTCTGAAGTGTTTGCAACCAAGACATTTTGGATAGATTTTAGCTGGAAAACATCATTCCCTCCTGTCTTTGCACAGCACCTAAATATTACTTAAAATAACAAGAGTGTGCCCAGCTTACAGCCAAAGCTCCCCACCTAAACAGCCCTTTTTTGTCAGTGCTGTTTAATAAAAATAAAGCATCACTGAACTCCTTGGGGCAGATAACATCAGAAAGTCAGATGCATAAACATCAGAAAGTCAGATGCATAAGCAAAGCACAGCAGAGGACACTATCAGATATATACACTACTACATAGAGCTCCAATCTTTAATTACATTTCAGTCATCTGCACCTGCACCCTTCATTGAAGCATTTGAAACAGTTCTTAGAGACCAAACGGAAGTGCTCTGCAACCAGGCACCACCACAGGACAGGCACAGCCGCAAGAGAGGGCTGTGTGAATATCTCAACAGGTTTCTAAAGAAAGGTCCTTTGGCAGATGAACCCTTCTGAAGCTCTGCATTTACATAAGCCTCCTGCATTCTCCCAAAGGCTGTAACATATACTCGTAAGAAGTTTCATTGCTTTCTACATTTAGCTCTGGACTATTGCCAGAAATCATGCTGCTAGATGAAGAGATCAGTATGACATAGTTTTGAGGTCAAATATTTTCTTAAATGCTGGCTTTAGAAGTGAGTATTTTCTATAATATTCTAAGTCATAAAGCAGTTTTCTCATTTCCATAGAAATTAAAACCTCTGAAGACATTACTAAATATTCCCTGGCTGTAGGATGTTAAGACTTCAAAGAAAAATTAACCTGTGATTTCAGGTTGGGTTTTTTTCTTCATTTTTCCTACCTGAATTACAATATATTAACAACATATTTAGTTTATCATACAGGACCAACAGAAGACTTCTGAATCACACTAACTTCTCAACTTCTGGCAGCAGAGTTTAAAAAACTTCTGAAAACTTTCAAAAGGCAGAGCTAACTTTCAATACTCACACTGATACACCACCTATAAAACCCTATGAACAGCTTGCAGAGGCTTCGTTCATTTGACCTACAGGTCTGGCATCAGTAATCAGAGTAATAAAAATTTCTCCCTGCCCTTCAGAAAAAACATCTTCTATAAAGAGATGTTTCACTTTTTTCCCAGGTGTAAAGAGGTAGTGAGGTGAAACAAAGAGGAAATGTTTGTATCTGGAGTAGTCAAAGAGAAAGTAAAGACATATGGAGCATTTACCAGAGTTGGACAATATGATGCAAGTAAGTGTAGGAAAAAAATAAAGAAAACAGAACACAAAATACTTCCTTTCAAGCAAGATTAGAGCTATCCACTCATTCAAATAAGAGTATATAGATTTCAAAAGTGATAGAAAAAAATAGGAATGAATGATGGTAATTTTTTGTGGGATTGTTCAGGTGCAATAATATTTTTATATTAAACACTACCACCATTTATTAAAAACAGTAATTTGATATATCTACACACAAATCTATTTTTATGCAGTTCATGCAGGGTTCACCCTGCACTGCTCTTGAAGCTCCACTTACTTTCTGTTTCATTTCGTTTGATCATGCCTTGGCATTCAGCTAAAATAGTCTCTTTAAAAGATGTCACCAGGGCATTGACGCAGCACTCCATGAGCTGAAATACATTAAACACAGGATTAGCTCAAGCAGCCATATGAATGCCCAGGTCTGATGTGTCTCAAGTTTGCCATGACACAAAAGCTAACCTGTTCTCAACAATTAGCTCTATAAAATAATTAACTCATTCACTGATTCACAAAAGTATGTGCAGTTTGAATAGAATCTATGCAGGAACCACATTTCTTCAAAATGTTTAGGTTAGTAAATGTGGCATAATCTCCCCGAAACCATTAATGAGCTTAGTATTCCTGTCGACTCTTTTCTCTCAAGGGAGCCACCACTTTTGGAACAGTAACTACCCTAGTTCATTTCCAAGTATACATCCAAGAGCTAAGAATAGTTCTCATTCCAGCATACCCTATTTGGACTAGGCTGGATGGCTTGAACAAGGCATTAGATCTAGAACAGAAACTGCCTGTACACGTCAGGACCATCTCTCCTTTGTCAGCCTCTTTATACGGGCTACAATTTATACCTGTGCAAAATGAATGACTCATAGCTTAACAAAAGGTGTGAAGCACATTTTGATCCACGTCAAAAAATGATCAGATTTAAGTTATTTATTTAAAAGAACCTGTTTCCTGAACTAATTTCAATACAGACAATTATGACATATTCACTGCAGTTAAATCTTCCTCTAGAATCTGAACTGTGTAAAAAATTGCTGAAGAAGGAAGAAGGGGAAGGAAGAGAAGAAAACCCATCTTATATATTAAATGGTCATATTTCAGCCTAAGAGGAAATATATTACAGCTTTAATGAAATTTCTATTGTTCCTTTTGATTGCAATGAACAATAAATCTTTCAGGTATTCTAAATAACCACTGAGAAATCCTTTGCCAAACAGATCTGACAGTTTATTTTCAAACATAATTCTGATCCACTGTTAACCATATGAAAAAAATCCACCGTACCTCTCTCAAAATGAAAGAACAAAAACCAATCTGAATAAAAACCTGTCCTTCAATATTAACTTTTGATCTACATATACTATTAAAACACTTGCAGAAATTGTAGATTACCAGATTGGAAAGTAATACATGTTTTTGCAACAAATAATTTATCATTAAAAAACATGAAATAAACAGTTTCAATTTACTGCTATCAAATAATACTGTAACACAAAACTAAAAACTACAATATAACACTATATAACTATGAAATACATAACTTTTATACACATTGTACTCACTGCTTCTACAGAGTTACATTCACGTCTTGTTTCTAAATACCGTAGTGCTCTTTTCTCTTCTTCTTTTAGTTTAGCATCTGCCTGTGCAAAAGTAGAACAGCAATCATTTCAAGTACTAACATATTCAGGACAGAGCTACAACAGAATTTTTACTTACATATTTCATATAATTCTGTACACCGTTTTGTTGTAAATAAGAAGGAGCCTGCGTTCTATAAAATCTCTCTGTTGAATCCAAATATGCCTTTTCAAAGTTATCCCGATATATCTGAAGTTTATCTTCAGGATTAGAACAAAGGTTAACTGCAAAGAGAAAGTCCAAACTTACTCTCAAGTCTTGGAAATTTATGTGGCTAATAATAAGCAACTTTCAATGAGAGAGTGAGACTTGTATTAAAAGGTTGCATTGAACAATTTGAAATATCTGACAAACGGACTTCGATCACAAAGTTAACCAAATCTGGCCAATCTTTGCTCCCAGAAACATTCAAATCAACTATGGCAAACTGGCAAAAAATTTCATACTTAGCTCCAGCACTTCAGACATTCTAACTTTGTAACCATAAATACATATACAGCTGCAAAATTGTAAGGAAGGAATAAAAAAGCTCAGAACAGTGCCTAATAAAGTGGACAGTTCTCCACCTGACTGAGCAAAAAGCTTCTCTTAGATACTGTTCCTGGAATTCCAGTGTCTTTTAGACTTTTTCCCCTGTTTTACAAGAATGGAGACAGTAGCTTTTTGCAGTGCTTTGCACTATTTAGAAAAGAGTTTCCTCTTTCCTCTCAACTGTTACAGAGAAATGAATAGTCATTAAATGGAATATGCTTTAAAAAAGTTAGAACTTGACTTCTATAAAAAGCTGTCCTAGAGAGTATTAGCCACAAGTTTAGTTCAACAGGCTGGAAAGCTTTCAAAAGCAACAGCCAATGGTGAAATATCACAGAAGTTTCATGTACACAGATCTGTTCTTCAACAAAGAAAAAGACTGAAAGTCTTAAATGTAGCCTGTTTAGCATTTCTTCTTCAAACTGCCTAAAGAATCAGAAACAGTATGTAAAGGAGTACAGACTAAGTTGTATGTACAACCCCAGAAGGTCAGAAAGTACCCCTCTCTTTGAAAACATTGATTTTGCAGTAACTGATATGCAGGTAAATCACTTAGAAGCTAAAGCTTATAAACAAAATTCAATTGGTATCATGTATCAACAAGCAAAACAAAAATATCAATACAAAATGCTGAGATTATTCCAATCCTACCACCACAACTGCCAACTTTGTATGAAGAAAATTCATTTACTTAAGTGAGGAGGCAACAGACCAGTGTGTGCAAGACATACCATATGATTCTCGAACGCCAATAACAAGCTGGGAGTCAAAAGCTTCTCCTAGTCTTTCAGCATGAACTAGCTTCATTGCACTGTCCTGAAGTCTATTTTTTATATTTGAAAATATGGATTCATTCCATGTATCTAGCATGAGCTACATATCAGGAAGAAAAAAAACAAAACATCCTGTCAGAAAGGTACACGGAGACATAAGTTTATGCAAAAAATTACAAGGCATCAGAAACAGAAACTGAGCAGTTTATAATGTAATTTTCAGGTCACACACTGCAGTTCAGCTATGTCAGAACTTGATCTTGCTCCGAACTTGTCAGAGAAGTGATATTCAGCTCACATTCTAAATTTACTTTAGGTAACTGGACAGCTAAGGGAATCAGTCTTGAATCCATGTATTTCTTCCATATTATTTTTACAGTTCTTCATAATCAGTCAAGTAACCTTTCCAGCAATACCATGTGTCAGGAGTTGCAATATCAGGGAGTACTTTTGAGGGAAACACCCCAATACAATTCACCATTTGGCAGGCACAGTCTTAGACAAAACTAAGAACTCAACCAACACCACAGTTACACAAAGAAAAAGACTGATGGTTTTATACTGCATTTATCCAACCAGAAAGTTCAGTATGCAAGTAATGCATCTGTAGTTTATCAAAAACTCCACATCACATCTAAGCACTGCAAATCTTTAGGATGAGTTATGGAGGCTCTTATCAAAATCCTCATCACTCAATGTGCCCCATTATATTCCATTGTGTGATTTATTATTTTTGGTGACTGTTACTAATGCCGCTGCATGACATTACAGGACTGGTGCAATTTCACCTTGAGCTACAGAAGGCCTCAGTGCTGTGACTGAGGCCAGCTGGTGCAGCAAAACTGGCAGCACAGCTCACTCACCTTTCGAACAATGCTGTCCTCCACGTTGGACTTCTTGTTGCTGCCCTGCTTGCCCATCAGAGTGATCTCCAGCTGACAGAAGGGCTTGGGCAAGATGTCGCACTGGGTGAAGAACTTGCGCCACTCCACGATGTAGGCTTTGAGCAGAGCTGTGTCATCCTGGTGACTCAGCACTCGCTGCACGTGGGGCGGGCAGAGGAAGGAATTTATAAATCACTTTGTGCACAAAATATGGGCTTTGTTTATGCTGAAAATACCTCCCCATATAAAACTCAAACACACAGATACATCAGACTAAGAAAGTCTACAGATTGAAGTGTCATTTGGTTTCTTGAAGTAGTTATTAACCCATGTCATATGGCTCATCTCTAAATGGCAAAGAAAGACAGCAGCAAAAAAGTACTCAGTAAGTTCAGTAATTTTCTAAATTAACCAGGTTTTTTTCTCCTTTTAAGTCATGTGCAAGGAAAAAAATTAAAATCTTCAGTCTAAAGGCATGCACTGGTACAACCATATAAAACAATTTAAATTAACATAAACCTGCGAAGACTTGTTATATTCTCTACAGTGACAAGTTTTGATTCAATGGCATCTACTAACCTTTCATTAGACCCAGACAGATAGTTAACATGTATATTTTATTAAAGTCTGAAAACCTAGCTACACTGTACACTGATATGCTATCATAATGCCAAAAAAACCCTGTCTATCAAATAACAGCCAACACAAACCACATCAAAAGGCCTCAGCTCAGCATAGCATTTATGCATGTAAGTAGGTAAGCTGTGGAACTTAAAACCCAACATTTATATGCTTGGTTATACAAAGGCCTCCATAAAAAACTATTTTCCTTGAAGCAAAGCCTTAGTGGTGTAAATCACTTCACTAAAAGGATAAAAAAAAAAAAGAACAGCATCTTTCTGAACCTTTGTCATGGGATGCTTTAGAATTTTTTTTTTAATTTCACAACAACTCCCTCTTTTAAATAGCAAAAGCTGTTTTCTGTAGTATGTGTTACAAACATAAGAACTTCCTTTTGAGTCTATTGACAGTGTCCCTTGGTTGGAGGGAAGCCCATAAAACTGGACAGCTGAGCTTGCTGAGTTGATAGCACAGACATTTGTAGTACACTGTCCATATGGCTTATTTTAAAGCCATCCATGAACATGTCAAAATAGCACTGAGGCTATACAATTTTTTTTTTCAGACAGTAATTTCTTATGGAAAATTCTGCCTTTAGAAGTTTTCAAGTGGAAGAAAATTCTATAAATACTGTTGGATAAACAAAAATAATGCTGTTGTTTTTTTTGTTTTTTTTTTTTTTTTAATAACACAAAAATTACTCCTCATCCCCGCTTCAAGCACTCTGAGAATACAATGAGCCAGGCAAATGCTCAAGGCTCTTTTTTTTTGTCAACAGAAGTTTACAGTGTAATTATGATTCTCCAGAACATCACAAAATTTCAAACAAAAAAGCAATGCATTTAGATCCAATGAAAGTCAGAATTATTTGGCTATTTTTCTAACAATGTGAACAGAAGTTATGAAACATTAAGAACTTACTGCTTGTGCCTGTTTAATAAAATCAAGGATGTCTTCCTTCAGAGCTTGATGGATTTTTGCTGGACCTTTATCATCCCACAAGCAAACTGCATGTACATCTCTAGAAAACAATTTATCCGTCTTTTAGTAACAGCTACTCAAAATTTAATGCTGTAACGTATGAAGCCTTAACAGTTATCATTTCAGCATGTCCAAGAAATTAATACACTTTCTATCTGCAGTTGTTAAACGACACACAACTAGATCCCAGTGCCACAAAGGAAAAAAGCATGTTTGGGGAAGAGAATGAAGCTCTAAAAAAAGTCATGGAAGCAAGTAACTACAACCTATCTAGGAGAACGCTATGGTTAAGAAGATGTGTAAGATAACTCTGGTTTCAGTACCTATTCAATAATCCTTATTGAATTAAGGACAATTTTTAAAGCTTAGTCAAAGACAGACATCAGTTGCCAATAACATCATTACTACTCAGCCCATGCTATTCTGAAATGCTATCATGAACATGCAGCCTTCCCTGACAATTTCACAATCCTACAACACCCTAAGAAGGCAACAGACCTTCCCTGAGAGAAATATGAACCCTGAGGGATCAGGCAATTTAAAAGACAATTCAATTAGTTTAATAAGATCATTCAAAACATTCCATGGCAGTGGTAGTAGCATTTTCAAGTGAAACGCTACTGGAGCAGTACACTGCAAAGCAAAATTCTGTGTTTTAATCAACATTCAAATGAAATTTTTCCTGACAGCCCAGCAAGTGTACCTTAACTCTTATTGTTTCCATACTGAAGACTAAATAAAGCAAGTTACACTCCTAACCACACACCACATATAATACGGCTTAGCAAGCCTTTTTTTGACTCATTACCAGCCTCTGGTTCTTCTACTTCTCAGTAACAAGGCCACATCTCTGCAGAAAAGCACCCTATAATCAATACACTTATCCTACTTATTCAACACACTTATCTCAATACAAAAGCAGCTTTTTTAGTTTCACCAAAATGACAGAACTTGCAAGTTGCTTTGACACAGATTAAAGGTGCTGGCCCAAGGTTTACAGAGGTCTAACCTAACTGGTGAGACTTACACAACATTCACAGGCAGAAAAGGTGTTACTGTATTTAGAATGCCATTGTTTCCTGACAGCAGTGAAAAAAAAAGCAGTACCAGATAATTATACTCAAAGGGCGTGTAGAAGACACCTACAGATTTTGCATTTTTATTAAGAAGCTTAACAAAGAACACTGTCCAAAAATATAAACCTAGGGAAGTGGGATCTTTTCCCTAAATAGCTTTAATTTAGCCATGAAGTTACTTAAGTTCTATTCAATAACTCAGCTACAAAGAAAAACAATTAGTTTCAATTCCAATGCAGAATTATTGAACTAGTTATTAAAAATTAAAGCAATGACTCAGAACTGAATTTTTACCTTAACTGTACCACATCTCTAGCAACTACTAAAGCAGAGACATCGTAAGATATAAAAACCCATCACATGTTAGATTACCTTTCCTCTTGGCTGGCAAAAAAGTGTGACAAGTGCATTAAATTGGGTGTAAGAAGAGTCACTACATTGCCCTCATCAAAAAGAGAAATAAAGACAGAGTGCAACAAGACTAAATGTGAAAAAAACCTACTGTTGTGACAGATTTTAAAAAGCAAAAGAAGAGTCTGCAGATTTAAATTGCAACTATATTTGAGGGCAAATAACTCCATTGAGACAAAGATAATCTTAGATATACTTCTGATATTTCTTTTGTAACTCACTTCCATACCATGTTTGCAAAAATCACACAATGTATGCCACAAAAAATAATCACATAAACTTCTGGAAAAGCAACTTCTTGCTTTTTGGAAGGAAGAAAATGGCAGGGTTTATAGAAAACACATTAATACCAACACTGTCTGAAAACTCTTGTATTTCATTCTTAGGGTAAAAAAGTATTCAAATTGTACCAGTTAAACTGCACCACCCTGTTACTTCAGTTATTTTAGAAGAAAGTCATTCAAATCAGAATAATGTAACATTCAACAAACTGCCTTTAAATGAATTTACTGACACAGCAGTAAACATTTTCTCTCTAACTCTAATAAAAAGTTTGTGGGCAGGTACAAAATTTGTTTACTACGGTCAGTTGAAGTCAAAAGCTCTGGTGTTCTTTCTCCATCCTACTTGCAAAGACCTGAATCTCAGCAAAGCTCTACTTTTGCACACTTACAGTGCTGTTGCCACACTTACTCCTTAATAAAACTGAAACTATTTTTGTTCTGTGTTTCCACACACTCTGTGTCACGTAACCTCTGTCTGTACCAGGAGTAGTTCAATAAGTGCACTCCCATCACGCAGAAGGATGGGAGATTCAAATGACTGACTTACGAGAACAGATCAAACCATTGCTGCTTCGTGACAGACTCTTGACGAAGAAGCTTCAGAACGATCGGGCGCATGAAATCCCATTTGTCTTCAAACTGAAGTGAACCTTTATTCTAAAAAAAAAAAAAAACCAAAAACAAAAACAACAAAAAAGTACTGTTAATAAACCGGTATCTTATTTTAAGCTGTCTTTAAGGACTACAGTTTCTGCAGTTAACATAAAAATATTTTCTCAGGTGTCCCTCATAAGCTAGTATTTAAGAAATACCACCACAGCTGAACAACACTTTTCACAATAAGTATTATTTTAAGAAGTGACAGAGCTATTATTTCTTTCAAAGAAACTGCCAATTTCTTCATTTAATCACTGCATTTATTAGCTACAATGCAAACTTCTAGCAAGTGTTCTTCAGCTGTTAGTGGAGTTGTACACAGACAAGCATGGATGATACTTGGAGCAGCTTCACTGTTCCAACCAAGATACCTGCAATTGAAGTCAGGAGGCAGTTGTGAACCTGTCAATAAACTACCCTGATCAAAGTGGCAGCCAGGAATCAGGAATGGTATTGTGGATGCTACCATGTACCTTTTTTCTCTCCCTGTGCATTTGGCATCAGCAGCAAAGAGGCAGGAAGGAAGCAGAGTAACATAGGAGCTGCAGTATCGCAGACTCCCTTCCTGTGGGTTAACTGCCCACAAGGCCAAGACTACTGCTGGTGCAGATAAAAATTATTTACACCATGCTGAAAAATTTAATCCAAGGTGGATTTTTCAAATTTATGATACAAATGAAGAGAGGAAAGCCAAAGAAATAAAGTGCTTCCATATAATTCTGATTATTCTGAAAAATCTCACCACAGTATCCAGGTTAACTTCCACTATTTAAAAAACCCAAACACCACAACAAATTTGAGAAAAAACCAGCAGTTCTACCTTATATGTTGTCATTCTATTTGCTTAAAGCTCCGCATTTTAGAAAGAAAAACCTCCAATTAAAGGAATACGTTGAGAGAGTTCTGTGACAGAAAGACTACTGGTTATCTGCAGAGTCATGTTCCAGTGCACTGTTTACTTTTGAACAGATCATTGTCTTGGCTAGAAATACTACGTTTGACACAATTCACTTCAGATAGAGCAACTAATACAGTCTAACTGCTTGAAATTCTAATAAGTGCAACTATTCTGCAACTAACATCTCTTCAGATAAACAAGCACAAGCAGCACACCATGTTCCCTCAATCACCTCCTTCTGATTAACTTCTGCATGGAAATTTATAATTAAATCTGTTATTCAGTATTCAGAATAAGCACAGTTTGGCAACCATTTCCCCTGGTGTTCTCAAGTGCAAAGACACCTCATCTTCAAGCTATAAAGATGCAAAAGGCACCACAGTAACTATTTTTACAGCCACAGCACCTGGAGGCCTTACAACATTGTGGTAGGTACTGAACACGGCTTTCATGGAATCAGCTCCCGTTGATAAAGTCTATAAATCTTTCAACATAAAAAGTAAAACAATAAATTGTCTGCCTATTCAGAGACAGTTTTACCTATTCTTTTCCACTGCAAAAAAAGAGAAAAGTAATTTGAATGTATCATCTTTGAAAATCATCAACTAAATGCTTCCTCTATATAGAGCGAGCATTACAATTACTTCCTAATGTTTGATGCGTTGCTCCAATCTCTCCTAGTCCTGTGAAAATTGTCAGCTTCTACTGACAGATACTTCTGTTCAAGATCCTCTCTGAAGGATAATGAACATAAAATACCAGCTACTGAACAGTTAGAAGTTCCAGAAAAGGCGTTATAAAAAAAAGTAAAAGCAACTTCCTCAGAAGTTTTCCTTTTGAATGAAAAATCAGAGAAGACCCCTTAAGTTCTTTGGAACAGGTAAAAAGAAACTGTTCTGCAATTCTTGAGAAATTCAATTCAGCCCTTCACCAAAACCAGCTGAAGATAAATCCTGAATGCTTTATCTTTGTAAGATTAGTTTCACTGTAAAACATGGAGAGGAGAACAGCCAACATAACTGTTAATATGATTTAGATTTTGATAACTTACTTAATCCTAAGAAGCACTTATAAAACTCAACTTCAGTTGTAAAAAACCCTGTGCCCACTTTTAACCAACATCTAACTACTTAAAAACAATTCCTCAAATAAAGCTTATCCTGAAATTCCGTTAGAGAATTTTAGAACTTTGTTTCCTATACATAGGAGTACATTTATTTCCACATTTCCTTCTTTATTCTTTAAATAGGCAGAAGACGAAGTAAAATTAATGGATGAAAAATCCTACTAAACTATTATTTAAGTTCAACAAACAATTCACAGAAATATAAGATAAGATGAGTTGGAAGGGACCCACAAGGATCATCAAGCCCGACTCCTGCCCCTGCACAGGACCATCCTCAAGAGTCACACCATGTGCTGGAGAACACCGTCCAAATGCTTCTTGAACTCTGCCAGGCTGGTGCTGTGACCACTGCCCTGGGGAGTCTGTTCCAGTGCCCAAACACTGTCTGGGTGAAGAGCTTTTTCCTAATGTCTAACCTAAACCTCCTCAGACACAGCTTCAGGCCATTCCCTGGGTCCTGTCACTGTCACCACAGAAAAGAGATCAGAGCCTGCCCCTCCTCTTCTCCTCACAAGGGATTTGCAAACTGCAGTGAGGTGTGCCCTCAGTCTCCTCCAGGCTGAAGAGATCAACTGACCTCAGCCACTGCTCATATGGTTTCCGCTCAAAGCCTTTCTCGACCTTTGTTGTCCTCCTTTGGACACTCTCTCCAGCTCAGTGTCTTCATAATATTGTGGCACCCAGAACTGTCCCCAGCACTGGAGGTGAGGCTGCCCCAGCTCAGAGCAGAGCAGGACAATCCCCTCCCTTGCCCAGCTGGCCATGCTGTGCCTGATGCCCCCCAGGACAGGGTTGGCCCTCCTGGCTGCCAGGGCACTGCTGGCTCATGTCCAATGTGCCATCAACCAGGACCCCCAGGTCCCTTTGTGCAGCACCTCATTCCCCAGGCTGTCTGCACATCCAGGACAGCTGTGTCCCACGTCCAGAATCCGGCACTTTCCCTTCTTGAACTTATCTGGTTGGTGATTGCCTCTCATTTGTGCAGTCTCTCTACAGGGCCTCCCTGCCTTCAAAGGAGTCACCGGCTCTTCCCAGTTTTGTGTCTGGGAACTTGCTTTGAGTCTCTTCCAGTCCTTGTCCAAGTCATTTATGAAGGTGTTGAAGAGCATAGGGCCTAAGATGGAGGTCTGTGGAACCCCACGTATGACAGGTCTCCAGCCTGACATCACCCAATTCCCTATAATGAACCAGTTGCTCACTCATCACATGATGTGTTTACCCAGCTGTGGGCTGGACATTTTTTCCAGAAGGATGCTCTGAGAGACAGTATAGAAAGCTTTACTGAAATCAAAAAAGATTACAGCAACATCATCTACGTAGATTTAGGCTTCCATGACATTACAATTTTATACAGCAATTACAAGAAGAAAGAGTGCATTAAATACCACCTACTGTGTATCATTCCCATTCATTAATTCCATCCCTATTAGTGCACAAGAGAAAACACATTTTATAGTCGAAGAGGAGGTCAAACAGTGACAATTCTTAGTTTTTACCAAAGTCACACATGCAATTTCTGAGCAGTATTTCCTGGGCAATTTTTCTTTCCTACTTTGTTTCCAACCACATTTCCAACAGAAAGGTAAGCAGGACAGTAAGGCATACTTTTTGATGAAATAAAAATTACTCCCCTTACAAATCTTTTCTGAAAACACAGACTACAGTTGATAGCCACACCCTGGCTAAGTAGCCATTCTAGTGTTTAAATTTTAATGCTTTGAAAAATAACTCCACTTATGAAATATTTTGTTTTAAAATTCACTTCATTAGATTTGTTCATAAAGACTTAAATTTCTATGTTAACACTAAACTTTACTTGAAATACATTCTGCTTTACACATTATACTTTTCCCTGTTCTTCAGTTCTATGCCTAAGCACTTAAACATAACAGATATAACAGGGCAAGGCAATATTCACCAAGCCCCTCATGCTACTCTCCTTTTGAACCTCAAAACATCTCTTGGGACTCTCTTTGCTGTGTACTGTCTTTATTTTAGGCCACACAGAAATTCAGCCCTATCTCTGTCAGATGCTCTACACACTACTCTAGAAAAGCAGCATTCTCTAGGTCCTACTGTACATCTGATGCGCATCTGAGCAACATCTTCACTTCATTGTTTTCAGACAGTACTTATAATAAAGCTAGCTCACAGAGGGATGAAGTAGGAAATATGATGTCTTAGACAGAAACACGCACTGTCTGATTAATCTCTGCTAGAAGTAGCTCTAAAAATCAGTGTAATGCTTGTAGCAACCTTCTACTCAAAGCAGAAAAGTAGCCACAGGAAAAGCTTTTGTATGTAACTAACTAGCGTGCAACACTCCCTAGCTTCTTAAGGACATCCTAAATGGAAACAGCCAGGAAGAAACAGACAAAATATAGATCTGGAAAGTAAAAAAATTCAAAATCTTCAAATATATTTCTAGTTGTCAGTGACAAACAGTTGAAACTGATGCAAAGGTAAACAGTGATTCTCACTTCATTCAAACCCAGAGAAAAAACAGTTGCTTCCTTTGCTGCTTCTTTCCTAATATCAGGCTCATGCTCGAGCTCATCTTGCAAGGATAGATTCTTGCATTTCCTGGCAGCTCCAATAAGGCTCTACAACAGTGTCAAGATCTGCCAGCCTGGTTACAGCTGCAGGTCTTCTTTGTGCTACAATAAACTGAGGTGCTTTCTACTCCACAAACTACAGAAAAACTCAAGTGTCTTCATGTCACATGGGTGAATTGGTTTAGACCATACCATCACTGCAAAGAGGACAAGTTTTAAGTCCTACAGGGCCCCTGAAAAGAAGTAACTCACTTTAGAAATGTCTCATGTATGTTGAGACAAAAAACTCTCTCAGGGACTCTGATGGAAATGGCTTGGTTACCTACCAGAAAACCACTGCCTCAACGAGGGAGAGCAGCTCTGCTACAGGTAGGGAAGGCACCAGCTGACCCTGTAATGGCACTTACTAAGCACTGCAGCATTTCCATCATTACAGTTTGTTCTGTCTCAGGATTCAACACAATTGGTCATTCTAATTTTGCATTTAAAGAAGGTTCTCCAAGAATACGCTTCTCACTAAAAAAAAAGAATTTACAATTAGGAAAATTAAGCAGCAGTGGAGTTTAAATGATGTCCCCTAAAATTATGACAGCCAGTCGGATTTGGATTCAGCAAGTACCTGTTAATAGAATCAGAAAGGAGTATTTCACGTCATTGTCTCAACTATACAGAAAACTGAACCAGGACAGGGGGGAAAGAAAAGAAAATGTTCAGGTCCTGTTCATGCTGGCAAAACTAAGACGCAAATTAAGATTTGATTATGCAGGCTTATTCAGAAAAGATATGGAAAAAACTTAAAAATTTTAACACCTCTCTTTTCTTACCCTGGGATTTTTACTGTGCCCAGACATTGCTTTTTTTCCCCTTAAAGATGAAAGCAGAAGTATGTTGGACAGACTCAGCACAAGGCACTGACAGGCAACACTGACCTGGAATCAACAGTTTGCTTCTCAGAGAGCACTCTGATGAGTGGAACTGGGGAACAAAGGACCTCACCTAGTTCTAAATCTCCCACTGGTTTATCTTCTATTATAAACAAAGTCAAATCATTGTATAATCTTTCCTCCTGTAATGTGGGAACCACACTTCATTGTAATTGGGAAACGCACTAATTAGCAAGCTAAGAGCTTAACAACACCCTGAGTGACCAGAAAAGGCCTATTTTAGAAGATGTATCTCTGCAGCATTTTTCCTAAAAACACACTGTGCATATATATCTTATTGTCAATATAAAACATTGGCAACTCAAAGGCCAGTGGCAAAAACATGACTAGTTAACACAAAGACTCAAGTTTGGCAAGAGCCATCTCTCCAAGTCAAGGCCTCTGTTTTCACTACTTACTGCTCTTTCAAAATAGCTGAAGTGGAATGCTGACAAATCTTACAGGCCTACTTTCTCCCATCTGCTGTGGGCTATCCCACCACGTGTATCATCAAAGCACATGTCGGACTTTAGAGAAATCCTCAAATGCACAGCAAAGAGATGGTCGAAAACATTAACAAGTGGATAAAACTGTCTGAGCCCTGCTCTGAACACATGCTTTTCCACAAAAAAGGACATTTCTTCTTATGGCACATAATTTTTTTCGCCTTTTTGTTCTTGGGTTCCTCAATTTTTGATTTTTAAGTATTTTGAAGTATTATCTGCTTAAATATCTAAAAACTTCTTACAGGCATAAAGATATACAGGAATTAATTAAAATTAATTTCAAGGAAGATTTTATTTAAACTTTTTTTTTTTTTTTTTTTTTTTTGTATCATGAAGAAACATGGGGATAAATTACTTCTCATTTCTTCACACTGAATGTCTCAGAGTAATAAATAAAACCAGCAGACTCAGGCTAGATCTATACATCCAAATTAGGTCTGGTTAATAAAATGCAAGCAGCACTTCTTCAGGACCACACTGAACTACAATGCATAGGGCTGAACACATGTTTATGCCTGTATTTATATATATCTTCAACTGTCAATTCCTCAAGTTAAGCAAGCAGCCTGCCCTAGGCCTACCTTAGCACTGTAGTTAACTGGTGTAGTAGAAACACTTACTGGAGGCATTAATAACAGTGGTTTCAAGGAGGCCCATCTTCCCTGTGCTAGCACGGCCTCAAAGGCCACACGGAGTCTTCTCCTCATACATACCGCAAAGATCGGGACAGGCAGTCCTGAGTTCAAACACTGGACTGTCCCACTGAAATCTTCTCTTCCAACCTGCGGCAGCTTGGGGTGACTGACATCTGCCATCAAACGCCGGGAAAGTGCTTGAAAACATACGACTACAAAAGCAAAGCTGCTTAACGTAAGCGACAGGCCTCCGGGAGTTTTCCTTCGCAGGAAAACTGCAGTTAACAAAAAAACTGGAACACGGTGGCCACCCCAATAACGGCACCTGCCCTCAGCGAAGAGACATTTGTCAACTCTTTGTTTAACTTAAAACTCATTTTGCGTACACCCGGATTTTCTTAAATAAACAAAGAGAAGACACCGTGCCCTGTCTATCTGCACGACGCAAGGCCGTTTCCCAGCGAGGGGTGTTGGGGCAGGGAGAGCCGGGGGGGAGCGCGGTGCTGGCGGCAGGGGCCCGGCCGGGCCGAGGCCGGCAGCCCAAGGCCGCTCACCTGCGGGGGGGCCCCGGGAGCGGCAACTCCGGGCAGCGGCACCCGCGGCCCGACCCTGGCCCCGGCCCTGCCCCGTCCCCGCCGCCCTGCCCGCTCCGGCCACCCGCAGGGCCGCCCGGCCCCGCCGCCTTCCCCCTCCTCCCGCAGGATTCGGCCGGGCCCCGCTCTCACCTTTAAGAGATTAGACGTCGCCATGATCCCCACTGCGGGGCCCCTCCGGCCGGCAGCGGCGGCTTCTCCGCTCAAGCTCGGTTCGGCTCCCACCGGCCGCTGCCGCTTTACATGGCCCCGGGCCGCCCGCCCGCCCGCCCGGACCCGCGGCGGCGGCAGCAGCAGCAGCAGCAGCGGCGGCGGCGGCCTCAGCGTTGGGCTTCCCTGTCCCGCGGCGAGGCTCGGAGAGCTCGGCAGCGCTGGGACCGGCCGGGTGCTCCGCACGCAGCCGCCCCTCAGAGCCTCATGGCGGCGTCCGCCCGGGCGGCGCTCGGCAGCCGCGGCTCCATGGAGGGGGCCGGGCCCACATGATGCGGCGCCGGGAGCGGCCCCGCCGCCCAGCGCGGCTGCGGGCCCCGCCTGCAGCGCCCCCTGCCGGCCCGCCGCCGCGCCGCCCGCGCCGCTGCCCTCAGGGCCCCGCGGGACGGGCTCGGCACGGCGCGGGCCGCTGTGTTTGTAAGCGCAGAAATAACCTAACTAACTAACTAACTAACCAACCAAGCCCGGCCCGGCCCGCCGTCCTGTCCCCGCGGGCGCTGCGGCACCGGCGCCCCGCACGGCCGGCCGGAGGGAGCGCGGCGGGCACAGCCCCGCACGGCCGGCCGCGCTAAGCCGGCGCTGCCAAGCGGGGCGCTGCCCTGCACCCAGCCTCCGGCTGAGCCGTCACGCTTCGTGCCAGCCGGCACAAGGGCTCTAGGTGCAGGATCAGCGAGAGCCTGAGTGTCTCTGAAGGAAGGGCGTCAGCAGGATGGGCCAGGCTCTTCTCAGCGGCGCCAAGCAGTTGGGACAAGAGGGAATGGGCACAGAAGTTCTAACTGAACATAAGGGAGAACTTATTTACTGTGAGGGTGACCGAGCACTGGAATAGATTGCCCAGAGGAGTTGTGGAGTCTCTCTCACTGGAAAATTCAAGAACAATTGACACCATCATTTGCTCTAGGATGTCCAGGATGGCCCTACTCCAGCAGAGAGGTTGGACCAGATGACTCCCTGTGGTCCTTTCCAGTCTGGCCCATTCTGTGATTCTGTGATCACAGCATCTTTAGAGTTGGAAGGGACACACAAGGCTCATCCAAGTCCAACGCAAGGGAATATTTAGTGGGAAAAGTTTGCCTTTAGGAACCTTTTGAGAAGGATTTGGAAAATTTCAGGGTTTCTTCATATAAGACAGAATCTCACTTTTCTCTTAAAACATTTAGCCTTTGCCTAAAAATTTACCTTGAAGGAAATTTCACCAAGCTTTTCATACAGGCTCAGAACCCTGAGAGCTGATGCTTCCTGCTCAGCCTGGCCTGCCCTGAGTCATTAGCATGGACAGCCACACCACTGGCCACCATGGATGGCAGCCTTCCCTTCGCCTCTCCTGGGGCACAGGATTTGAAGATAAATTGATATCGCAGGGGATAGGGGCCCTGAAGTGTAAGAAAAGCTGTAACAAAATATTTAAGAAATGTGTATACTGTTGTGGAAGTTTTGATAATAGTGACCAAATGTGGCTTGCAGCCTTATGAACTGAATAAACTATGATAGTCATATTAAGACCTTCTTTTAGTTGAGAAGTGAAAAGGAGATGTTGAATAATCTCCTATCTTGACAAGCTTTCCAGCTTCCAAATATTCTAATAAGTTTATGATTTTTTCTTTGCTATTATTATATGTTCTATACTATCAGTAGTTAAATATATGGTATTTATTGCACATGTAATGGGCACGCTTATACGGTTTTGCATATTATATGTAATTATGCAATGTAGATCTAATTGTATTATGCACTTTCCATTGCGCGTATTTCTACAACAGTGCTGAAGTTAGGGGCAGGAAAATGTGTGCATCATGCATTTGTGCTTCAGCCTCTCCACTGCCCTGTCTGTGCATTATGTTACAGGTGTGTAAGTACCGGAGAAGCTGAGGTACAAGTAAATATTCTACAGAATGTGACATGGGGGCAGCCATTTCTGTGAGCCACTGCTCTATGAACTGATTCATTCTCTTTTGCCCAAATCCTTAAAAAATGGGAGCATTTCCAATTATTTGATTTTTTTATTATTTTTCCAATTGTTTTCTTTTTCTATTATTTTTCAATATATGTTTGCTATTAATGCCACAATTCAGTGATGTTTATAAACTGCTTTTGATTCATAGATCCAGAAAATTAACTACTATAGAAAAATTCATCTCAGATCTTTTTGATGCAAAGCTTAAGAGTACAGAACCACAACACAAATCATTTGAATGCTATAACTGTGAATTTCGCTTAACTGACTTTGAAGCTAAATGAAGTTGGGCAGTGTTTTAAAATGCTATGTTTGAAAATGGTGGATTTCTCTGGTTTTGCACTTTTCATCCAAACTTACCAAAAATGTGGAAGCACTCAGGATGCAGGAGCACCAGTGTAGTGCTCATGGTCTGGTCTTTTCTGTGTCCCTTTAGGCACCTGGTAGACATTATGTAACATTTATGCTGTTGGCCTGGATAGGTCAGCAATGACTATGCTGAGTATGAGAGTTTGTGCATCCTGCCTAAATATGCTCTTGTGCAATAGTTATGGATAGGCTAGCCAAGGAATAAAGAGACTTGAACATCTGAGAAGCAGAGAGACAAGGAAACACTGGTACTTTTTACTGATATTAAAGATAGTGTGCATCTCATTTTGCACGGTTTACACAATGATCATAATTGTTGAGATCTTTTTTTCCCCTGAAGATCTGTGCATGAATCTTCTGGGAAGTAAAGCCATCTATGAGTCTTAAGGTTTTATAGTATTTTAGTACCACTACAGGGTGCTTTGACAGTGCTCAGTGTTACACAATATTGTTTTATTTGCTTTAATTCTATTACAAATGGATTATTATTAAATCCTGCTGGTAATGAAGATATTAATTATTGATTGATAGTGCAGTTTTAATCCTTTGCGTGGATTATATAGAGGGAATGACAGTCCCAGACATGTGCACTGCTTCAAAGTGATTTGCAAGAAATTAAGATTTGGATGATCAGTGAAATTAATACCATCCTAATATTCTAGATGTCTTGGAGTGAACTGATTCCAGGCTTTGAATGAGTTGCATCAGAAAGAAATATGTGTTTCTATCATCCGTTCTAATGCCCTGAAACCAATAAGATGAACCAATAAGATGAACAGAGTTTCTTCTAATCTTCACTTAGTCCATGAAGAAAAAAACATGTAATGCTTGATGAGTCCATTTGAAACTCTTATCCCATCAAACTAGTTCTATTCCGTAGTTTTTTACATTAAGTTTTTCTTTCAGCTGGAAATTCTTGTTTATCACTGCTGTGGGCTGTCACAATTACGTCATGCACAAAATGTCACCAAAGACCATCCTTTTAAAAGGCCAGGAACACTCAGACATCTGCCTGTAGCTGAAAAAAGCGGCACTGTCAGTCACCAAACTTCTCCTGTGTTTGTTTCCATTTCAACACTTTTGGTGTTTACTATCTGGGCTTCACATCACCTTTTCAGTTAATAACAATGGCATTCTGGAGAAGTCGCCTGCATGTGGCAGTGGAGATTACTGTTGCTTTTGCTTAAAGCAGCCCAAGGCTTTGCTGTCTTAGTGACAGCAGAACCACCTATCCTGTGCATCTCAGTATGACCCCTTTGTTCTCATGCCAACATTGTCCTTTTGCTTAAATAACCTCTCTCCCTGATGTTTGTTGTTCTCTGATGTATTTTTTAGACCACGGTGCTGTTCCCTCATAGTTTCCCTGCGAGAGAACCTGACACTTTTTGTCCTGAGTGTCACTGAGGATGGCGTGGGGTGGTGCAGAGTTGCTGTTTGCAGGCAGAACCTACGGGAGGGGTTTTGTTGGGGCCAAATTCCTCCTGGGACACAGAGAAGCACATGGCATGCGTTGGGCTGAATATGGCCATTGTTCATCACCCAAGCACAGAGTTGTGGAGAACTGCTGTGGGGAATTATATTTGATCTCCCAGTGCTTTTTGGACAGCTAGAAATTTACTGTTCCATTCACTGGGTACTCAGGGAGCTCCAGTTGGGCTGTGAAGCATGGTAGAGTGAAAGAGGATACCACAAGAAAAAATATGTTCTACTTTTCTGACACTTGTTCACATATGCATCTCTTTTTCAGTGCTCAGTAGGCTTTGCTTCTCTTTTGTTTTAAAAGCTTCTCTGAGAATTAGACTCTTTTCCACAGGGAATTGAGCACAGGAAAATCCCAGTAAAATGAACTGTGCATTTCAATGGTCTGATTGATGGGACTTGAGACCTGTGTATTTTAAAGTTACGTCCTGGCATAGCTTGTTCTTTTAAAACATACAACACAAGCTGTATGTCAGCAAAATTTCTAAAATTATCTGCACAGAGAAGACTTTTCTCCGTGAATAATAGGCAGTAATTATTTTTAAATTACAAACTAATATAAATTATTACTAAATAGCTGAACTATTTCCTTGGCATTGAAAACTTAACCAAAATGGACAATTCTCGAAAGTGCTGCAGAGCAGTGCCAGCCCTGAAAGGTTTTTATTACTAAGACTATGACTGGAATATTTTCCACAATTCCTCCCCTCAGTTTTAGTACCTTAATACTTAGCAACTACCACTAAATTTTCAACTATTGCCCTGCTCACTGTCACACCTTGCTGCCAGATATGTCTTCTGACAGTCCCTTCCTGTAAAGAAACCACATGGGGGAGAAGGTGAAGGGGGAAAAAGCCAGCAATGTAGACATTTGCCTTTCTGCAGTGTAGACGCTATGCAGTGTAGACATAGTGCCAGCACAGAGTTACACCCAGCTGTTCCTGCAGCTGTGCCACAGAGGTAACTGATCCTTAGGGAGCCAGGGAGTCAGTAGCCTGCATCTCTGTGCCAACTCCAAGTCCCTGGTGTTTTTGCTCATCCCACAAGTCCCATTACAGTGATGGATATTTCTGCAGGGTCTTAAGGGCTCTGGCAGTGCTTAGTCTCACTTCTCCCCCAGGGCTGTGCAAGGATGGAAGAAATTATCTTTGTCCTCCTTCCACCCTTGTCTTGTGCTGCCCTCTCCCTGGTGACTGACTATAATGCTACAGGAGGCTCGGTTTGCCTTTCCACAATTTTCATGGAGCTGGAAAACTCCATTTGCATAGATTGTGCAGATTTGGAGCCACAGCAGTGAGGAATGGCAGTAATTGAACTATAGCTGAAATGCCAGTTTCTTTACCTAAACATTGCTTTTATTTACAATGCACAGATTTTGGGTTTGCTTCTTCTACCATTACCTTTCTTTAGATGTTCTTCAGCTGTAAGGTGAGCCTTTGGCAGCCTGTGATCAGTCTGAGCTGCCCTTGTAGCTTGTGAGGCTGCTGGGGGCTGCTGTCAGCTGGCTCCCAGCACTGCTCCCAGGGAGCAGTCATCTCTGCTGCTTACACACTGAGCATCCATCCCTGCATAACTCAGGCCTAGCCTAAAATGTTACTTTCTCTGAGAAGTAAATGAATTAAATACTTTCAAAGACAGTGATCCACTCTAGCAGCTCAGGATTGGGATTTTGAATTCCTCAGTTTGAATTTAAATGAATATTTACCTACCCCTCCATAAAGAGCCTGCTACTCCCAATAGCTTCTGTGAGCAATGGGCAATTCCTCTTCTAGAATTTTAATTTCATTCACTTATTTGAAAGGTAGTCTCTAGACTCTGAGAAATAAGCAATGCAAATTTTTGCTATTCACAATTGTTTTTTGTTATTTAATGATTTCTTAAACAGTCCACCATGTTCGTGGTAAGGTTCTATGCCCATGTAGAGAATAAACGTTCAGCCTTCCTTCCTTTTCTTCAAGACTGAATAAAGACTGCTGAAATTGCTGTGCCAGCTCTGTGTAAAAAGTGAAGGTGGAGACTTGGAGGAGCTCCCATCGTGCCGGGGTCTTCAGTGAGGGAAAAAGCACTCTTCCTGGATGTTAATTATGTAAAAAGAGGGCAATGAAGCATGTACTCCCTAAGGGAGCTGAAATGCTGAGGCTGAAATATCTGTGATCATGGGTGGGATCCACCCATCCTCGCTTTCAGACAGACAGCTTGGGCACCAGTAGCTGTTTGTCTGAGGCAGAAGGAACCTCAGCACAGGGCAGCACAGTGTGCCTGGGGGCTCAGTCAAGCCTGCATTCTTTTCTGTGAGCACAGGACAGTCGCCAGTTTGAGGTTAGATTGCTGAGTCTATTCCATACTGAAGGCATAAATTAAAAAAACCAAACATTTTCCACCTCTAAATCTTTTCCTTGGTTGATTCCTAAGGTACGAGGCTGGTTTCTGCTTCTTACGTGGGATAGATACAATTTTGAGCATGGCAAAATAACTTAAGAATTCATGTGTGAATATTTTAATGAGTAGAGAAAGATATTTACTTTTCATTATCAAATTTAAAATAAAAGCAATGAAAGTTTAAAAATTTTAGGAGTCCAAAACAATACTTTCTAACCATTCATTTGCCAGGCCTATGAATCCAAAGAAACCTTTGTCAAGGTTTTTCAACTTTTTCCATTTCCTAACTGGGATTGACCAAATCTTAATTTGTGAAGTTTGTGTTTTCTTATTAAATATTTTCTATTTTTTAAAATTTGACTACCAAGTAAGATTTATCTGATTTCTGTAATTTTTGGGATTTTAATTCTGTTGTCAACATTCATGCTTCCTTGGCGGGAAAAAGAATACAAATGCACTGAACTCTGACCCATTCTACAGCTTAGTCAAGCTTTTACTTACATATCATGTTTCATTTCGACAAATTTTCAGTTTATCAGACATTTCTATCAACTGCAAGTGTGTAGTGAGGAGATACAGTAGTGGTTTAATAGATCATAAAGACAGACAGTGTTTGAAAGTACAGGTTGACCTACATTTTTAAGAATTACAAATAAGACAACAATGTGCACAGTACTTTAAAATGTAGTGAACTTCTCTTCTAGTTGCATTGCCAGTACCAGTTCCTCACACAGCTGAATCTGGTTAAAGGCTCTATTCCCAGTGTAATAAATGTGACACCACAGGTACAACATTGACAACAGAGATTAAGGCTCTGTTCTGATGATTGTTTATTTCTCTGTGCATACCTCCACTCCCCTCTCCTCCCAGCCCTTTTTCCCCCCAGTACAACCTATTTTTTTTATACAGAATGAAAAGCTCATTGGCTCCAGAGTATTCAGGAAGAAAAATTTAAGATAAAAGATTTCAATCTAAAAATAATGAAATATGCAATGAAATGTAGATTCACAGCAATACCTGGCACTTATAAGGCTGTTGTAATAGTAATTATTATTGTTATTATTATTGTTATTTGGGTATGTCAGAAGAAACCAGTATCCATATCCCATGGTGCTAAACACTCAGGTAGCACACAGAAGATAGAGTCCAGGACTGAAGATCACATGGACTGATTTGGTCTCAGCAGTCTCTGTGAAATTGAGGAAGAACAATCATCTCTGTATTTGAGATACAGAAGGTGAGGCACAAAAACTGCAAATGCCTTGCTCAGAAACACACAGTGAACCAGTGGTAGACTTTGTGTCTGTTGACTCCCCAGTCACTGATTTATGAATTAAATAAATTAATGAAACAACAAAGAGCTCTTCTGAGATGCACAACATAAGCCTCATATCATAAAGGAATCAGTGTCAAATGCACATAGCCTGATTCTTCACTACCTTTTGGCATCTGTAGTCATATTTACTTTGTAAAGAGGGCTTAAAATACCCTCCAAACAAAGCTGATTTGGTGTCCATACATGTAGTTTAATAGAGAATCAGGCTCACAGCAATTACTCTGTGGCATGCTGAGACTAGAATTAACTGTTCTATCTGCTAATGAATTAAGGCTGATTCCTGTTTATATTAAGGCCTCTGTATCCTTCCATGATAGTGTAACTGTGCCTCAGTGCAAGTAAGACTCAGGCTTCAGAAAAACTTAAACTTCTAGTTCCCTTTGAAGTCAATGATTTTAGTTGTCCTAAATGTATAAAGTCACTGGAACCAAACAACCTGTTTGGTTCCAAACAAACCATACTACAAACTATTTGAAAAAGAATTGTAAAAGAATGTAAAAGTAACCTGAGAGAAAACCAATCATATGCTTGTTGAAGAAGAAAATTAGATTAGATAGACTTGTTGCCTGATCTTGAAAAAGGAGAATTGTACATGAGAACACACTTTTATATGAAGATAACTGGCTCAATGTTTGGTGGTTATGAGTATGCCAGATAAATTGTGGATGCTTATTAACTCTGGAGATCAAGTCATCTTTTATACTACTACAATAAAATAGAAATAGATTTATTTGGTATTTACGTGCTAGACCTAGTTTGCATACAGCTAGTGTGTGTTATATCCAGAGGAGTAGGAAGATGACTCCAAGCTAAGTAAAATGCTACATGATCACAGATTTGTTGTTGCTATTAAAAGCTATTATGGGTTTCTTTCTTAGAATTCCAAGAGTTCTCTAACTTTGCTCTCTGTAAATAAGCATTATTTTAGAAATTCTTCCCTCTCCAAATGCTCTGCTTGTAATGATTTTAGTTTAAAACCTTCCTTTTTAAACAACAGTTTGACATTTGCTGGCTAAGAATAAAACTATCCTTGCCCTATTCAAATGTAAGGCCTGGGTTCCCATGGGTTGCAGCACTTTTAAACTTTTTTTACTTCTAGTTAGAAGTAGGTTTATTTTTTAAAGCTAGTATGGAATTTGTTTGTGTAAATTAACATAATTCTGTAGGCATCCACGTGACAATGATAATTACCCAGCTGAGGATCTGGCCGCTGAAATGTAACTCCAGTGGTTGGGAAGCTGTTCTGTATACAAGTCAAATAACAGCTGGATCATATGTGATGTTATGTTTAGTTTCATTGGCGATTCAGAAAATATTTAATAATAAATTCCATTGCTTCTATTCCCCATTTTTGTATACAAATAAATCATCTTTTCTAAAACATTCTTTTTCTTTAGTAAGGCTTGTATTCATTGTCATATCAAAAGTGTTCCCTATTGGAGCAATCTTTCAGTTTGCTGTCCTTAGAGTCATCTTTGTTATCAAATTCTACAGCATTCTAAACTTTAATGGTCATTAGCAACTCTGCACTTGAGTAAAGAATCCCATTAAAAAAGTATAAGGTATAATATTTTCTTGTCCAAAGCTAAGGCAGGATGAACAAAAGTAATGAGCTCATCTGATCCTCATCTAACAGGACTCAATTTTAAATAGTATTCAAAATACAAACCCGAGCGAGGATGTTGTGATGATTATTGCACTTTCTCAGTGTCTTGCTATAGAACTAGTTTTCCCTTTAGCAATATATAATTTCTTTTCTTAAAGACCACACAAAGTTATTGTACTCTGTAAAGAAAAAAAGCACTTAAAGTGTTATGGATTATAACCTAGACAGAAGGATACAAAACCAAATTACTGTTCTATGATTCAGCTCTTCCATGATCTAATATTGTTTCAAAATTGGTTTTCTGTCATTTAGATTGGCATCATCTTCCAAACACCCCATGGGCTCTTTGGCATGCTACAAACTCAGCAGATGCACTGTCTCCTGGGCTTTACAGCTTCTTCTGATGAATGTACGACATTGGGAACAAAGCCGCTCTTGACACCTTCCCATCCATCTTGTATTGAGATTTCTCCATTTTTAACAAGTTCATAGATGTCTCGTGTAAGAATTGTAAAGGACTCTTCAACATTTGTGGCATCTTTAGCTGAAGTTTCTATATATTTCATACCACAGTCAGATGACAGTTTTTCAGCTTCTTCTCTTGTAACCTCGCGCTGTGACACTAAGTCACATTTGTGTCCAACTAACAGGAACACAATCTGAAAGGGCTGCACGTGCATTTTGGCTTCTTCCAGCCAGTCCTTCACATGTTCAAAAGAGCGTCGATTTGTGATGTCAAATACCAGCAGGCCACCCACAGAATTGCGATAGTAAGAGCGTGTTATTGATCTATGAAGAAGAATAAAAAGGAAAAAGGAAAATTAAAATGCATTTTCATTTTATTCCTAAGTGTTTACTTTTCCATATGGCAATGGGTTTTTATATTTTATAAGTTTTATGAAATAACTTTCCTTTTTAAAAGCTGATTGAAATTTATTAATTTATCTACTAGACTACTATTTTTTTTCCTACATTCACAATTCACTTCCTAAACATTCTTGAACCCAACACCTCAAGAGAAAATATTGAATGCTGAATTATTCTTTCAGGTGGTCTTTCTTAGCAAATTGTGGGACATGTTCACAGAAGAAAAGATATATACTTTTGGTGTAAAGTCTGAGTCCTTCAGCTTCATGTAAACATGCACGACACCACAACAACACAGACTCCGACTTCAGAAGGATAAAAATGACTTCTTTATTCTTGGGAAGTCTCTCCCCTTTTATACTATTCTACACAGAGTGATTCGATTGGTGACAAGAAGACAAGCCTCTTCAATCACATTGGTCAGACCAGAGGGACATCAAGAGGAGCCTCTCCTAGGGAATACATGTAAACAATTTTGCTGTTACAACAACATGTCTCTTGTTTACAGAAAATTCCCTGGGAAAGGAATTTCAGAAAACCAAACATCTCAGGCAGAAACCAGGGCTACACATGCACTTTACTTTGTTCTAATCAATTCTTTCAGACTGAAATATGAATTTCACATACGTCACATATGCCAAGAAACCTGGAGCCCAAACTTGCCAATGTTCAGGCATATCCTTTTGCATTCTTTGCAGAAAAATTCTTTAAAAGAATGTTTATAGAGATAATCATAACTTTTTGTGCTTGCAGAAGTCAACAGGTAGCAGGTACAAAAAGGAAACCCCCTGAACAAAACTGTCTAAGCATTTTGAGTGAGCTGAGCAAACATGCAATTATTACAGGCAACAGACACATCTACCTCCAGCATCTCTCTCACACAGAGGTTGAAAAGGTCTTTATATTTTATACATTTACAGTTTTTTGGCATGAGGGCTGGAAGGTATTATTTTTTACTTTTGAGCCCTCCTAAGCTCTAGAACATTCACTGGAAGGAATTTTGGAAGTAGGACACTCTTCTTCTTGTTGAAAAAAGTTTTAATGTGCTCTAGAATAAGGAAAAAAGTTAGAATGTAAAGAGAGAGAGTGAAAGATGCAGGAACTAAACTATTATTTTAAGTCTGTAATCATGAGCAGTAGGAGAGAATGGAGAAGGTGAGAAGAGACATTTTAAAGGAAGTGACAGCCTACCAAGGAATGTACACAAGCACTTGTTGCTGGCATAAATATATAACTAGTATATATATAAGTATCCTCCAAATGAAATGAGAAGCACAATCTCTAAACAGTAATTATTTGAAATCATAACCTAAGCTAAGAATGAAATCAATTTTATCTCATGATTATGAAGAGGATGCTGATGCCAAAACCTCAAATTTTAGGAAGCAAGATGAACTGTGCACAATAGTACAACTTTCTATAATAGTAGCTCCCTCCAATTCTCAGTTCATGTTTCCTAGAGTTTTTGATAGCAATTTGAACACAGAGGTATGATTAGCAGCAATAGTCCTGTTACAGATAGGTAAGTGCACAGATAAAGAAGACTTAGATTTCTTGGCATATCTGAATTCATTTAGCCACAGCAAACAGCATTTGAAATGGTTTTATTTAGATAAGAGGGAGGGACTGTTTCTCCTAATGCTTAGAAAGAAAGATATTTTCTACATTCCCAGCAATAGAGTCCATGCAGTGTCTCTCTGAATGTGAAGACAACAGGATCTTAACCTCAGATTGATTAAAAAATACGAATATGGGTATGAAAAATGGCCCACTGTTTCACAAAATTGTTTAAGACCATAAGTGAGGGGTGTCACATTTTGTGAAGTATTAAATACAGGTGCCATAAGGATCTGTTTCTGGTTTTCTTAATAATTTCTTTTTCTTCTAGAGTATCTGCAAACACAAATGAAGGCAGAAAAATAATTCAGATATTTCTAGTAAGGGCTAATGTGGATGACAAAAATGGGATATTATATTGAGAAGTGAAAGCTAATACAACTTACCTTCATTAAAAAACCCAACAAAACAAACAAAAAACCAACCAAACAAAAACAAAAACAACCCCCCAAAACCAAACAACACTGCCCCCACCCCAAACCTTGAAAACAAAGAAATGCATTAGCCAGGAAAGAAAGTAGGTTATTATTAAAAATGCAATGCATCATCTGCCAAGTATTTCTATATAAAAAGATGTTATATCATATATCTATGAACTGGAGGACTGAAACACAGCCCTCTGTGTGTTTTTGGATGCTTATACACAGCAGTCAGTACCCTCATCTCTTGCAAGTCCCTTCTGCAGAGATGTGCTAGTTTATAGTAGCTGATGATCTAAGCCATTACACTGAATTATGTGTATGTATTGCTTTTTATGGAGATGACAAAAAAATATCCTGTAACTTTGTACTGCACATCACAAAAATTGGGTGAATATTTTGGAGAGACAAGAGTTAGATTTTTTTCTGTATTTCTGGTATGTATAATTTGAAACTAGTTTTCTCATTACAAAAAACAAACAAACAAAAACAAACAAACAAAAAACCAACAACAACAAAGAAAAAGCAATACAAAATTTTTAAAGAAACATCGAGACATACAATATCATATTATGTGGTTTTCTAAAATCTTCTTACACTTCATGAGCCAGCAGTGCCCTGGCAGCCAGGAGGGCCAGCCCTGTCCTGGGGGGCTTCAGGCACAGCATGGCCAGCTGGGCAAGGGAGGGGATTGTCCTGCTCTGCTCTGAGCTGGGGCAGCCTCACCTCCAGTGCTGGGGACAGTTCTGGGTGCCACAATATTAAGAAGACATTGAACTATTGGACAGTGTCCAAAGGAGGGCAACAAAGATGGAGAAGGGCCTTGAGGGGAAAGCATATGAGGAGTGGCTGAGGTCACTTGGTGTGTTCAGCCTGGAGGAGACTGAAGGCACACCTCACTGCAGTCTGCAATTCTCTCGTGAGGGGAAGAGGAGGGGCAGGCTCTGATCTCTTCACTGTGATCAGTGACAGGACCCAGGGAATGGCCTGAAGCTGTGTCAGGGGTGGTTTGGGTTGGACATTAGGAAAAAGCTCTTCACCCAGATGGTGTTTGGGCACTGGAACAGGCTCCCCAGGGAAATGGTCACAGCACCAGCCTGGCAGAGTTCAAAAAGCATATTTGGACAATGTTCTCAGGCACATAGTGTGATTGTTGGGGTCATCCTGTGCAGGGCCAGGAGTTGGACTTTGATGATCCATGTGGGTCCCTTCCAATTCAGGATATTCTATGATTCTTTGTATAATCACATTAGACTATGGTTTCAGGGAGGCTTTAAGTCACTGTCAGTGTTTCTTTTTCGTTATGATCTTACTGATCTTTACCAGATGAACCAAACTTTCACTAAAAGCTTTATCTAATTTCAAAGAGTTATTTTTGTACTATGACTAAAGACTACATTGTAATGGTATTAATTTTGAAAAGATATATTGCTTACTGAAAAAGATTAGGATAGTGTTTTATTTTGAAGATGTATGAGAAACAGAATGTATCTAACATCCTGGTCTACTAAAAAGTGGGTTAATGGGAACATCCTCACAATATTTTGCCCCGACTGAAATGAACTCTCTTAGCACCACTGCCGAGCATTTTATGGCATTGGAGGTTTCATTATTTAAATATACTATTGGATTTAAATACAGGAATTTATCAAACAAACAAAAAACATAGCAAAGTAGATGATGTAAAACACAGACAAAGTAGCAGATTGCTCTAAATGACTGATCTGAAGATAGAAAGAAACTGAGGATGTGCCCTTCATTTACATTAATCTGTATTACAGACCTGAGTCTATACTAAGCAAGTCTGTAGGTTCTTGTTCTAGTAAGATGTTAAAAGTGCTACTGATTATATTGTTATTGGCCATGTGGCACCTCAGACAATGGGAGATTCTGCTTAGTGATGCCTGACTGATGTCAAAATAAATCTGTTCAATAGCTGCTATTCCCGGGCATGTTAAAGACTATTTCTAAGTCAATGCATGAAATCCAGTTCAAATACAGAATCATCAATGAACTAGAGACATGTAAGAATTTTTCCCAAATAATTCCTCCAAGGAGGTACATGACATCTTCCAAGAGAGTGTGATGGCAGGGGTGTCACACCTTCATTTTCCCCTGGGAATGTCCCTAATGCCTGGGACCAAAAGAAGGGAGTTACTATGCAGCCAGTAGTTTGCCCTGCATGCAGGGAACTCCCCAGGGAGCTTTAAAGACAGGTTTTACCTCCTCTAAAATCCCAATGCAAGTGACCCAGAGCAGAACTGGAAATCAGAACTGCAAACTGCTTGGTGTTCCCCAGTATTAGATAACTTCCTGGAGTAATTAGCTCTTCCCTAAAATCATCTTTGCTTGCGATCTGTAGTGTTCTCCATTAGCAGAGAACAGAATGCAACATTGTAACCTATGGTGTAACATTGTAAAATATTTATAATTTATTTGACTAAAGGTAAAACAGACTATACGATAAACACTGTGATATTCAGTACACCAACTGACAAGAAACTCAGCATAAAAACAAATGCAAATATTTAAAACGACTTTCTTCAGGTTTTACCTTCTGAGTATTAGAAAAAACAGAGAGGTAAATTTAAGAGCAGCTGACTGCATGACTCATCAGTATATATTCCCTGAGCATTCCTGGGTTAAAGGATTGCCATCATTTGATTTTAAATGTATGCAAGATTCTGTGCATTTGCATTTCTTTCAGTCAAGTGGCTCGTCATTGGCCATCCTGGCTATTTGTCAGCAAATTCAAAATAAACAGATTATACACTCGTAGTCGCTTATTTACAAGTATTCTACATTCTATCTGGAATGCACAAAGATGGTGAAAAATGCTAAGAGCTTTCCATTAACACTGTTCTTTGCTAATCCTTCAGAAGCCTACCTGCAAAAATGCATCTGAAGGTGAGACTCATGCAAGCCCAGGAAAGTTGTTTGTTGTTTCCTCTAGTGCTTATTATAAAGAGAAAGAAGTTGTTGTCCCCCAGTAAAACAGTGAAATCCCACCTCTTCAGCTGAGTGTGGGAATCTGCACAACTGTTGCAACAGAAGACAGGGAGTACAGAGGGATTGATTCTGGCCAGTGAAGGTGCCCATTTCAATCCTCCTGCTGATATTCCAGTACCATTCCAAGTGTGTGGGTCAGGTACATGGGGATGGGCTGTGTTTGCCCAGGCCATGAATTCATACCTATTGAACTCCAAGTCCAAACTAAAATCCATGCACATCTTGCCTGAAATGGGAAGCACTACAGATACAACAGGGACACAAGAGTGAGTGAGTGACAGTATCAACTTGTAAACCGGGAAATGACTGACACTTTTCTGAGGAAGGAAAGGAGGGTGGTTTTGCTACTGTTTGTAACAGAGGGGAGAAAGGAGAGCGTTTAATACTCAGCGCAGCAGTTGAGCTAGTTTAGCTACATTATAAATGACAGCAGTATTAGTGGAGACTTCTGGCAACAATCAGTGCACAGCAGGTGCAGAAGGCAGATAAAACACTAGTAAGGGACTGTAGTAAGGGAACACTAGTAAGCACTGGCTGCCCAGTGGCTTCCACCCTGTCACGGCTGCACTGGTGCAGACAGTGTTGCTGTGCTGGAAGGAGGAAGAGCTGGGAGGTGGCCTGGTCTCCAGATTGCATGGGAGAGTTAATGGCAGAGTGAAATACTGCAGCGGAGGGTGAGTTCGGAGGTGATGACAAAGTAAGAAATGCAGAGTTAGGCAGAGGCCTCTGGCAGCAAAGAAAGAAAGAAAAAAAAACGTAGAGGAGGGATTGCTGTGTTAGATCCAGGACTTCAGGGAAAGATGAGAGAGGAAAGAAGAAACAGGACAAAGCCACTTGTTACCCTTTAGTGAGAGGCGGGAGGAGAAGGGCAGCTGTTCCCTGGTGTGTATGAAGGGAAAAAGGGTGGGGAAGGAAACTCCCGGGAAGGAACCTGTGGGCAGTGGGGCAAGAGGGTGGTGGGCCACAGGACTAGGAACACTGGCAGGCAATGGTGGTGTTTGGGGCACAGCAACCAGATGGGTGCTGGGAAATGTGCTGGGGGGCAAGGCAAAGTCCTTGGGGCCGGAGATGTGTCAGATGAGGAGGGTACAGAGCCGGGAGCGCAGCAGGGTGTGCCCGGAGGTCTGCAGGTTTGGGGAGCGGGTGGAAGAGGGTGTGGGTAAGATCCCAGGTCCCGTACCTGAACCGCTCCTGCCCCGCCGTGTCCCAGAGCTGCAGCTTGACCCTCTTGCCGGGCTCGATCTCCACCAGCCGGGAGAAGAAGTCCACCCCCACGGTGGGGTCGGAGTGCAGCGGCCCCGGGAAGCGGCCCTCGGTGAAGCGGTGCAAGAGGCAGGACTTGCCCACGGTGGAGTCGCCCAGCACGATCAGCCGGAATTGGTAGATCCAGATCGCCGCGTCCATGGCGGCCCCGGCCTGGCCCGGCTCCGCCTTGGGGCTTTTCCTGGGGCTCCTGCGCGGCCGGTGCCTGCACCGCGCCCCGATCGCCCCCACGCCCGGCATCGGCGCGGCGGGCGGGGCGGCGGCGGGCGCTGCGCGGGGCCCGGGGCGCCGCTCCCGCGGGGGCAGGACGGAGCCGCTCCGGGCGGGGGCCGGGAGCCGGGTGCCCCCGCCCCGCTCCCGGGAATCCGCGCCGTGGTCCCCGCCGGCCGCCCGGGCGGGGCGGGGCGGGCGCTGTCCCTTCAGCACCGCGCTGCCCCGCTCCGGCCGCGGCTCCGCGGCCCCGCTGCCCCGGCTGCTCCCGCCGCTCCCGCCGCCCCGGCCCTGCCGCCGCCGCCGGTGCTCGCTGGGGCCGCCTCTGCCGCCCGCTGGGCGGTGGCGCGGCCGAGCCGCCCGCCGGGGCCGCCCTCCCGCCGTGCCGTCATGTGCGCGGCCGGACGGGCCCTCCTCCGCCGCACCGAGCGCCGGGGGAGCGCTGCCTGGGGGCTACAGCCCGTGCCCAGCGTCTACATCCCCCCGCGGGCAACAAGTGTAGGGGTGGGCCGGGAGGAGGGGGATGCTGGGGCAGGGCGCCAGGCCCGCACGGAAAACCGTGGGAGAGAGACTGTTAAAGCACGACTTTTGCCAAGAAATTTGGGGCAGAAAGGAAATACACCAGAAAAGGGAGATGTGGAGGCACCAGATCGGCAGATGAAAAAGAGGCACAGACCTGGAAAGGAAGGTGTCCGGTGGAGTGAGAACTGGACAGAGCAACAGATAGAGAGGAACAAGTGCCAAATTGTAATGATTTGCTGGGAAAGTGACAAAAGGGAAAAGGAGAGTTAGCAACCTATATATCCCCAGAGAGAATCATACAAACTGCCAAGAGAAAGGACATAATACTGGAAATGACATACGCTCTTCATTTCCCTGTGGAACAAACTGCATGTATTCGGTCTTGGTGATAGTGCCTTTACCCAAAATAATAGAAGAATTGTGTCAGAAGAGATTCCTGCTTCAGAGAAATTTCTTTGCTCTCCTGGGATCTCCAGCTGACTATCATGTTATGATAAACCTGCTGAACAATAGATTCCTCAGATTTCTTTTTAGTCTCAGAAACACGTGGGATAACAAACACTAACAGTCCTCAGATGACTGGTAAGGGCATTAGAGCCCAAAAAAAAGGAAATCGTTGGACTTCTGGTAAGCAGAATTACATCAGCTTCTCCTGTAGTTTGGGCTGGGGTGAGGGAGCCTGGAAACCCAGCTGAGTAGGCTGGGACAGCTGGGAAGTAGGCTGTTGCTGGCAGAAGGTCAGCAGCAAGTGGAAACTGATATGAATAGGCACTTTGACAGTGAAAAGGACAAGGGAGAGGAGATGAAGATGGGTGATTTTTTTTTTTTTTTTCCACCCACAGCCTGTTTTCCTCTGTCCATGTCGGGCACAAGTGCAGCTAAACCCCCAAGTACTTGTGGCTGGTTAGAGGCATATCTGAAACCACATTACGTCTGTGAGTCTTTGGGGCAATTTGCTGTGACGAGTACTCTCATTGCC
The DNA here is from genome assembly GCF_009819655.1 of Sylvia atricapilla. Classification (NCBI taxonomy): domain Eukaryota; kingdom Metazoa; phylum Chordata; class Aves; order Passeriformes; family Sylviidae; genus Sylvia; species Sylvia atricapilla. The sequence continues at coordinate 41,290,642 of NC_089141.1, read as the reverse complement.
TGAGTCTGGTATTGTTACTGTAATGTGCTACTTGGTCACCACTGTGAGACAGGTGGATTTCCCACATAGGCTTGGGTAGATCTTGCAGCTGCACAGAGTGGATGAGTGTGACCAAGGGCAGGGTGAAGCTGAAAGAGCGGTGGCATGCACTGCTTGGGAGATGATGTCTCCCAGCCCCAAAATGAGTTTGTCTGGGATATGGATGGGTGGCTGGCCCTGGGGAATAGAGCCAGATGACCCCAGAACCTTCCAGCAAAGATGTGGCCTGGCAGTCCAGAAGCTGTAAAAAGCACAGCCAGGACCTGCCAGAGGGATTTATCTTGCAATGCATGCTGAGGTGAAGCTGCAAGAGGCCACCTGCTCCAAGAATCTCTTCTCTCCAGGGACCATTCAGGCTGTCCAGCCAGTCCCTGGGACACAGTGATTCTGTGTCTGCATGTATCTCTGAGCATGCTCCATTCTGACTCCTCTACATTTTGCCCTTGTACTTTCACCAGCTCTCCTCTAAAATAAACTAAACATAGCTTGTACTTGACTAGTTGCTCCTTTAAGTAGCAATTAAAATAAAACTGTGTTAATAATGATAATGATAAATGAACCCTCATAAGGCTGAAATCAATAAAATTCTTGCAGTTCTTCATGAGACATGATTACTGGAGATTCCAGGGAATTTTTTCTAAGTGTTCTGCAAAAAGTGGCACTTACATACAAGGAGTATTCGCATGTGAAACAGAGGTTCAAGGTACATGATATCAGTACCTCTGATACTTGCCAAATGTGAATACTGAAAAATTTCAGGTGGACTTTGTTCACTGTATAATATCTAGATCAGAGGCACAGCAGATTGCTGTCTTTTGTGCATCTGGGCTGGAAGAACTCCACAGTAATGAGTTACACAGCTCATTTCATTCCTAACAGGTGAGCAAAGTCAATTTGCCTAGGGCATTTACAGTCAGGCTAAGTATGTCTCCAAATATTTTCAGGCTTCCACATCTGGTCTGTCTAACTAAGCTTCTCATTGTAGAAAGGCTGAGGTATATACACCTCTAAAGCAAAAACTTATACCTTCATTTGTGATCTTTTGAGTATCATATGATAAATGCCACCTAAAGAGCCTGCATCTGTATGGTCTGTTTTGAAGTGAACACGGTGGATGAATTTTATGTCCAAGTCATTCAGTTTTTGTTCATTTACTGGTAAGTACAGAGGCCCTGACAGCATGAAGTTCTCACAAAGATCTCAGACCAGCAGTCAGAAGAAGCAATCAGAAACTGCTGTTTTGAGGAGCTGGGATGGTTAGATCAGAGTGGTTAAAGCAGCAACACAAACTGACTTTCCTTCAGAAAGCTTCTACCACTTCTGCATTGGCAGCTTCAATCTGCTCTTCCCAGGGAGGGTGAATCAAACCTAATTTCTGAGAAATAATAAAAGAGTCAAACACCCCCAAACTTCCAAATCTTCTCCATTATCACCTTTATGACTGCACTAAGCTGCAAATCCAAGATGTTTCAATCTAAAAATTCCTAATTTTTTGCTATATTTTTGACCCAGCATGGACTTTCCTTCAAAGCTGGTAACTGAGTAGGTGACTACATGGATCACAGCACTCCTGAAGAACATGCTCATGTGCTTACATAGAAATTTAGAGAAACACAGATGAAAACAATTGATTTTTAATCCCAAATAGCCTGTGACTGAGAAACTATGCTTTCTGATGCCACCCAAAGACCTAAGAGAACTGAGGGACCAGTCTGGAAGCAAGATGGCATCCATGTCTGTTTTAATTGCCTAGGCTATTGGTTTGGAGGCTGATACAGCTGTTCATTTTTTCACAGAGCAAGTTTCAACAGATGCAAACTATTGATTTTTTTGCTGCAAGCTCTTTTCTTTTGATAAAGTAGTACAGGAGGTAGGATACTCCCTACTAATGAACAGTGACTTTCCATGCTCTAACATGTCATCAAGCCAGCTAGGTTTCACGTGATGGTGAGGAGGACATTTCTTAAATTACAACCTCTTAGAAGTTGTCCTTGTTTGATGAGGGTGTTCCTTATGTTGTTGAGATAAATATGTGCATAGGAAAACATCATACAAACCTCAGGAAAAAAACAACTTGCCCAACTGAGTGATCTGAATTCATGACTGGGCTTATGGAATATTATATAAATACCTAAATAAATAAATACTTACATACAGGTCCACTTTGTGAGACATTAAAATGGCTCTGTGGAGATGATGCAAGTGAAACTACTCCACAGCTGAATGAACTCAGAGAGGCAGTTTCAGTGAAGAAGAGAAACACCCATCTGGGACAAGAAAAACTTCTCCTAACTGTTCAGACCTGATCTTCCAGAAGTACCTACAACATAATTTCAAAGACAAGCCTGGGAAAAAAAATTCCTAACTTAATAGAGTATTAAAAATCAAAGACTGGGTATACACTCAACAAATTGTGTGTTTATTTATTTATAACAATTAGATATTTTTATACCTTTCCTCACATCTCATCAACTCTTAAGCCCTCTGTGTTCCACACTGGTTAACAGTGTGTACCTGAACTATAGGGCCGTCATTGTCTCACCCCTCTTGGCCAACTACCTCCTCCCTAAAAATGTTAGGAATATTGTGTTAGAGCAATGACTCACATCTTGATCTGTGCTGTGCCTAGATCAGATGTACTACAAGAAGTGTATTTCCCTCCCAAATATCCGTGTATTCCAGGAGCAATAGAAGGTGTCTAGCTCTTAAAATCTTACCATTTTAGACATCTAAGATGGCATCTTAGACAGCCAGAGTTACAGAAGCACATCTAACTCAGCAAAGTGTCAGGAAAATACAGGAACATGTAACCTGCTCTACTAAAATACTAAAGTGAATTCATGCTCACTGACATTTCAGAGATAATGTCTAAACTGCCTGAGAACCTGCCTTTAGGCAGGATTAGATTGCCTTTAGGTGAGATTTAGAACCAAACCCCAAATGGAAATTTATTCTATGACACTAAACAAGTGAATTATTTGTTCTCGTGCCTCACTCTTCCATCTGTCACTTGGAATGGCTCCTTCTAGGATTATATGCATCTTTTTCTCTGATAAAGTCTGTCTCTTACATTTCCTTTCTGTTTGGGAAATGCTGGTGTGTGAAACAATATAAATTTCCACTGACAAAGAATGCTCTTTGTCTGGGATTTGTGCCATGGACCTCTTATGCACATTGATCAAAGACATACTTTCTTCTGCTAGCACTGCATTTCTGAAGGAGTCCTACAAGTCGTGGCTCACTATCATTGTCACCTGTTTTTCACAGAGTCCCACTCTTGGACAGATGCAATCTCTGATAATTTCTTAAAAGGTGTATTTATGTTACTTCATAAATGCTGAGATAATTCAGGACAGGCAAACAAGTCTCCCTGCACTGCTGGCAAATATTAAACAAAGAACTTCCCTGTATGGTAAGTTCTGATCAGTTTAGCCTATCTTGAAGAATTGCCCAGACAAATAAGCTGTGATAACATCTGCCAAGTTTGAACTGATGAATCCAGGAGGAGCTGGTAGCACAGGTAATGTTTCTTCTCTCGCACATTACTTGGATGGAGGGCTGGGGGTAATAAGAACTCTGGAGGGAACAATTAATTTGCCTCTGGGATGGAGGAAGTCCAGGACACTTGACCTCAGGCCGTGTGATTAGCAGAGCCATTGCCACCTTATATCAGTGATTTAATATGAAAGGTATTAAATTGTTAAAGTGATAGTCCTTTAGGAGCAATGCCACACTGGGTCACCTGATACCATGTAGGAGCTGAAGCACAAGAACAGTGTCCTGGGTTGTAGTTTAGGGTGTATTCTATCACCATCTTCAGTTAATGGCCCATCAATGCCTTTTGCATGACTCAGAGATAACTCCCTCCGGGCGTTATCTCTCTCTTTAATGGGCCATTAAGGCTCTCTTCCATGACTCATCATCCCATTGTGAGATGCTCCGCCCATGGGGAAGAGCCAAGCATTCTCACCTGGATATAAGCTGGGATTTGGAACAGTAGAAGCAGCCCTCTCCCACTGGATTCCCAGAGGACCGGAGCTACCAGACCTTTCTACAAGATTTCTGTTTCAAGAAGACCACCTCGTCTGCACTGTTTCCATCACCCTGATCAGGTTGTATTCTGACTCTGTCACTGGTTTTTCTTTTTGTATTTATTTTATTTTATTCTATTTTATTTTCCTTTTCTTCTCATTAAATTTTATTTCTGACTTAGAGCCTCTTACTTGGTTTGTTTTTAAACCACAACATATTTTTGGCGCCCAACGTGGGGCAGAGGCAATAAGAAAAGTCAGAAATTACAATCTTATTGAGGACACCTGTCTGTTATGATGCCCAACATGCTTACATGTGTCTTATACCTATCTCTCTATATTTTTCCAAACGTGGGGCACTATCTGCCGGCATTAATACTCCTGCATAGACCAGGATATGGTACTAAAATTGCTTTACTGGTCTATTATGTCCATTGCTTGATAAAATCTGAGGCAATGAACATTATTCAGAATATATACCCAGTTTTGTATTCTTGTTCTAGTCTAGGATGCTACGTCTGGAGCCTCAACAATCTCACCCAGCCCCTGTGGGGAGGAATAAAGAATGATTTTTTCCAGCTTTTCAGGAAGGACACAGCAGTTTTTGAAAATATTGAGTACCCTCTGGATGCCAAGGACAGCATAATGTTCTTGTTAGTCTTGCTTGGTTTTCTCTGTACAGCCTGCACCATGCTTAGAATCAAAACACTGCATGGTGTGTTGGAGCATGTTCTTAAAGAAGTAGAAGAGATAAAAAGAAGCAAAGCAATAACATCGACGACTACACAGACTCTCACAGAGGAAAAAGGAACCAAAAGTGCTGTCAACATCTCCACACAAACCGTCACTGAACCGGAACAGCCTAAACCAGTAGCAGTTGCCACCACTCAGAAGAAGAAATCAAAGAGCAAATCAGTCCGCATAGCGACTGACGAGAATGGAGCAGGACCTTCGCACTCAGCTGAAGAGACAGAGACAGAGATCATCACCCGCTCTCTATCTCTGGGTGAGCTGCGTGACCTGCGAAGGGAATTCACCCGTCAGACCAACGAGTCCATCCTCACCTGGCTGCTCCGCATCTGGGATGCTGCAGCCAATGACACCATTCTGGATGGAACTGAGGCCAGGCAACTGGGATCGCTGTCCCGGGATGTGGTCATTGACCAGGGAATTGGAAAAACCCAAGAAACTCTCAGCCTCTGGCAGCGACTGCTAACAAGTGTGAAAGACAAATACCTTTATAAAAAAAACCTCCTAGTGCACCAAGGAAAATGGAACACAATAGAACAAGGTATCCGATGCCTAAGGGAATTAGCTGTGTTGGAGATCATTTTTGCAGAAGATGAGAAATTTCCTAAGAGCCCAGATGATGTCCAGTGCACATCACGGATGTGGTTGAAATTTGCACGGCTTGGACCAGAGATGTACTCACATTACCTGGCAACACTGCAATAGAGAGAAGGTGAGGACAAGGTGGGTGTCCTGGCTAATAAACTAAGGATTTACGAGGACACTGTCACCGCCCCAGTTCGTACCCATGTCTCATCTGTGGAAACAAGACTGGCTGAGCAAGTCAGGAACTTAATTGAAGAAGGCCATCAAAAACTGAAAAAAGAACTTAAGGAAGAAATTTACAATATTTCACCAGAGCCGACGAGAGTCTCTGCGATTAGGAGCAGGCGTCCCCCAGCCAGGGAGAGAGGATACACACCCCGAGGTAACCTTTGGTCTTTTCTTCGGGAGCATGGAGAAGATATGAAGAAGTGGGATGGAAAACCTACCTCCTCCTTAGCAGCCCGGGTACGTGAACTGAAAAGAGAAATGCCTACAACAAAAAGCTCATCTAGAATCAGTGTTGCTCCGGTCTCTCGTGCACAGAACTCCAGACATTACAGGAATGATGATATGACTGATCCTCTTAAAGGAACCTCAGCAACTCATTTACAAGAAGAGAACAACGTATGCGATGACCAGGAATAGGGGGGCCCTGCCTCTAGCCAGGAAGAGGAAAGGGACAATCGGATCTACTGGACTGTGTAGATCCAATGGCCTGGCACATCTGACCCACAAAGATATACGGCATTGGTTGACACTGGGGCCCAATGTACCATGATGCCATCAAAGTATGTAGGAACAGAATCCATTTCTATTACAGGAGTAACAGGAGGGTCCCAGGAACTGACTGTATTAGAGGCCGAAGTGAGTTTAACTAGGAAGGAGTGGCAGAAACACCCTATCGCAACTGGCCCAGAGGCCCCATGCATCCTCGGCATAGACTATCTCAGAAATGGATATTTCAAAGATCCAAAAGGATATCGTTAGGCTTTTAGGATAGCCGCAGTGATAAAAGAAGGCATCAGACAATTGAATACCTTGCCTGGTCTCTCAGATGACCCCTCTGCTGTGGGACTGCTGAAAGTAGAAGAACAAAAAGTACCAATTGCCACAGCAACAGTACACCGTCGGCAATACCGCACAGACAGAGACTCTGTGATCCCCATACATGAGATGATCCGCAAACTAGAAAGCCAAGGGGTGGTCAGTAAGGCCCGTTCACCTTTCAACAGCCCGATTTGGCCGGTGCGTAAGTCCAGTGGAGAATGGAGACTGACGGTGGATTACCGTGGTCTAAATGAAGTCACGCCACCACTGAGCGCTGCTGTGCCAGACATGTTAGAGCTTCAGTACGAGCTGGAGTCCAAAGCAGCAAAGTAGTATGCAACCATTGATATCGCCAACGCCTTCTTCTCCATTCCTTTGGCAGCGGAGTGCAGACCTCAGTTTGCCTTCACCTGGAGGGGCGTGCAGTACACCTGGAACCGACTGCCCCAGGGGTGGAAACACAGCCCCACCATCTGCCATAGACTGATCCAGGCTGCACTGGAAAAGGGTGAGGCTCCAGAGCATCTGCAGTACATTAACGACATCATCATATGGGAGAATACACCAGAGGAGGTCTTCAAGAAAGGAGAAGAAATTATCCAAATTCTGCTGAAAGCTGGTTTTGCCATTAAAAGAAGCAAGGTTAAGGAACCAGCTCAAGAAATCCAGTTCTTGGGGGTCAAATGGCAGGATGGTCGTCGCCAAATCCCCACAGAGATAATCAACAAGATCACAGCCATGTCCGCACCTACCAACAAAAAGGAAACACAAGCTTTCCTAGGTGCCATAGGCTTTTGGAGGATGCACATTCCTGAGTACAGTCAGATCGTGAGCCCTCTCTACTTGGTGACCCGCAAGAAGAATGATTTCCACTGGGAGCCTGAACAGCAACAAGCTTTTGTTCAGATCAAGCAAGAGATTGCTCATGCAGTAGCCCTGGGCCCCGTCAGGACGGGACCAGATGTGAGGAATGTGCTTTACTCCGCAGCTGGAAACAATAGTTTGTCTTGGAGCCTTTGGCAGAAGGTACCTGAGGAGACTCGAGGCCAACCATTGAGATTCTGGAGCAGAAGTTACAGAGGCTCCGAAGCCAACTACACTCCCACAGAGAAGGAGATCTTGGCTGCCTATGAAAGAGTTCAAGCCGCCTCAGAAGTGATTGGCACTGAAGCACAGCTGCTTTTGGCACCCCGACTGCCAGTGCTGGGGTGGATGTTTAAGGGAAAGGTTCCTTCCACACATCATGCCACCGATACCACATGGAGCAAATGGATTGCCCTCATTACACAGCGCGCCCGCATTAGAAACCCAAATCGCCCTGGGATTCTGGAAGTTATAACGAACTAGCCGGAAGGTGAAACTTTTGGATTATCGTCTGAAGAAGAAGAAGAAGAAAAGCAAGTAACACGCGCTGAGGAAGCCCCACCATATAATGAGCTACCGAAGACTGAAAGACGATATGCTCTGTTCACTGATGGCTCCTGCCGAATTGTAGGAGCTAACCGGAAATGGAAAGCTGCAGCATGGAGCCCCACACAACAAGTTGCACAAGCTACCGAGGGACAAGGTGGATCGAGTCAAGTTGCAGAGCTTAAAGCTGTCCAGCTGGCTTTGGAAATTGCTGAACGAGAAAAGTGGCCGAGGCTTTATCTCTACACTGACTCATGGATGGTAGCTAATGCTCTGTGGGGATGGCTGAATCGCTGGAAAAAGGCCAATTGGCAGCGCAGAGGAAAACCCATCTGGGCCGCTGACATTTGGCAAGACATCGCCGCCCGAGTAGAGAGGCTGACCGTGAAGGTTCGACATGTGGATGCGCATATACCCAAAAGCCGGGCTAATAAGAAGCATCGCAACAACGAGCAAGTAGACAAAGCTGCCAAGGTGAAAATATCACAAGTAGATCTAGATTGGCAGCACAAGGAAGAATTATTCCTAGCTCGTTGAGCCCATGATGCCTCTGGTCATCAGGAAAAAGATGCAACATATCGATGGGCCCGTAACCGAGGGGTGGACCTTACTATGGACAGCATCTCACAAGTCATCCACAACTGTGAAACCTGCGCTGCAATCAAACAGGCCAAGCAAATGAAGCCTCTGTGATATGGTGGACGATGGCTGAAGTACAGGTACGAGGAAGCCTGGCAAATTAACTATATCACCCTTCCCCAAACACGCCAAAAAAAGCGGTACGTGCTGACCATGGTGGAAGTCACCACTGGATGGCTGGAAACCCACCCTGTGCCTCATGCCACTGCCCGGAACACCATCCTGGGCCTTGAAAAACAAATCCTATGAAGACACGACACCCCTAAGAGAATTAAGTCGGACAATGGAACCCATTTCAAGAACAACCTTATAAACACCTGGGCTAGAAAACATGGTATTGAATGAATATACCACATTCCTTATCATGCACCAGCTGCCGGGAAAGTTGAACGGTGCAATGGACTATTAAAGACTGCCCTGAAAGCACTTAGTGGAAGAACCTTCAAGAATTGAAAACTAAACTTAGCCAAAGCCACATGAATAGTTAACACCCGAGGGTCTGTCAATTGAGGTAGTCCTGCCCAGTCTGAACCCTTACACACAGTGGATGGAGACAAAGTACCTGTGGTACACATGAAGGGCATTTTAAGAAAGAGTGTTTGGATTAATCCCACTTCAGGCAAAGGCAGACCCGTCCATGAGATTGTCTTTGCTCAAAGACCTGGCTACACTTGGTGGGTAATGCAGAAAGATGAAGAAACCCGTTGTGTACCACAGGGAGACTTAATTTTAAGTGAGAGCAGTGTGTAAGGTTTCATTCTGTATGTATATATGCATTCATCTGTAAGAATGTATTGATTTAGGCATGTTGTAGATGGTAATAAAATAAGGGGTGGATTGTCCTGGGTTGTAGTTTAGGGTGTATTCTATCACCATCTTCAGTTAATGGCCCATCAATGCCTTTTGCATGACTCAGAGATAACTCCCTCCGGGCGTTATCTCTCTCTTTAATGGGCCATTAAGGCTCTCTTCCATGACTCATCATCCCATTGTGAGATGCTCCGCCCATGGGGAAGAGCCAAGCATTCTCACCTGGATATAAGCTGGGATTTGGAACAGTAGAAGCAGCCCTCTCCCACTGAATTCCCAGAGGACCGGAGCTACCAGACCTTTCTACAAGATTTCTGTTTCAAGAAAACCACCTCGTCTGCACTGTTTCCATCACCCTGATCAGGTTGTATTCTGACTCTGTCACTGGTTTTTCTTTTTGTATTTATTTTATTTTATTCTATTTTATTTTCCTTTTCTTCTCATTAAATTTTATTTCTGACTTAGAGCCTCTTACTTGGTTTGTTTTTAAACCACAACAAACAGCAGTGCATGGAAGCTAAACTGTCATCCACAGACCCAGCACGTGTATCAGTCAGAATGAGCAACCTGTTCCTCTGGGATTACCAGTACAGGACTGGTAGGGCTGAAGCTCTAAGCTGTGTGGGATGTATTTGCAGATCAGGAATCATCATTACACACTTACCCATCCACTCAGGCAAACTGTGTATCACACCTCATCTCGTGACCATGGGATGTCTGGGGTAGACCAGAGACAAGCTTTTATTCAAGAAACAGTGACAGCTGCCCTGCACTCCTATTTCTGGTGTAAAGGCTTGTCTTAGGTTTTGCAACTGGAAGCAGGCCCCGTGGTCTTTCTCCCAGAACACCATCCCCTATGCTTCCAGTTGAATCCCCACCTTGTTTACTCTGGAGGCAGACTGAGTGCTTTAGGACAGGAAGCCTTCCCTCTGTCCATGGGAATTTAAAGCCTTTTATAAGTGAATAAAATTTCTTATAAACTTAAGAGACTGTGTCTCTGCTCAAAAAGCATGCATCACATGAGAATATTTAGAACAAAGAACAAGATTGTAGAAGGGAATTAGTAGAAATTAGTGGACAAAATTTTCACTAGGGCAGTTAGGGCAATTATCAAAAAAGGGTTAGACTTAAAAGACTAGTGTCACAGAGTTATTCAAGGATCTTTTACCCAAAAGAACTTGAAGAAGTGAACCTAAATGAGTACAGCACTTATAGACTAGGTAAAGATTAGGTTATGTGACTGAAGGCTCATTCCTATGAACACAGAGGAGCAGAGACACAACGACAGGCAGGGGAACCTCAGTAACTGCACCAGAGCAGAATGAGCTCCTGACAGGATTGTTCCAAGGCCTGGAATAGGGGAGCCACCAGCCCTGTGGGTTAGGGGTGGTATCCCCAGCTGATTAAACTGAAGACACTTCCCATCAAAACCTTTACAGACTCAGACAGAATTACTGCCTACAGGACCATAGGACTCGCCGCAGGAAGTTGGAAAGAACATTTTGGGGTTGTACTAGCCTTACCGTGGGATGTTTAGGAGGAGGATCAAAGACAGGAGAGGGAAAGATAAAATTTGGCCTGGGAGGAATGAGTATGAAAAAATAGGGAAGAAAGAAAAAAAAAAAAAAAAGGAGCTGGGCCTAAGTAAATAGGTTAATGGTCAGTATGTTTGTGCTGAAGGACAGCAATGGCTGGGGCCTTCACCTGGGCTCCATTCCCAGTGGGGGATGGCTTTGGTGTGCTCAAGAAGACAGCCAATCCATGCCAATGATCATCAGGAAATGGAAAAGCATCCAGAAGTAATTGAAAAAGCATCCAGAAGTAACTGAAGCAAGAATGGAAAACCACAACAAATCAGAAAACAAGTGGTATAGTCATCAAAGAGGTACTGTCTATAAATCCTATAAATAAGGACATGGAAGGGTACTGGGGTAACTGGAGGGGACTGAAAAATGGCCCTGGGGAGGGAAGCCCTATGACTCTGCTCCAGGATGCAGGACTATTTCTGTAGCCTCTGAGTTCAGGGAGCTGAAAAGAGTGAGGGAAATCCAACATCCATCCATGTTCCTGTGCTAGGATGCCAGAGCATGTCAGGAACAAGCACACTGACCCACCCATGCTCCATTCAGGATTGCACCATGTCTCCTGCAGGACGAGGATCTTGTGAATGAAACCACAATGCCAGCCTGCCCAACTGCCCCACTGCATTGTACCATCTCTCCCATGGCACAGGGAAGTCATATAATTTATAAAATGTTATATATTTGCCTACTAAACATAATCAACAGGTTGGGGAAGGGGCTGTAGGGAAGAGCTTCTGTGAGAAGGTCACACTGAACACAGCCAGTCTCCTCCTGGCCCACTGCAGGCCACAGCTGAGCACATCAGCCAAGCTTCTTGGTGGCTCTGAGCCAGAGATGGGTGTGTAGCACCTCTGGAAAATCTGTTTTAAAAAGGGCAGAAAGCACCAGCAGAGAAGGAAAAAATGACCAGGAATATAGCAAAAACCATGCTTGAGCAGGGCCCACCAGGCATGACCCTAAAGGGACTGCTGCTGATGGAGGATCCACTACACACCGATCCCAGTGTCTGCAATTCCTCCCTGAAGGATCTGAGTGCAATGCATGGTGTGAGGGAATGGGAGAACAGAAGGGACAGGTATGCAGAAAGAAGAAGGGTGTTTTTTATGAGGGTTTGTTTGAAGTCTAGTTAAGAACTAGCTCTTGACTGTCCTCCCAAGAGGGTTTCACTTAGGCTACACCTTCTGAATCATTTAATGTTACTGTCAGGAATATATCTATACCCTAGACTAGACAGTTCTTTAGAAAGAATACAGACAAGCCTTCCATCAGTGAAGTCCTGCTCTTTATCTCAGGTAAAACACACTATGAATTGAAACAGAACTCAGCAGACCTTCTGACACCAGGAATGAAAAGAAAAATTATAATCAACATGTCAAACCCTCACCCTAACACCTCTCTGGGATATCTCAAATACCATTTAAGAATCTTTGCTCCCACTCCTTTAGTTCTTATGCCCCAGAACATGTCTGGGTTCAAAAGAAAGGCTCTCTGATTTTGGAGGAAACATCAAAGAACTTTAGGGATTCTCAGTGTTCAAATCTGGAACACTGCCACTCACATGCATGTTGCTCCGTTTTTTATTTGCTAAAGGATGTGGTGTGGAAGGAAAGGTAACACCTTAAAGCTGCCTTCAATGGCACGGCAGATAAAGCTGACAAGCAGCACTATCCACTGGAGGGCAGTGAAAGGCTGGGGAAACGTGAGATGAGGCTGAGAGTGCTTCTACCTAAACACAGCTCCTAACTCGAAAGATTGCGAGTTGCCTCAAACTGAAAGAAAATGCTACACTGTGCATAGCTGGAAGAGTTTTGGTAGCAGTGGGGCTACAGGGACGAGCTGTGCAGAAGGTCTGCCCTTCAGTCACAGCTGGTTCCAGCTGGCTTGGCAACAGGTACCCCCAGCCCACCACATACCAAAACCTAAACCAATTACAGAAGCATGCAGCATCTCTGTGAAACACATTTGATAAGAGGAGCGGCTGCTGGGAGATCTGTGAGGGTACAAGTGATGACACACAAGAAGACAGAGGTGCAGAAACATCCTGAAGCGACTGCAGTCCATGCAGGAGCAGGTACTACACGGAAGGGGACTACAGTCTGGGAGGAATCCAAACTGCAGCAATTGAAAAGTGTAAGAAATATGAAGCGACAAGGAAAGAAACCACTATTAGATGCTGTAAGCAAAAGGCAACTCCTGTTCTAGAGATCTTTGTAAAGCCCACCTGTGAGGTGTGATTTGAGCAAGTGTGGATGAAATAAATTCGTACTGAGAGAAGATGCTGCTTTTTTGAAGAAGACATTGTTCTGTGAAGGGATGTGTATCAGTGTGTGTGTACAGCTGCAATTACCAAGTTGGATTAGTTGGTGAGAGGACTAGAGGTTTGGAAGGTGTAAAGGAAGGAGAAGGAAGCTGTAAAATGGAGAAGCCACAGGTCTGTGTTGGATACCAGCGAGACCAGAGTGGTCTGACAATTGGCTCCTGCAGGACCAAAGGGTCCAAACCAACCACGGGAGAGGCTATGAGGTCAGTGGTCAACCTGAGACCCATTGCAAGTTTATGTCTCTGAGTGTGAGTCGGGGGGAGACAGGAGGAGCCAGGGACAGTTACTGGGAAGATCCATAGTGCACATATTGTATATGTTGGTTTGTGTGGGGTCATGCAAAGTAAAGTGGAAAGCCAAGGGTCCAGGGTCAGTTACTGGACAGAGTGCCTGAAGTGTATTCAGTCCATGGCCATAGTAAAAAAACCACAAACCTTTAACTGCCAAAGAGGAGGCAGGATTAGGTTGTTTGTGTCTCTGGTTGTGTGATCAGCTGTGTGTATATATATATATATATATATATATATATATGCACACACACTCTGTAGGACTATTGGGAATACAAGCAACAGCCCACCCCAATACTGCCCACCCACTTACTGCATCTTGCAACAGGGAACTGCAGCAGCCTCCCCTCTGTTAGACTACCAGCTTCAGCAGTCCTCAAGCCAAAAGGTTTCTCTCACAACACAGAAAGAAGCTCCAGCACTTGCAGATAAGTGGTTCTGCAGAAAGTACACCACACTAATGCTAGAAGTGGATGCACCTGAGCCTCTATTCAGATGAGTATTTGTCTGTATTGCATGTGCAACAGCCATTTAATCCACTAACAAAAGGTCACTGTGACTGACTTGCAGTAGAAAAGTGCCGAAACTTCAGTTCACAAATTTTATTTACAGTGTGGAAGTGCAGAGACAGAATTTGGAAATTTAACTAACCTGAGAAATTACAAAAAAAAATAAAATCTCTGGAGTATGTCCAACATCCTCACAGCTCCTAAAACATATTTATGCTACAAAACAATGGTCTAACACCTGTGTATCTGTAATGTTTCCATGTGTGCCCTCTGAGTCTATTATTGATTTGGCAGAACTCACATCTTAACATTTAGAGTATGACAACGAATGTTAAAGATTTTCCTGGATAAGCAATCAATGAAACCACTTTTTCTTCCTCCAAATGTATGCTGCAGTCTGGTGTGCCGAATAAGTGTGATATATATACACAGAGGAAAAAGAAAGAGGAAAGTGCTCTTTACTCTTTAAAAATCAAACATTACCAAAGCAATAGTTAATATTTACCCAGAATTGCAGAGAGAGGCTTTTCAATAGAAGAGCACTTGCCTTTCCCCATTCCCCTAGTAATTGTTATAGGACCTTTAGAATAGAATAAAATAGAATAGGACTATTTTTGTTGGAAGGAACCTACAGTGGTCATCCAGTCCAACTGCCTGACCACTTTAGGGCTGACCAAAAGTTAAAGCATGTTATTAAGGGTACTGTGCAAATGCCTCTGAAATACTGACAGGTTTGGAGCACTCACCACCTCTTCAGGAAGACTTTTCCAGTATTTTTCCAGACCAAATGCTCCAATCTATCTAGATCCATCTGCAGGGCTTCTTGTCCCTCAAGAGAGTCAGCAGCACCTCCCAGTTTGATATTATCAGCAAACTTGCTAATGGTGTATTCACCTCCTGCATCCAGATCATTAACAAATATATTGAACAGAACTCACTCTATAACTGAGCCCTGAAGGAGCAATGCTGGTGACCTGTGGCCAGCCAGATGGAGCTCCATTCACTACAACACTTTGAGCTCTGCCCTTCAGCCAGTTCTTCACCCAGCACTCCAGGAACCCACTCATCCCACAGCTGGCCAGCTTGTCCAGAAGGGTGCTGTACAAAATCCAGGAAAACTACATCCACTCCTTCCCTTCATCCACTAGGGAGGTGACCCTGTCACAGAAGGATACCAATTTACTTAAACAAGAATTTCGCTTTGTGAACCCGTGTTGACTAGAAATTCTTCTTTAAACGGCTTTTAATATCACCCAGTATAACCTTCTCCATATTTTTTCCAGGAACTGAGGGTAGACTAACAGGTCTAGCTCTCTCAGTCTTCCTTCACATACTGTTTTGTAGGTGGGACTAACATCCTGCCAGTAGGGACCTCCCCAGACGCGCAAGACCTTTGGTAGATGATCAGGAGGGGTCCTGCCGTGATATCTGCAGGCTCTTTCAGACCTCTGATGTGAATGTCATCAGATCTCACGGACTAGTGAGCATTCACCAAGGTAGAGCGGTCCCTTGCAATTTCAGCGTCCACAAACGCAAGGTCACTGTTCCCACACTCGTGGTCTTTAAATTAATTATTAAGGGTTGAAAAAAAAAAAAAAAAAAAAAAAAAAAAAAAAAAGCTTTGAATGCTTAATTACCGCTGAAGTTGCCCTGCATATTGCCTTTCTTGCTTGGAAGGAGCGGGGATTTCTTGCAGGCTGTGAAGGACCTTTGCGGTTGTTTTCACTGCGGCCCGGGGAGGCGCCGCCTTACCGCGAGGGGGCGCCCTCCGCCTGCGGCGGCGCAGGAGCGCTCGGGCCGTGCCGGAGGGATTCGGGATTCGGGATTCGGGATTCGGGCCGTGCCGGAGGGATTCGGGATTCGGGCCGTGCCGGAGGGATTCGGGATCCGGGCCGTGCCGGAGGGATTCGGGATTCGGGATTCGGGCCGTGCCGGAGGGACTCGGGACTCGGGATTCGGGCCGTGCCGGAGGGATTCGGGACTCGGGATTCGGGATTCGGGATTCGGGCCGTGCCGGAGGGATTCGGGATTCGGGCCGTGCCGGAGGGATTCGGGATTCGGGATTCGGGATCCGGGCCGTGCCGGAGGGATTCGGGATTCGGACCGTGCCGGAGGGACTCGGTGCAGGAGGAGCGCGGTCTGGCAATCTGGGAGCGCCTCAGGGGGCTGAGGCAGGGCTTTACAAACAAGCGCTTCCTGGGGTACTGACTTGGATCAGCCATGGTGTGGCCAGCAGGACCAGGGCAGGGACCGTCCCCCTGTACTGGGCACTGCTGAGGCCACACCTCAAATCCTGGGGTCAGTTCTGGGCCCCTCCCTGCAAGAAAGACATTGAGGGGCTGGAGCGTGTCCAGAGAAGGGCAGCGGAGCTGGGGAAGGGTCTGGAGCACAAGTGCTGTGAGGAGCAGCTGAGGGAGCTGGGGGTGTTCAGCCTGGAGAAAAGGAGGCTCAGGGAAGACCTCATCACTCTGTAAACTGCCTGAAAGGAGGGTGCAGCCAGGTGGGAGTCAGTTTCTCCTCCCAGGTAGTGAGTGACAGGAAATTATCTCAAGTTGCACCAAGGGAGGCTAATACTGGATATTATGGAGAATATTTCTTCTTTGAAAGAGTGGTCAGGCTGCCCAGGGAAGTGGTGCAGTCGCCATCTCTGGAAGTGTTCACAAAACGTGGCTGTAGCACTTGGGGACGTGGTTTAGTGGTGAACACGGTGGTGTCAGGTTAACAGCTGTCTATGATCTTTCCAACCTCAACCATCCTACAATTCTACTATTTTAACACAAAATTATGGAAAGACTGTATATTTTACCTTCCAAATCTACGCCTCGGCTTAAAAAACATTATCTTTAGCCCATTATGTTTTGTGGATCACACGAGGTTTATGTGGCTGTATTAGCAGTAATTAAACTTGGTAAGAAATTGTAATGGCATGTTGTGCCCATGATATGCTGTGCCAGAGATGTGTCTGTATGCACCATGGGCATTTTAAGATGGGAAAAATCCCAAATGATTTGACAAAGTTTTGGTGTTGCTGTTGTTTTCTGAAGCCAAAGGAAGAAAACCCTTTTTGCTGAGGAAATTCTCGCTGATTTTCAGGATCATGTCGACAGACAGGTTTATAGATGGATCATTTTTGTAACAACTCTTTTTCTGGGAATAAATTCCAATTTCTGTGATTAAGACATTTCCTACTCTTTCCTCCGTGATGTCTTTGGAAATAACAGTATCATGTTCACTGCCCCAACAGAAACGTTGTAATGAATGTTATTTAGTACAAGCAGATGTCCATACAAGATTATCAAATAATCTAGAAGACAATTACCCAGCTGCTTTTAAGAGAGAACACAGGGTAAACATGTTCAGCCTGTCACTTTTTTTTCTGGCAGGTGCTAAACACATACCTGTCCCTTGGCATTACAGATCAATCACCAGCTCTCTTCAAGCCAGACCTGAAGATAAAATCTACTTACCTTAGTCAACATTTATTAGGCCTCATTAGTCTTTTTTAAACGTTTAGAGTTTTGTATTTCATTCAAATAGATGCATTTATGTCAAACAGTTGTAGAGACAATTTTTGAAGTTAGTTTTTTTGTGGGGTTTTTTTGCCTTCATTTATTACTTATGGCTAGCCAAAGCCAGCTGGCAGGCTCAGCTACCTGGTCCTTTGATTCGGGTTATTTTTCTACACAAGGAAAATAGAGTGTGGCTAGATCAAAGCTGGGCTTCAGATGTATATGTACAGTCTTGGCAGCCACCCTGAATTTATTCCACTCCAACTCAAATCAAAATCTGGCTTGTGATTTCCAAATAGCAGAATGCCTTGTTCTTTCTTTTGGTTAAGTTCTGACTGACTTGTAAGGAAACGGGAAAAGGTGTGACCCAGTTCCAGATGGGTCAAAACACAAGTAAGTGCATATTTGACTACAAATTTAGGAAGTTCTTTTTCTTAAGTGTGCATTGTCTAAGATATTGCACTATTTACAGCTCAAGAAAACACAATGGCCTTTTCATAATGCGAAAATAATCAGAGCTGTTTGAAAAAGTCTTTAGCTCACTGTTAAAGCAGTGGAGATAACAGGAGTTCTCTCCTTAGCATGCTGAGAGAATTGAACAACCAGTATGGGCAAATCAATTGAGCAACCATTGATTTGCACATACTGGTTATAGAATCAGAAGGTGTCTTGAAAGTGGTCACTGCAACCTGAGACATTTGATGTGACTGCTGAAGGTATGGCTGATATCACTGGTTTGGAGAACTGGACAATGCTGACAAAGGGGGTTTGTGGTATAAGTGGGCTGAGTGGTAGTGGTGGACTAAGAGATATTGATGGATCATGGGTTGCTGGGGAGGGGGAGACGTGAAATGTGCCAAACAGAGATCCCACACAAAAGAAATGTAAACAAAGAAACAGGGCACACAACAAAAATGACAGTTTTCATAAAATAGTGACTTAGTAATAAAGTTGTGCAAGTGATTCCAGTACATCAGTCTAGCTACTCTCCTTTTTCTTTCACAGATGTAATGCCAGTTTTCTGGCATGGGATATTTCATTTATCATTCCCAAAGAGCATGGAAAAGCAACAATCGTAACACCCTGTTACACCATGGTTGTTCAGTCTTGGACACACACTCTTTGCCTGTGTATTTCCTGTGGAAAGACCTAACTTGTAGCTTCTAAAACTGAAGACTAGGTAAGAAAAAGGCCAAATAAAATTTTGGTCAATGTTAAGATTTGCAAACTTATTACTACCTTACTTATTACTACCTTATTGTTATAAAGGATATAAAAATCTGAAACACAGAGCACACTTTATCATAAAACAGCTAAGCTTTCAGATAGGTGCATATATTTTTAAACCTTCTCCCCCAAAAAGAATATTTTCCCTCTCATTAACTTACATTTCAACAAAACACTGAATTTACTAAGGTTGTTTATATATTAAGACTATCAGATAATAAGAATTCTGTGATCAATCTTAGTCCTCAAATATCTAAGTCATATGATGGAATCCAAATAGAAATAGGAATAACTAAAATGATCTGGTTACACTTGGTGAAAAATGTTTAAGAAAGCATGAAGCTAAGTGGGTATTTGATATTTTCCTAACCTGGAAACTAAGCTCTGCAAGTGTCTCAAAGATCAATTATTTTCTTATGGTCATATTGAAAACAAAGAAACAAACAAAGAAACAAACACGTGATTCACATTGCTTATTTTGTGTTCATTTTTGAGAACAACAAAACAATTTCCCTCGGAATGTATATTAAACTGTAGGTTCAAAATGTCTTCCAACATCTTCCCACAAGGTGAAAGTTCAACTAAAGTAATGCTGCAGTCAAGGTGCAGTTTGCATCATGTACTCATTAGTGGAATGCCTTTGCCAAGATTAAAACAGAGTGGAATGCAGCTCCACAGGTCTCATTGGCACCTTACTTCTTTAGCTTTTATTTTACTTTTTCAAGACCTTTGCCTCTCTCTTCTTGCTTAAAGAAAGTGTTTATGAATTGTTCAGAAAAAAAATACAACTCCTCAACTCCAACCTGAGTAAAAAAACAGATATGTTTAACCCTCCCCCCCAACTTTAAATACTTGATACTGAAAAAAATGTCCTTGAAAAAAGATAATTATTTTTCTGAGAAGGAATAGGTATGACACATGAGCATATTATTTAACTAAAATTTCTTCAAGCTAGAAATTTCAATGAACTGGCTTTTGGATATGTGGGAATTCTAGGGAAAAAAAGAAATAAAGCTGTTTACCTCTGCAGTATTTATATAGCATCTCTTCTGTACAGTATCTTTTTATATGTAGAATAGCTCTGTTTTACACCATTCAGATGTCTGGTCTTACTTGTGCTTTGTTGGATTGCCAAAAATGGAAAGGAGGAAAAAAAATTTGGTTTTAGTTCTACACTGAAGTTGATACTCAATTTTGCTTTACCTTGTGTAACACCTAATACACATCTACAGAATGCTTTTCCTCCAAGTATGATTTAAGAAGTCAGAAGGCATGTTTTTATTTCAAGAACAAAGTCTATCCTAAGAATAAGTAACACTTCTTTCAATGTAAATATGAACAGAAAAATAATGAAGAATCAATAGATCAGTAAGAGAATGTAAATTGTCAGAAGGGACCTGGCAGAACCCATGTCTCTGAGACAATAAATACTAAAACTGCTGAAATCACTTTGCATGATCACCTTCATTGCTGTGTTCAGGTTTGGTCTCTCCAGCACAAGAACGACAATGGCATTTAGGAGGGTGTCCAGCTGGGGAGATGGTCAGGGATCTGCAGCATATGGCAGCCAAGGGGAAGCTGAGGGAAGCTGGAGATGAGAAGGGGGATCTTTCTGCAGTCTCTGCCTTCCTGATGGCACACAGCATAAGGAGAAAGGCTGACAATCAGGATTTGCAGCAAGGGAATTTCTGAGTAGGGAAAAGGATTTGCTTGTTTGTTGATTTGTTTATTTATTTCTTTCTTTTCTATTGCATTGTGAGGATACTTAGACCCTGTAACAAGAACGCAAAGAATTGTGAAATCTTCAGCCTTGGAGATATTCAAGCTTAACAGGCCAGGATCCTGAACAACCTGCTCAAGATGACCCTGCTCTAAGCAGGTGTTTGGGGTAGATAGCCTCCAGGGATCCCTTTCAACTCAAGATATTCTGCAATTCCATGAATATCTTTTGATATATCTTAGGGTCCCTGTCTTAATAATATTGCATTGATGCAGCCCAAATCTGCAACGGTGCAATTCCAGTTGGATGAACTACTGTGTATCTGGCTAAACACTTTTCAAATTGCCCTACTTGATTTAATTGAATTTCTTCTGCCTGGAATCCATGTTTTGTTTGTGGTGGATCATTGCAATGCTGCCTTAGATGATGTTACCTACAACTTTTTCACCAAGGTGTGAAGGAAAAGTACCAGTGCCAGTAAGATCTAAAAACAATCATGGAAAGATTGTCCCAACCTGTCTGTTAGGCTAGGAGTGGGAACAGAGGTCTCACCTGCCTGTAAAATACTATCCTACCCTTAAACCTCTTTTAGTCAGGGCCTGGTTAGTCTCTTCTGCAAAGTCTGGCACTCACACTCTTGCAGGGAATTGTGGATTCTGTCCTTCACTACTCTAAGTTTAGTCTCAGTTACTCTAACAGTAACCCATCACAGACAAGCAAGTAAACTGAAATGAATACTACACAGTCTTAATCAAGAAAGACCTCAGACTGGCAAGTTTTGCAATTAAATTTACACAGATTTTGTTTTTCATGTAATAGCAAGGCTGAATGCAGTGGCATAGTGTATTCTGATAAAAATAAAATGGGGCAAATGTAGTAAAAAGACTATTTTGTTTGTGATTTTCTTTTTAAGACTAAAATCCCAAACTGTTCTGCATAGTCCAAAGAGAAGAAGATGCCTGTTATAGAGCACCTACAGGATCCTGCAAGTGCAGAGTCAGAGGTATTAGATGCTATTCCATGAAACCACTGTAAGAACACAATTATTTTGAAAGAAAGAAATCTGTCGAAGGGTTGAAGGACATTTTCTTTTATTTCAGGGACAGAGAGTTTTGATTTAAAAAAGCCTTCAACATGTGCTAAATAGGCTTAAATTTTGATGGTCCTTGGGCTTTATTATGTCTGCCTTTCTGAGACTGAGCTCATGGTTAGAAGCTATAATCTCCAGTTGTCCCACTAGTTCTTTCAATATTATAGATGTTGTGTCAGAGCTGGAAGGTTAAAAATTTGAGGGAGCTCGGTTTGGACTAGGTGCAAGACCAGAGTCCTTTGAGATTTTGCTAGCTATTACTGAAAGTAGCACCCACGTTGGTTTATTTAGGCCTTGGAAACGCTAAATTTGCAACAACCCCCCACTTTTTTTGTCTGGGTACAGTTTCAAGCAGGGAGTCACATTTCAGGTGAATGGAAGTGAGGACAGTGTGTGAGATCAGAATTACAGATGCATAGACTTGTGTGAACCTCCTACTGATTGCCCCCAGAATGCATCTGCCTTACCACTTCTGTTGGCTCTGGTGATTTTCAATGAAAATGAAGTATCTAAACTCCATTCTTTATATTTTGTCATAAATAAACCTCACCACATATTGAAATTCTCACCCCTCCTCGTTCAGTTGCTTTTGCTTAGTCAATACCTTCTTTGACATTACAATGTGAAAACTTCTCTTTCTTCACATTTCTTTCTTGGCAGAGACAGCAGTACCACCCCTGCACCCCAGGATATGGCAGTGCATACATAAGGTGTGTTTTTCCACTGAATATCTTACTGTGATGTTTCTCAGATTAAAATTTTTAGAGAGTTTTAGAAAGTATTAGAATATTTTAATTTAAAAATAGTGATTTCCTTCACCTGCAGATTTTTTTAAAAGATACAAGAAAGTAAGGAATCTTTTGGCTATCAGGGCCTTTGCAATCAACCTATGGTGCCCCACAGATCTTTTTGCATCTTTCTGCATATTTGTCTTGAATATGAGTATCCAGCACATACCCTACCTTTCACTGAAAGTTCTCCCAGGACTTTGTACAGTGTAAAACATGTCTGTCTTGATTTCAGCTGATGCATTCCGTGATTCCATTTGCCCTTTGTGCAGCTATCAGGCCTCTCCAGCTCATGACTGTCCCAGGAACAGCATGCATTTCTTTGCCTTGGTTCCTAATAATTTTCAACTAATGAGCTGTGAATCTTTGTTACTAGTTTCCCAAAAAATTTCATCGTGTTCTGTAGTGATAAATTTAATGTCAGTCCCAAGGCTGCACTGTTCTTCCAAGCAGTGTTCAGACATTTTAAACCAACTTTTAACTAGAAGAAGTAAGAAAATAATGACACAGCAGAGAAAAATTACCTTACATCTTATTTTATTGTTCCAGTTGTTTATCCTAATTTCACTCATTAGTTTGACATTTGTTTCCTTCCTTTATTTTTCTAAGAGAAGAGTGATTATGTTGAAGACATGGTATAAGACAATGAAAAAATAGAAATTTGAAAACATGCAGTTATTGAAGTAAAAATAAATAACATTTATTATTTCATAATAAAACAAGAGCTTCTACTGAAGAAAAGCTATCTGAAAAATTGTATTGGTATCTTCCCAGAAAAGGCTTAATCATGACAAAATCATTCTCTCATTCTAAGAATTTAATACATTAAACAAAATAAATATCTTTAGAAATTATACTTCTCATATATACCATGGATAGAAGAATTAAAAAAACCCTCCCAAAACGTTGTGGAGGAAAACATAATCTGACCATGAAGGACCTCTAGTGGCACATATACTTCCAATCAAAAAAACCCTGACATTATGCTTGCTCAGCATTTTAGAAGGAATCACTTTTGCAGTTGCAGATTTTGACTTCAATTCATGTAATATTTTTTGTCTTTCCTTCAGTTGAGACAGATGCAAAAATTATAAATTTGTTACAGTAATGTACAACAAAGTTTCTAGCTGAACAATGACTTTGCCCTTTACTTGCTATCATTGTTATCTACTTTTTATCACTTATTCAAACTTACGATTTTCTCATCAGGAGGCACAGCCTGATAGGACACACTGAAATGAAATTGTTTAGCAAAAAGGAGTTGAAATCAGATGAGGATGCTAGAGCTATGTCTTTGTCTTATTTGTTATGGCTGTGCTAATTCTTTTATTTGTCCTCAGCTCAAAAGTTTGGGTTTTTTAAAAGAAAAAGGCAGCAAGAAAGGCTATGCTGGTACTTTTGAGTTATCCTTCACCCATTCTAGAAGATACCCAACTATAAGAAATATTTGGATTCTTAGTTCTTTTCAGTCACACTTCAAAACAGATTGATACTTTTCGAACAGATTGAAAAACTTTTGAATACAAATAATTAATTTTTAAAGAATTCAATTATTTAAATTCAAAATTCAAAAAGATTTATTGCTAAAAATTCTTAGTCAAAAAGGAGGTATATACCTATCAGTTAGTCCAGGGGCCCATTAAGCTTCCAAATACATCCTGCTTGCAGATAAGCTGGAGTCATTGCCAGAGATTTCACTAATCTTGGAAAACACCCAGTAAACTATGTTACAGTGAAACCAGTTACTTTTGTAGAGCTCCTGGAACAGAGTTTCTGTCTCTGAAAGAGGATGCACAGCCTTAAAGGCAAACAGGGCCATGTCCCACTGGTGGGGCAGCACGGGGACAGGATAATGTCTGTTCTGGGCTGAATGAAGTGTGTCTGCAGGGCCGCTCAGCCCGGCTGGCAGTTGCTGCAGGCACCTGCATCTCTTCACTGACATGAGGCAAACTCAGAGGCCAGCAAAGATCCACAAACATACAGCCACATTCACATGTGGGACAGACCCTGAATTGTAGTGAAGCAGCAGCCTGGAGCTGGAGTAGCTGAACACAAAGTTATACTTAGACATCTCAGATATCTCTGCCTTCGTGGCCATGGTGTCCACAAGCCATAAAAATTTCCTGTGATAGCGAAGTTTATCGTACTTTGCAATGAACTTAGTCCCCAAAGTCTAACAGAGGGCAATTTTTACAGTTATTGTTGCTGGGTTTTGTTTTTTGTTGTTGTTGTTGTGGTGGTTAAAATATAAATTAAAAAGAGACTCCAGCCTCAAACTCTTTATTTTGTTTAATATTTTTAGAGTTCACAGATGCCCCTCTAGCATTGCAATCTTTTTGCAGCTGAGCAGCTCTGGAATAAAGCTCTGGCCTGGCAGTGTCTTTCTGGTGTGAAGCTGCTGCAGCCTACCTGTTGCAAGGGATTCCAAGAGCTGAGCTTAAATGGAGACAAAGAGCACCAAAGACATGATTCCTCATCTCTAGAAAACTGGCAGTAGATTGCAGACATAGGATGAATGAAATTAAATGTGAACATAATAGTATCACAGTTGTGGAATGCAGATAATGACTAAGTACACAGGGTCTGATAAGTCCGCTTCTTTCAAACTTTTTGTTAGTTTAGTTGTGAAGAATCAGGACCATAACTGATTCATAACTGACATCACACCGAGATTAATCTTGACAAACTGATTTCTTGCAGGAGTCACAAGTATTGGAGTATTGAATTAGGAATTCAAAATTAAAATACCAATAAACTATTCCATTGTACAAGAAAAGGAAAAAGACATAAAAATCTCACTGTAATAAAAATGGGTATGTATATTATAAATGTAGGAGTGTACTTATTAATGCTTTCAAAACATATAATCATACATACATAAAAATAATTTTCTTTTATAATGACTTTTAACATTACACCATCAGAGTAAAAGAAGGTATTTGGGGTCCTCTCCCACGTAGCCAATGCCTTAGTGGTTATTCGAGCCTGGGCCCTTGGGGAAGGGGGACACCAAAATTCACCTTCGTTAATGACAGGTACTTGGAAATGTAAAGATAACCTGAAAATGGCACAGTAACGCCTCTTTGACTCTCCTAAATCTAATCCTACGGGAATGAATTTGAAAAGTAGCATAGGGAAATAAACACAATTTGAATGACAGAACCATGACAGAGAAAAACACATCTGAAAAAAATGTTATGGTATTGGGGAGAGGAAGATTAAATCGTGGTGCTCTGGGGAACAGCTGAGGATAGAGACCAACAGCATCTTGTGGCAGAAAATCCTTTCTGCTGGCACAGCCAGGACAGTGATAAATATTTGCCCCAATGAGGGCAGAAGATTGCTTTTCCTCTAGATAGCTCGGGGGTTCAATTCCATCATCTGTGGCACATAAAGAGCATCATTAGAAGTACTATTAATAACCCACCGAAGTATGCAGAATGTCACCCGATTCTCCAGGTGAGTTCCCCTGAGATGTAGGTGAAGACGAACAGATGTGAAAAATCCAGAGGTGTGGGAAAGAGGCGGCAAAGGAGCGGGAGTTAGAGCTGTAACGTTTCTAAACGAAACGTTACGAGACCCGAGGCTGCGCAGAAAGCTGCGAGAAGTTAAACTTGAGGGTACACAGTAACTTACTCCTGTAACTGGCAGATGCGCCTGAACTGCCTGCGCCGCACCGGGGCACCCGGCTGGGCTGCTGCCGAGAGAGCGGGAACAGCAGCTTGGCGTCGGCGCTGCTACAGCCCTTGAGCTACCCCACCTAAACCCAGAGGTTGGAGGAAACTGCAGGGCCGGAGCGCGCCCAGGGGAAGCGACGCCGGGAGAGCTCCGGCCCCCCGCCCCAGACAAGCCGTGCCCCTCCCGGGGGCGGCCCCTCGGCGGGCACAAAGCCGGGCTCGGCCGCTGCCCGGGGAGCAGTGTGCTGCTGTCCCGGTGCTGCCGCTCATCCCTTCCTTCCGCTTTCTGCTCATCTCTTCGGTGCCGCCTCCGCCGCTCCCGCCCTCCATCGCTGTCTGCCCGCCGCCGTCGGGCGCGGGGTCGGGGCAGCGCGGCGCCATGGAGGAGGCGGCCGCTCCTGCTCCTGCTCCTGCTCCTGCTCCTGCTCCTGCTCCTGCTCCTGCTCCTGCTGCTGCTCCTGCTCCTGCTCCTGCTGCTGGGGCCGAGCCATCGCCCGGGGCCGCCGCTCCGCGGCCGCTGCTGGCGCTGCTCAGGGCCAAGCTCTGCACCTGGTGAGTGCCCGGCCTCCACGTGGAGCCGCAAGGCGCCGGCCTCCCCGCCCGCCGGCTTCCGGGCCGCCCGCCGCAGCGGGGGAAGGAAGGGAGGAGAGGGGACTGTCCTCGCTGCTCTCGGCGCTTCGGCGGGCGGCGCGGTCGGGATGCGGAGGCCGCTCCGTGCCGGGGGTGCCTGGGCCGGAGCGGCCGCCGCGGTGCGGGCCCGGGGTTACGGCCGCGGGGCTGAGCAGATCCCGGAGCCTTGGGCCGGGCAGCCCGGGAGAGCGCTGGCCGCTGCCCCGGGAACGGCGCTCTGGTGCCAGGGCTGCTCCGGGAGCGCCGCCGAGCCGCAGCCTGTGGATGCTGCTGGGCGAGAGCGCTCAGGGTAGCCTCCGCTGAGCGTGGAATTAGCGAGTGACGTTTTGACCCGGTTCAATTAGGACTGTTCTCTCACACATAAACACGTGCATTCGGCTTGTTTGCTCTTCTGTTTTACGTTATTTTCCCTGCACTCTTATCTGTTTTGTAGTCTTCGATCAGCATCGTTATGCAGGACAGGTAATGGGGGATAGCAAAGGTAATAATACAATAAAGTAACTGAAATGAGAGGTGTGGAGTCCAAAAAGACCAATATCCCCATTTCCTCCTTCCGTGAATCACCTTAGGATAGGATAAAGACCCATTCAGGTAGATCTCTTGAAATATGAACACTGGTTAAGCATGGAAAGCTTGGGGGAAAAAAATCGGCCACGCTGTGCAGACAAGCTTGTACTAGAGAAGCACTACCTTCCAGGAGGGCAGGGCTACATCCTCAGACTTCTAGGCCATCCACTTTCATCTTCACTTTCCCTCCAGGGGGGAAAACCAGTCCCTATTAAAAAGGCTTTTTTTGAGCTGTAAGTTTGGTCGTTAATAGTTATTGCATCAGATTTGCCAGCCAAGGAAGTGTTGGCTTTCCTGGCAGCCTCGTGCTCGTAGCTGTAGTCTGGCTGCTGGGCTATGTGATGGCGTGTGCTGGAGAAGCAGAGCTTTATTCCAGTGGACAAAGCCTCATCTTATCTTTTGGGTATGTTTTTCTCTTTTCACTCCTCCTGCCTGCCAGGAGAGACCCAAAAGGCAAGACAGAAACTTGTTGAGTTGTTCAGTAACCTCACCTATGCCATTAGTTTTACCAAAGGGCTACACTGAGTCTATGGAAGGTACTTGAAAGAAAATCAAGAGGCTTTCACTGAATTTTACAAAGTGTTGTCTGAGATACTGAATTGATTTTTTTTTCTTTATTTTTTTTTCCTCCAGGTAACAGCAGGCTCAGCCACTTCAGTTTTGTTAGAGGCCTTTCTGAGCCATAGGAAGGTTTAATAGTTGTATGTAATGAACTAGGCTGGTTGTGGCTTTTTTTTTTTTTTTTTTTTTTTTTTTTTTTTTTTTTTTTGGTGGGTTTTTTGTGGTGTTTTTTTTGGGTTTGGGTTTGAAGTTTTTTTGGTTTGGTTTGGGGTTTTTTTGGTGGGGTTTTTTTGGGGTGTGGTTTTTTTTTTTGTTATTGTTGTTTGTTTTTTTTTTTAGTAGAACCATTAGAAAATATATTTCTGGTGCTTTTCTGTTTCTTACCTTTTGCAAATTAAATTGATGTCCGTTTCAAAGCAGAAGATGGAAAAACTAACTTAAAAATATATTCTAGTGTTCTTAGTTAATTACTCATTATGTTGCAATATGCGTTCAGTCTGAAGCTGCATTTTCCCTTAACCACTAGCATGAAAAAGTGAGATTATTGAAACTGATGTCACTTCCCCCCCTATTTAGGAAGGGTTTGATAGTTAAAGTTAAGTGCAAGTAAACTCTTTATGTGAACAGTTGTTGCCAGGCTTTGGCATGTCGGTATTAGATTGGTGGCATAAATAAAATGAATATTTGAAAAGCTGTATTTACTGTAAGTTATTAATTCACATTTAAATTACAGGATTTAGTAAACTAATTGCCAGTGAAATTGTTAACTGTGGTCTTATTAAATTTTCTTTAACTTCTTCTGATACAGACTCTGATTGTATTTTAATGCCTTGGTGTATTTTTTATTCTGCATTTCACATGGAGCTAAGGAAAGCCAGCCTGAGTTTCTCATGATGTTGTGAGCTACACATTGTTCAGTGTTCACATTAGACTGATTTGTGGCAAACTTTCATGCTCTAAAAAGTCCCAAAATGACTTAAGTTTTGATCAAAGCCATAAATACAGCTAGCTAAGATAGGGTGGCTGAAGGGAGGGGAGGACTAATTACTTAGTTGCTTTCTACCAAGCATTAAAAGCCAACAATAACCCTTCCCCCTCTATAAAACTAAAGGCCTTTTCAGACCACTTACCTTGTATCATCTGAGACTTGAAAGTGAATTAGTCCTTTCCAATGCATTAAAAAAAAACCAAACCAAAATACCAGAGAGGATTAAGTTCTGGCATGGAAAAGTTAATAATTAATAGATTTCAAAAAACAATCAATTATTAATAAGAAAGTCACTGTCATCGATACTCATATCAATAGCAAAATTAATGAAAACCTGTGTCTTTAAAGCGTTTTTCTCAGAAGAAATTGCCTTGCAAAATGCAAACAGTAGGATTTAAAGTTTGCTCTCAAGTTTTACAGAGGATCAAACATATTTTTAAAGATAAGCTATGAGCCCAGTGCATCATACCAGGAGCATGGTGATGTCTTCTCAGTTTGAAGAAATTAGTTTTGACTCTTTGGCAAATGGTGTGAGGGGAAACCATTGCTGCTTCTTGCTGAGGCTTCCAGCTGGCATTGGGGAGCAGTCAGGGCAAGAGGCTGTTACCTTACTGAGAAAGCTGCCAGCTATGGACCATTTTGGGATTCACAGAAGACATTTTTTTGAGGGCAGCCTTCCACTGTTGGTAGAGTAAGTCTTTCTGTGTGTTTTTTGATGTTACCATTTTGTATGGGTTCAGGCAAGAAAAAATACCCTGAAGTAAAATAGATAAAAACAGAGAAGGACGTGAGGTGTGATGAAGCCTGCTTGCTTTGTCAGACGCCTTTGTTACCATAGAAGTAAATGCTGTAGCACTGCCAAGACATATATTAACTAAATAGCAGTGATTGCCAGGGCAGTAACTACAAAGCAAACAGTTCTGGACCTGCCTGTCTTCCCAAATGCAGAAATGCAAGGAGATAATTCCTTAAGTCCTTTGAACTGGGGAAATTTGGTTATTAGAAAAGCTGAAGATCAACTTAGTGGAGTTACTCCGCTGCAAGAGGGCAGTTGGGTCTCTCCTGTCTTCAGTAAATAATGGTTGAAGCAGATCAATTGTTAACAAATCTGAGTGGCAGCAAGTTTTCCCCATTTTACCCTCCTTGGAACATGGTGCTGTCCAGTTTGCCAGAATGCTGCACATAGAGTCCAGGCCTTTGGTGTAGAGAAGGTGCTGTAGCTTGGGAGGAGCAAAGTTGCCCCTTACAACTCATATCCTAGACAAAAATGTCTAAAGCCCTAGCACACAGAAGTCCACGTTTAATGAGTCTCCTTGAACAAACTTGTGGGGTGGTTTTGCCTGTGCTTCTGCCCTTCTCTGTGGCAACACCCAAGAGGTGGGTGAAAGAGAGTGTGGCCAGATCTTCTGTCAGCCAAAGAAGCTTTAACCTCTCCTGGTAGCATGTTGACAAGTGCAGTTCATTTTGTGCAGCACACAGGCTTTGCTCCAGTAAAATTGCAGCAGTTTCACCCAGTCATGCCTCTATTCATGTCTGGTCCCTACCTCCACACTCTCCTCCCAGCTAGTCCAAGTGCAGGGTCAGTTTAGTCCAATAAACTGCTAAAGACTTGCTGTGTTCCTCATATGCTGATAGTGAAGAAGAAAAACTTTTCTGCTAGTTTGGGGTGAGAATTTTTATTTGAATAATAGAAAGTATACATGTATTTTTTTAATGCCTGAAACCATGTTTGTGTATGTGGTTCACCATAGTGTATCTTCCTTTGAATTTCAGGGGTTCTTCTGTCATTTTGCCTTTTACAAAGAGGCCAGAGTTCACAGGGCTGGCACAGGGCAAGCTGGAATCCTCATCCATGCCTCCGTCAAATTTTAGCTAACCTACATCACTTTTCTTCTAATGGCAGCTGATTAAATTCTTTACATGACCATAAAAAACGATATTTCTGCATCAGCCAGAATAATTAGCCAGAATGTGTCTGATTTGTTCACTAAATAGCACAATCAGACCATTGACCAGAATATAAAGAAATGAAAAAGAAATCAGTTAAAATATAACAGAAGTGAGGTAACTTCAAATTTTTCTACTGCTATTTTTAATGAAAACCACCCACTGCCCCCCCTATGTATTTTAGAAGTCTGTTTAGAAATGAGAATATTTTTCTTTCACACACCAGTAAGAGTTACTCAGATGAGACTGGATAGTACCTTACAAGATTGTCACATGATATATAATACTTAAGAGTGTCAATGTGCACCATTCCTGGAATTGGCAAAGCAAGCTGTAGTAAAACATGGAGTTCAAATCTCCTAGAAGTACAGCGTGGTTAGACTTTGTAGAGATTTGCTGTCTCATCAGAATGGACTTGGAGAGAAAAATATGCCCAGCAGCATTTTCAAAGTCAGAAGAGCTTGGTGTCAGGCTGAATTGAAAATAGGATTCGTGCAGGTGCATTAGAGACTGTGCAAGGAAGATGCCTATTTTCCTAAAGGAGGGATTGATTGTGTGATTGTAGCTGGGTTTAGCACTGTCCAGCACACCCTTCTCATTGCCTGGCAGCTGGATTGCACTGCAGAGCAGGGTGAGCTAGTGTTTACTGCACTGAAGTCACTCAGCTGGGGAAAACAGCCAGTGTTATTCCCAGGTGGTGTGCCTGGCACATGAGTGTCCTGCCAGAAGTCAGTGTGGAGAGGTGTGGGCACAGAGTAGGTGAAGGATTCTGATGGGGTCCTTTCTTCTCTTGCTGGATTAATTGGAGTGGAAACAAATTAACTAACTGTGCAGACAGTTGAATTATCATCACTAGTCTTCAGAGTAAACAGATGAAATGTGAACTTAGCAAACCTGAGCAGACGGCACAGGGCTGAGCGCCTGTCAGTGTATATTGTGCACATGCAGAGACTGGGGTGGTACAAATCTGCATAGCTCCACTGGCAGGAGAAAGAGCAAGCTGAAAAAAAAAGACATAGAGTTACATGCTCCTGTTTGTCTGGGAGCATCTGGAATATTCATCTTACATTAGGTGAAGAGTTGCTACTAAAAGAACATGAGCCTTTTTTTCTTTTTTTTCCGCCTGCTGGCTGTGTGTGGGACTTAAGAAGAGCTGTAAATGCAAACATGATCTTACCCAAAACGCATTCTTAACTCCAGTCTCAGTTGCAGCAGAACATGATGTAATAGAAGTGAAAAAATCCACAGTGAGAATTAACTATAATTTTTACTATAAGAAAGATTTATTTTAAGGTGAGAACAAGCAATCACTGGAACAACTTCCATAGGGATGTTGTGGGGTCCCCATCACTGGAGGTTTGCAAGATGCAACTGGACAGGGCACTAAATAGTCTCATCGAGGCTCCCTACTTGAAAGGTTGGACCAGATGATCTTTCAAGATCCTTCCAGACTGAGCTGTCCTTTGGTTTTAGCATTAACACTTTCGTGTTTCTTTAGCACTGCTCATCTTAAGGTCTGAGCTCAGTAAAACTCAGGTCTCAGATGAGCCTGGAGGTAGCTGAGCTTTATCTGTCTCCATGTTGCGGATCTTTGTTGACCAAACTTGGGATGGAATTCAGTGGAGGACAAAGGATTTAACTCAAAACCTGCTTAATAAGAGTAGGACTTGCTATTGGGTAGAGCCTGCCTAGGTGACCTGTCTGAAGATCCTCGCAAGTAATTGCAGTCTCCATGGCTGGTGGTTCGAACTGGCCTCTCTTCTCATGTGGCTGTACTGAGGTCAGACTAGACCTGCATACACAAAATCCTGCTTACCTGTAGGTCAGGACAACATTGGTGGGGAATAGAAAAAGAATAAAGTGTCAGTCTTAAAAACTGGCATTTCCCCAGTAAAACCAGCAAATATTTTTTTAGAACTTAAATGTTTAATTCTAAGCTTTCTGTTTTGTCTTTTATTTTCACAGGCATATTTGGAAAACTATAATTATGGGCCAGTTTGTCTCCTTGTTTATCTGTGGGACTGCTGTTACAAGCCAGTACCTGGCAGAAAAATACCAAATGACAGCTCCAATGTTGCAAAGTTTCATCAACTATGTTTTGCTGCTTCTAGTTTATACTACAATGCTGGCATTTAGGACTGGTATGTGAAATACTGGGTGGGAGATTTTGGTTCATCTTTTTTTTTTTTTTTTCTTTCTATATTTTCCTTTCAGAATTTGCAAATAAAGACATTAATAGTTATCCTAGTTTTAAATGTTCCTGCTTTATAGCAACACATTGAAATTAACTTCACAGGTTAAATGTGCATTTAATTTGATAGAATGTCATATCTGTTTAGAGTTTTGTGCTCTTTGGTTTGAAGTCCTCTGTTATATTAGGAAAAATAAGCTTGGTTGTATCACACTTTGTTACCAGGCGATATTTTGTATTCCTGCTATTCTTTCTAATTTACACTTTAGACAACTCTAGTCTTGCTGTGTTTTTCTTCATGTGGAAGAATTTCTGTGCTTTTCACTATTTGCATCATCTCCTCCCAGGCTGTTTCCTGTCATTGTATCTTAAGCAGGGACAGGCAAAGTCAACCTTGGTATTATTTATGCTTCTAAAAAGTAAAATTCCCTGCAACATTTGGTTGGAAAGAAACACATATTGATTGCTGCTTTCTTCTAAACAGGCAGTGACAGTCTTTGGCAGATTTTGAAAAAGAGGTGGTGGAAGTATATTTTTTTGGGTCTGGTTGATGTTGAAGCCAATTACGTGGTTGTAAAGGCCTACCAATATACAAGCCTCACAAGTGTGCAGGTAAGTACTGATCTCTCTTTTTGAACCCTTGCTTTTATTGCAGTTTTGGACTGGTTTCTAAAATGAGATTCATAGGAGAGACATGGAAGCTATTTAAGCCTGAAAAGAACTTTCCAGTATCTATTTTCTCTCTGCAGTACAGGGAAGAGCATCCTGTATCAAGAATAACCTTTCCAGGAAGCAGAGAAGATTGGCTGGTATTATCCTGTGCCAGCTCTTGAGTTGAACCCTAATTATTTTGATAAAAGCACTTCTAAGAGTTTGCTGACATCCACTCAGTTTTTTTCTCCTGACACAAAATAAAGATTTATGACCAGATAAATCTCAATCACTCAGTGCAGGTTCTTGCTGATGACAGTGAGGTGGATCTCTTGCCTAGTCCTTGTGAGGCATTGTGAGATGTAACCCCACCTGTCAGGACACTGAATGTCAGCTGGTGTTGCTGCCCATGCAGTGAGGGACCAGCCTTGTGGCTTTTAGATGTGGCAGTTCAGGGCCTCTCTGGAAGAGGTGGAAGGAAGGTCAGCACAAATAAAGCAATAGAAGACATTCTCTGCAACATCAGTGCTTGATGCTGCATTGCTGCACTGGGATAAGTCTTGTGTTCTGAAAAAGCTCTATAAGCAGAAGGGCTAAAGCTGGGCTTTCTGTCACTCTACATGGACAGAAGCTGCTGGAAGAGTCAGTGCTTTCTTCCTGCCTCCAGCTGCAGTCTCCTGAGCTTGCAGGGCCAGTGTCCTTGAACAAACTGCCTCAGAACACTGAGCAACGTGGGAGTAACCCTGCTTTTGGCTGTACTGTTGGTGAGTTGTGTCAGGCCACAGAACTCACTGTGTGACTTCTGTGTGGGAACATGGAGAGGTTGGTGCATGAGCAAGTAGGGAGTGTGTCCACTGCTGTTACCAGTGGTGGGGATCTGTGCCTGGGCTCATGACCCGCTTACCTGAATTAAAAAAAAAAAAAAAAAAAAAAAAAAAAAAAAAAAAAAAAAAGTAACATGAAGACTTGGCTGTAGTTGGAAAGGAGTGTTTGGGTGTCAGTGTTATACAAAGTCAAAGTAATAGGGGTTAATGTTTAAGGGAATTACCTCTAAAGCAATAAACTCCTGCAGTCTGGGCTCCCTTAAGAGAATTGCAGTAAATTTTCTTTGCACTGGTGAAGACCGGTTGTGTCTCTTGGGTTGTTTTGTCACATTTCCACTTCATACTTATGTGTTATGACTCATTAGGTCTTTAATCTCCTTATAAATTATGCCTAAGAAGTAGAACTTTTAAGAGTGACTTGTTTCAGTCTCAAGATCAAGTTAAGCTGCTAAGTGAGACACTGTTTGACCTTATACTTCACAGCTGAACAAGCCAGGACTTTGATCCAAATTCTCAGAAGTAGTAAAGCTATTCCCATGATTTCTTTCTTAAAAATTAAGAATAGGTATAATAGATTGTCCTGTCCAGTTGCCAAAAACTGGAAGATTTTCTGTGCCTTTTTCTCTTGTGGCAGCCTTGTGACTGATGCTGCTTTGTGGCAGTTCAGTAACTGTTATTTTGTTGCAATTGCCTCTTGCCCTGATGGTTCTTGCCCATTTGCTGAAGTCACCAGTTTCTCACCATTGTCGGAAATGAGATACAGGAAAAAAAAACCCAACACAACAAAAGCCTGTGATTTGCTCTAGTGAAAGGCTTTTTTGTTTGTTTGCTTTTGGCAAGTGATTTTGCATCTACATCAGTACCTGTGGTTCAGAGCGCCCAGCCTGATGATGGCCTGTCTGCAGTACTGGCTGTGAGTGGATGCCCAGGGACCATAAAAACAGCACAAGGGTTTATGGCACCTTCCCAAATGCAGTGTAATCATTGTTAAAATGCTGTCTGGCTGGAGCTTCAGCTCACCACTATGAAATGTAGCTTCAAAGATAAGTTTTTTTCAGCTCAGCAAGGAACTTCCATGTATTTTCTCACATACACACACAGAGGCAGAACTGGTTTCCCTTTAGATATCAAATACCAAATAGCATTTCACAGGAGGGGTTTGGAGATTTTTAAGGTGATAACAGTGCGATGGCTACTGTCATTTCTTGATAAATACAGAAGAAGACTTTGGTCCACAACTGAACTGTTTCTCTGTGGCTGAGGCAGTGCCAGGGTACTCCTTGCTGCCAGTGTCCTTTCTTTCCTGTGGCAGGACTTGACTGTGCTGCAGTTTGACTACCTGTTATGGCACAAAGCTGAGTCAGGAGAGGTTCAGGTTGGATATCAAGAAAAAGCTTTTCACCCAGAGGGTGTTTGGGCACTGGAATAGGCTCCCCAGGGAAGTGGTCACAGCACCAAACCTGACAGAGTTCAAGAAGTATTTGAACAATAGGCACATGATGTGACTCTTGGGGTGTGCTGTGCATGGCCAGGAGTTGGACTTAAGGATCCTGATAGGTCCCTTCCAACTCTGGATAGTCTGTGATAGCAATTCTGTGATTTATTGCAAAATACCAAGCAGTATAGCTGTGGTTTGATGTTTTAAACATGTTATTTGGCACATTTAGCATTCACTCTGTAGATAATTCAGATAGAAATGTTTTTTAGGCAACTATTGACAGA
Source organism: Sylvia atricapilla (assembly GCF_009819655.1). Classification (NCBI taxonomy): domain Eukaryota; kingdom Metazoa; phylum Chordata; class Aves; order Passeriformes; family Sylviidae; genus Sylvia; species Sylvia atricapilla. The sequence continues at coordinate 41,254,540 of NC_089141.1, read as the reverse complement.
TTGTCAGCTGATGGAAGAGCGCTAGCCTAAAAAGGAGAACATACAGGATGAGCCCCTGGGGCTCAGCTGGAGGCTGCCCTGAGGGAGTCTTGTGGGGAATGAGCAAGATGAGCAGTTGAGCTTTCTTGCTTACAAAGCTGTATGAAGCTGACAATTATAAGCAAACCAATGACCTCCAACTGTCTATGGTAATTTATTAACCATATATTAAAGCATCTTTTAATATTTTACCCTGCTTTTAAAACCTCCTTTAAACAGTGTGGCCAAAGCAAGGCTTGAGTCAAAACATTTGTAAATCAAATCACTGGGTTATCTGTTTCCACCCCCCTCCTCCTTGTTAAAAATACAGACTAGGATTTAATGAGAGTTTGAAGAAGCTCTACTGGAAATAGTAGTCAGTGCCACAGTATTGCTGTAAATGTTGTAAAACCTCAATAAATAAGCTTTACTCTTTTAATTTGTTCCATTGACATAATTCATTGTGATATTACATCTGCTTTGCACCTCTTTGATCTTGATCCTGTACAGAAGAGCTCTGTAATGTACTAGATGAAGGGAAGGTAAGATCCAGTAGTTGGAAATCTGATTCCATCTGTCTGTAATTGAGGGTAATTTTCTCCCGGAACAGATTACCAGAGCATGTTCTTCATCATTTGGTGCCTGTGTGTCCTGGCTGCAAGTCCTCTAACCGTGGTGCTGTGGTTCTACCATGTGTTCTTGGTCTGGATGCAGCAATTCCCCACATGGCATTACTGAAAGAGCTTCTGGCTCATTATGTACTACTCCCTTACATCCTAATTAAGATGTTTCTACCCTTTCTCTTTGGGTTGAAAGACTGTTGGGAGTTTGGAAGGCTACATGCTAACATCTTAGTTATTGGGAAGTGAAAGCTTACTTATTAGTAGAAGAGGTATCTATCACCAGAGGGGTAAAAATTTTGCTTTCTAATTTTTATAGTATTTCTTGGTGTTTGATACTAGTCAAAACAGTCGAATTTGAAGGAAATGTTAATGTTTCCTTCAGTCTAGACTAAAGGTAAGATAGAGAACAAAACCTGTGACAAGATAGAAAATCACAGTGTGATATTTTCCATGGTGTAAAATTGTACTGAAATACTTGGTATCACATACTGGGCCTCAGGTGGTTGTAATGTCTCATAGTACAGCCTGAAGAAGTACTTATACACTTGATAGACTTTACAAGCTGGACAAGCTGGAGGCAATCCAAGGAGCAAAGACAAAGAGTTGGAAGGATTAGAGTCACTGTTAGGATTCAATCTTTAGTAGTTGGTCTTAGCACCATGTTTGTAAGACTTTACTATGTATAGTTATGAACTAGTAAAACCAGACTTATCATCAAAATGTTTACAAGTTTGGTCTCGAAGCCCTTGGAGACAATGGGACAGCACAGAAGTCCACTGCAGTGGTGGACTGAAGCAGGCAGAGTCTGGAAATAAACGTTAAGAACCAAGGGCTCTTGTCTTGATTGCAAGAATTATGTCTCAGTCCTACTGATCTGCACATATTTTGTTGGGCCTTCAAGAGGCCAAGTTTCAAGGGCTGATACTTGAGAGTAATTTCTGAGGAATCTTTGGGAAGCTGACTATATGTTCTGCTGTAGGCTGTTCCCTTATGTAGTTCTGTGGCACTCTACTGAGACAGGTCAGAAAATACACCTTTTCTTTTCCCTGACAAATTCAGAAACAAAATCTATTTTGCTGAATTAAATATTAAGCCAATTATGATTAGCACATATATAGCAGTGTATATTCTTCTGTATTAAGTGCATAGCTAACTCTTGATTCTTCCTGTATTAAAGGAGAATAGGTAGAAGATGCTTGGAAGTGTCCAAGGCCAGGTTGGAGTGGTTGAGTGGAAAGTGTCCCTGCCCACGGCAGGAGGGTTGGAACTCAATGAACTTTAAGGTCTCTTCTAATCCAAGCAGTTCTGTGATTCTATGGGTGGGTCTAACAGCAAAGCAAAGATTCATAGAAACATGTAGAGAAGAAATAAAGAAAGGAAAGAGAAGTCAGAGCATCAAACCTAAAGCTGCAGGGTCAGGTCCTTGTTACAGTCACATCAATGTAAAATTAGATGACTTGTACCCATCAATAGTTCCATATTTTTGTACATGGAGCCCTGGGGAGCAATGCTGTTTCAGAGCAACATCCTAGCATTCATTTGTGAAGCTGGAACGATTGATTAGACCCATCATTAGAAGAGTTCCTAAATCAGTGCTTTTCTACCCAGAAAAAGTAGACCCCTGTTTCAGCTCCTCCTTCACTTGCAAAATGCTTTTAATGGTGAAATGTGGATCTCATGTCTCTCTTAAACAAATCTACTGAGGCTGCTCTGCGGGTTTCCTTTACATCTGATGATTGGAAGTAAGATCCTGTGTATTTGCTTTCAGGATGTTGCAGTCCAGATTTGGGGTGGGTTTCTAACTCATACAATTTTTCTGTACACACAGCTCCTGGACTGTTTTGGGATTCCCATGCTGATGGCTTTGTCGTGGTTCATTCTCCGAGCAAGATACAGACTGATACATTTTGTTGCTGTTGCCATCTGTTTGCTGGGTGTGGGAGCGATGGTGGGTGCAGACATTTTGGCAGGGAGGAGTGAGGGTGAAGGTAAGGAGTCCTTTATTGTGGGGGGAAAGAGCAGAGAGATGGTTCCTGCTGTGGACAGGAACTTGTAAAGCACAAATAGTAGCAGATACAGTTCTGTTTCAAAAGAGAACATGGTGCTATTTTTGTTTCTTGCCCAGGAAGAGGAGGTGTTGATTTTATGGGGAGCTGTGGAATTTCTTTGCTTGTATGTTTGGATATTGCTTCCACCTTAAAAAAAAACCCCGCTTGTGTTAAGTTTAAATCATTCATTAGACAGTGAGCTGCTTCATTAGAGAATGTGATGGAAAGTCTCATTCCTGAAAGCTTGTTCACTCTGACTGTCATGTGAGATGGTTTAACAGAAGAAGCTGCCTCACCCTGCAAACCTTGTTTATACAGTATCAACCTGCTGGCAGCCAGACTTCTCTGATTTGCTGTTTTCTCTGGGCACAGGTACCACATAAATAAGCAGCTGACTTCTCAGAGTTCTCTTTGGCAGAGCCAACAGAAATGGTCCATGTGTCCCCAAGGCTACAGCCTGGAAAGCAGGGGCTTATTATGGGAGTGCAAGAGGAGGTGGGGCAGGGTGGCAGGATTCCTGGGACCTCTGTGAGGGAGGCTGGGCTCTGGGGCCAGGAGCCAGCTGGGTGCAGATAAGGGCTGGTCTTGTCGCCTCTATGACAGATGCCTAAATCAACCCATATCATAGCGATCTTATTTTGAATAAGTATTTTGAATTTTTAGAGCTAGAGGATATCAGAGAAGGTAAATTTGAGGGCATTGCCTTCATCAAGAAGCACAGAGATAAGACTGTGTAGTGTTATTTTGGGGCCTTACTGTAGGTAAGACACAAGACAAACTGAAGTATAGCTTTAATGCTATGTGGTACATGTATCTTGAGGGAGAAGAATGTTTCCCTGAGACATTAGGCAGTTGTTCTTTATTTGCTGATCTGGAGATCCTTACTGCTGCTTACTCTCCTATTTTAGACATAATTTCTTAGTGATTGCCTAGGGAAGGAAATGTTAAACCAATCGAAGGATTTAAACAGCAGTGGTCCTCTTGCTATGTAGCTGATGCACAGAGACATTTAATGATGGGTGATTGCAGCTCGGGGAGTCCCATCTGCAGAATAAATAGACTGCGGCAGGACACGTGTGTCTGCAGTTCCCACTTCGGACATATCATAAACCTGAGTCCAGGTCCCTCCAGAATCAATAGACTGATTTTAGAAAGCCTTGAATCAGGCCTTACTGCAAAAGTGGGGACAATATTCTCGAAATGCAGAGAGCATCTCTAACTGGGAATTTGCTCAATTCCCTACAGTGCCTGAGGTCAGCAGAAGTAGGATTGGACCAGATGATGCAGCAGTGTCTTGGCTGGGATGACAAGTAAATGCTGGGTTTATCTCGCTCCACACTGTGCAGGGTGAGGTGAGCAGGCAGCAGAGTCTGTGCTCAGACACTCCTCTGTGCACACAGGAAGGGTTTCCTTCCCCCTTCCCCTGGAATGAGCTAGGAAGATAGAGATGTTCAAAATAAATTTCTTGCTTTTTAAAGGAAAGTTAAAAAGTGTTTGCAGCATTACCCTTATTGTGGATTAATATTTCTGTACAGGTAGTGACGTGGTGATTGGAGATGTCTTAGTGCTTCTTGGTGCTTCTTTGTATGCCATTTCTAATGTGAGTGAGGAATACATTGTGAAAAATCTGAGCAGAGTGGAGTTTCTAGGAATGGTGGGCTTGTTTGGGACTATTATCAGCGGTCTACAGCTGTAAGGATCTAATATTTATTTTAAAACTAATTAAGAATATACTACAAATGATTGCTTGTATACCCTGAAATGATGTTATTAAATTCTTTGTTGCATCTTAATTTGGCCTACATGGGAGTCCTTCCACTTGAATTGATTTTTGTTGCTGATCAGTATCTGTTTTATATCCTTTTTATGTGCACTCCTCTTATTACAGCAGTTCTAAAGCTGAACTCCTGCAGTTGAACATATAGGATACTTGGCTGTATTTTTGATTTTGTTGATGTTTGTGAGGACACTCAGTATGCTGAGGACTGCTTATAGGAATGTATTTCTTACTGGATTTTCTCTATGGAAAAGATTAGGAGATAATTGTTTAGCAGGAGATCTTCCATAGTACACTTATGTTTAAAATGAAGCCCTACATACTCTTACAAATAACCACATTTGTGTAACAGACCTGATGCACTAAAGTCCATCTAATGAATTATATAGTCCTCATTTCTCATCATTATAGTTAATAATTTCCTCAAATGGTATATTAAATAAAACTGAATCGCTAAAAAAGACCTGTGAAGAAGGCATAAGAATTAAATAACAGTGCTCTTGACTTTCAGGCGCTTTAATGTTCATGTCTTTTTTCATGCTTGTTAGATGTTTGAGCTAGTGTCATTCAGTAAAATTGGAAACAAAAATAGAACAGCTTATAAATCAAAATGTTTCTAATATATTTGGTAATTAAATTCTCTATTTGAGTATGATCTTTTTTCCTTTTTTTACTACATTGTATTTTTTCTCTAACTCTAGAGCCGTTTTGGAACATAGGGAGCTAATGAGAATTCAGTGGAACTGGGAAGTTGGTATGTGTATGACAAAACAATGTGCATGTTACAGAACACTGGAGAATTATAATCATTTAGACTTTAAATGGTGGGGCTTTTCTTTTCCTTCTCTGAATAACAAGCAGCATTAATATTATATTTCAAGTTTATTTTCTTCAAACTTTGCAGCTCAGCAAAGAGAGAGGGTCTGCAGGATTGAACATTAAAACAGGTTTTGCATTTTAACTTGAAATAATTAAAAATGAAACCTGTTCGGTTACTAACGTGTTTGTTGTTGAAACATCACAAGAACATTTTTCTGCTGTCCTTCTTAAATGAAGGACAGGAAAAATTGACGCATTTTGACCTGAACAGAACTAAGTGTTTTCAAGAAGTGTGGCTCTAAATGTCTTCAGTCTGCTCTTATGTTATGTAAGAATGAACAAGAACTTTCTTCTATAGATACAGTAATTCTTGCAATACAAGCAATCTTTCATGCTTCTCTTACATGTACATTTCCTATATCTTTTAGGAGAGAAAAATGCGTAATTTTAAAGCATCTGAAGAATAACAGTGTTTTTCTATAAAATCATAGTTCTGTGCCTGAGGAGTAACTTGCCACCTTGCTTCACAGGACTACTGCTGACAGCCTTTGCCCTGTGCATGTTTGCGCTGTACAGCTTCATGCCAGTCGTGATGAAACTTACCAGCGCAACCTCCGTCAACCTGGGCATTCTGACTTCAGATCTCTACAGTCTCTTCTTTGGGCTTTTCCTGTTTCACTACAAGGTGAGTGAGTTCATCCCTTCACTTTCACATTCTTTCAGTTACGTTTCTACTCCAAAATCATAAATAAAGCGTAATGTTCTTAAAAGCCCCGGAACAGTCGTTGGCACCTGCACATTTCTGCAGCTTCTGTCATTCGTTGTTGGCAGGTGCCAGAACCTTGCACCATTAGCCAGAGAGCCATTTTCAAGCCATTTCACACTTCAAGGAATAAGTTAGGAGATAGTAAATAATTTCCTGAGGTGTTCCAATAATAGAGTTCTCACTGAAAGCCCTTTGTGGAACAGTATGTTAGATCTGGTTCATTACTCCAAGTGTCCAAGGAAAGGGTTTGAATCTCTGTGTCCTGAAAAGCATTTGGCATCTGAAAGAGGACCAGTTTGATTTTCAGAAAATAATATTTTCTTTCAGAAGGTAAATCTGCTCATTACCCACATTTTGGGATGAGAACCAAACTCTCTTAGAGCTGCTGCTAAGGAGAGACTAAAGGATCTGAAAAAATACAGATAGATGTATTATTCTGTACACTCTTCAAAAAGCAGTTACTTTTATTGAGCTCTAAAATATTTTTGGCAGTGTCTACTCAAGCTAAATGACAGTGCTAAAAGGATTTCATTCCACCCTCTACTTTTCATCCAGAATCACTTGTGAGAACCTAGCTCATTAAAATAATTGGAGAAATTGAGCCAGCCACTCAGTGACTGGAAGGGATGAGTGAGAAGCTTGTGAACTTTGCTTAGGAACTTAATTTGTATTATTCCATGTGGTTGCTTTCTCTTCAGCCAGAAGCTTTTGGGTCAGATTTGTTTTCTGAAAATGAAGGCAGTGCAGAGTCTGGTAATGGTAGGGTCTGACAGCAGTTAGATTTTCCTTTTCAAGAGTCTCTTAGCTCAGCTTTCCTCCCTGTTTTGGGTTCCAAACTACAAAGTATCCATTAAAAATGAATGCAGGAAGCAAATGATGCTTATGGTCTAACAATTAAATCCTCTCTAAGTCACTTCCAAATGTGGATTTTTGCACCCAGACAGCTTAACTCAAGAAGTGATTATAAATTTATATTCATAATAGTGAAGAGGAAGAAGAGATTTGGAAGGGATATATTAAATTTTTATTTTTCTGGTTTTTAGCTTATTTTTGGAAGAGGTTTTTCTGGGAGCAGGCCATCTCATAATTGCTAACAGTGAGATATTCTGGTACCAAAAGGAAAAATGAACACGTGAAGACTTTGGGATTGTGTTGAGAGAACTTCAGATATTTATTGAAATAGGAAATTGCATCTGGGGTTAGAAACAATGAAGTAGCAAAAAGGGGAGCAATAATAATGCCACATCTTTAGTAATCAGATGATCTGAGATAAGTTATTATGTCATCTGTTATCTGAGATAACCATGAACTGAGAGAGCCTAATTTTGACATGGCTCTTAGCAATAGAAAATCTTATTGCTCAGTTAACCATGTAGTTTCTTCACTTTTGGGCCAAAGGAACCAAGTTGGATGTTTGCTGGATTAAAAAGCAAACATAAAAAGTAATCTACAAACAAAAATACAGGGAATTGCTCTGTATTTCCCATTATCATGTGATTTTTCTCAACAAGCTGCTGTAGGGTGAAGAGAGCCAGGGAGAGCTCTGAATTGCCACTGTCTGAGCCTGCTCTGAAACAAACAAACAGAAGGACATCAGTGGCTACAGCAGAGACCAGGTCCAGGAATTGATAAAGCTTTGAGACACTTGTGCATTAGTGTTTTGCTAATGCACTTAACTTTTCGGCCCCGGCTGTGTCTGTTTTAAGTGAAATGTGAATTTTTCATGCCTGTTTTGATCTCCTTTTTATTTTTTTTCCTTTTACTCCATAATGAATCCTTGCTGTGCTTCCTCATGAACTAATTATATTGATGCCTGTAATCCCTCAAGAGATACTGAGAAAGATCTTCACATGCATTAATTGTATAACCCACCGTAGAAGGGAGTATACTGCACAAACAGACACTAGATGGAGGTACAGTCCTCCAGTAACATTTAAAATACTCTCTAGGCGCAACAGTGGGAATGAGGATATCAACTGCACAAAGTGTGACTGAAATCAGTGTCTGAAGCAGTAAAGTTGTTGCAATATTTGAAATAAATTAATTAATTAATTAAAAAAAAAAGAAAAGAAGGAAGAAAGAAGAAACTCGGGGAAAAAACCCACTGAGTTCTCCTCAAAAGGAAAAAAAAGAGAGTGTAGGCCTGATGGAGCAGCATGGGTAATGTTCACCTGTGTCAATAAATGCAAAAATACAGGCAGACCTTGAGTCACAGCTGCACTTAACAGCTTTGGCACTCTGCCTTGGTGGCTATATCCTCTCCTGGAGGAATTGACTTCCAGCCTTGTGCACTACACTGCAGGAGGGGTCTGCAGTTCCTGTGCCTGCCCAGCCTCAGGTGCTTGCACACAGGTACATGCTCACTCAGGGCCTTAGGCTGGAGAATTGCTGCAGGTGGTTGGATACAGCCCGAGGCTCTGCCCGTTTGCTGGGAACAGTCAGTGAGAGGTGTGACCATGGGTGATCCTGCTGCCTCTGCTGGGATAGTTCAGAGCTTGATGCTTCCTCCTGTGTGGAGAGAACGCTTGAGTCTGAGCTCCACACAGGCAAACAGCCAACAAGGTGAGGAGAGAGGGCACTTAACACAAGGCCACTGTGTTTCAGTCTGCTTTTCCTTTCGTGTGCTGCCATCCAAGAGTTTCCAAGCCAAATGACTGCCAGCTAGGAATTGCAATGCCTTAGTTTTAGATGCCTCAGACTTTTTTGGAGGAGAGTCCACTGTCTAGGTCTTACTATTCAATTCATCCTGATAAACTAAAGCATGTTTTTCAAGCTTGTCTAAGAAAGCTAAGGAAGTTAGGGCATATTGACAGAGGTGTGTAGGATATGTTGTGTCATTCCTCCCAGTGTTTAATCAGTGTGGTTTGACAAAGAGAATATGGAGGATTTCAATAAACCTGCCGAAAAGTATTCCTGGCTATGGATAACTTCAACACTTGGTATTATTGAATCTGGTGTTATGAAGTATTTGTCTTTCTGTCAAGGTGAATGAATCTTGGCAGTTACTGGGATTTTAACAGGCGAGTGAACAATAGAGTGCCTGATGTACCTCTGCAATTTGTATTTGCTTCACAGCTTGCAAATGCCAATCTTGCATGTAAAAGGAGCCCCAGCCGCTGTCCCCTCAAGGCCCAACAGGTCCTTGTTGGGTGTAGAGAGCAAACTGTTTTGATCCAGCAATAACACTCATGTAGCCCTGCAGATGGGTAAGAGATCTGTGCAGAGAACCAGCTGCTCTGGTGACTTGCAATAGCACAGAGATTCATCTCTTGCCAGAACCTGAAATACTTGCACATGCTGGATCAAAATTCTCTTAGGGGTAGAGTGTTTCAGTATTCATATATGTAAACAACTTTCATTCAGTATGACTGTGTTTACACCCATTTGCTGTCTCTACTAAGACTCTTGTATGCAGACCTGAGGAAACTCCCTGCCCAACAGTCTTGGGAATGAGATGCAGAGAAAATCAGCCAGTGGCCCAAGTCTTTAAGTAAATAGAGCTGTTGAATTTTGGTTTTCAGACCTGAACCCAGCTCATGGTGATAATCCTCATTAAAATACTTTTTACAAGGAAGGGTAGCTTTCACATGCTTGAAACAAGGCATCTTCGCCATGTTCTTACATCAGGCACGACCTAATGCGTCTCTTTCTCTCCTCTGCCAGTTTTCAGGTCTTTACATCCTGTCCTTTGCTGTCATCATGATCGGCTTCCTCTTGTACATCTCCACCCCGACTCGGACGGCCGAGCCCTCGGAGCCGCCGCAGCCGGGCAGCACCGGGCTGGACAACGCCGCGCTGAAGCTGGAGGAGAGCGACAGCGACGCCCCCGCCGTCACCGTGCAGTTCACCAGAGGAGAAACCGTGGTGGTCAGCACTGATTAAAGAGATGGCAGCACTTCAAAACAGAGCTTTTTTCTTTTTAATTGCCAAATTTCCCTCAAATATTAATCCAGAGAACTGCCCTGCTGCCAAGGCACATGTCATACTGTGCTGGGTTTTATGCACTTGATGGACTTTTAAGGCCAGATCCTCAATCAGTAAAACTGTATTGATTTGCCCTTGCAGAAAATCTGGCCTTTAGACAAAGACAGATTGATATTTATGTGGAGTCTCTGGAAAGTGAGAGACTGTTATTTTTAAGTGCTTAATTAACTTAACAACAAATGCTTGGGGAAAAACACTAAGCCAAAGCAAGCTCCCGGGTCACATCATGGGGAACAAATATGTTTTATATTGCAATAGGGACCTAAATCTGCACGATGCTGTCTGAGGCCTTCGTGATTTCCACTCCTCGGTGTGGAGTGCCCTCAGATAGCATCTTGCAAAAGCTGCTCAGCTTCTCACGGGAGCTGGTTCTGCAAGCCATAGTGCATTCATACACCTTCTACGTGCTGGTGGACTTCATTCCTCTGTGGAAGGATTTGCTGCCTCCATTCCACCCAAATATTCATCTCTGCATATTTCTGCACTCCCTGTCGCCGCTGGGGCTGCTATGAGTATTTTATTTTTAATTTTGCTAGTGTGGGAAGTTTAAATATGTGTTTTTATAATTCCTCCTGTTTCTCTCTGTGGCCTTTTGTTCAGTGCATTCCTGTTGGCTGTGGGGGAGGCAAAGGCAGGCTCTTCCTCTCTCTTCAGTAGAACTGAAAGTGTTTTTTTTTCTGGATGAGAAAGCAAAAAGGTTTGAATGGAAGTTCACTTCTTAGTGAATTTCTTCCTGGAACAGGACACATTTCTGCTGAAAGTGTTGTAATAAAATTGGCATTTCTTCAAAAAATTGAATCATCTAAGCCAACTCTCATGGCAACAATAATGATATAATATCCAAAGGTTAGGTGCTTTCTGTAGATACACTGGCAATTTTCTACCTTTATATTTACAATAAACGTTTAAAAAAATACAAGGCTGCCATTTTAAGATCTGTAAAACCATACTGGAGTTTTATTTTATTTTATATTTTGTACAAGCCTTCATAGCTCAGGTGTATGAAGTAAAAAAAGAATAAAGTATTCAGCAGCTGGAGAGTTGGTCTTGGTTTGCTTATTTTTTAAGCTAGGATTTCTTTACTGTTCAAAATTGTTTTCATTAATTTTGTCAACTAAGTAATTCTTTTACTGGCTAAGCTTTGCTGTAGAAGGAAGTACAAAATTTTCTGAAGATACTGGTGGTCAAATGGCACAGACTGGGTTTGTGCTTCTGGTGCTGGTTATTCAAGCAAAAATTTCCAGGAAAAATCTTACCTGATTATTATTTAGCAGTAGGAAAACAAAGGTTCAACAGATACTACAGCAACAATCACTGCTCTTTCACTGTGTACTTCATGCACAGAAGGTTGAGCAGGTGCTGATGTTTTATGGAAAGCATTTGGCTCCTCTCCCATGTAGAATGCTCCTTTTGAGGGGGGATGGTATTTTGTTCTCTAAAATTATGTGGTATATGATCAGTGTAACATAACGTAGATTTTATCTGGAAGTTCATGGGAGCATGTATTGACTCAGGCTTTGGCTGGTCTTCACAGAACTGGTGCGAGTGTTCAGGCAGTAGATCATCTTCTCCATATATAGACCACTGAAAACAAAATTGTGTAAAACATGGCTGAGATTCTAGGCACAGCCTGGAATTTTTCTTCCAGGCTTTTTTCTAATCTGACTGTATTAGGAAACTGGGATGTGGTTCAAGCAAATTGGGCCAGACAGGACTTCTGCTGAGCTGCAAGGTGAGAGACGCACTGTGGGGCTGCTCAGATTCCCAGCATGGACACTGGGACACCTTAGTAGTTTGACACCTATATTCTGGGTTGAAAACTTTAAAGCTCTGTTCCACAGATATAGGCTAAGATTTAATTTCTTATGCTGTGATTTTATGCCTTGTAAAAGATTTCCTGGCATTTTGTGGGTAGCTCAGGTTCAGATGTGTCAATGCCACCAAGAAGGTCTTCAAGTTTTCAGTGAGGACAAGGTTGATATTTTTTTGTCAATCCTTCTGTCAATGACTGCTCTTGCCATCCTGCTAATGGCTCCCATTTATCTCCTTGTGGTCCTGCTGGATGCGGGGGCCTCCTCTGGCAGCCTGGCATGGTGGCCAGCTGCATGCTGATGGTCATGCACACCTCGTGTACTGCCTTTCATCACCTTAAATCTCTACTGCATCCCCGTGGAATGGCTGGCTGCGTGGAGTGGAGGCAAAGTTGACTGCAGAAGAGCTCTGCATCACAAACCAGCACCGTGGTGTGGTCCAAGCTCTGGGCACATGCGGTACTTGAAGCCAGAGATTGAAGAGTCCTCAGCACAGGGTGCTGATCCCTCGAACCTGCTTTGTGTGGGAGGGGGCCAGATATATCAGTCATCTTTGCTGTCTGTCCCATGAATCAGAAGGAAGTGGGTGCAAACTGTTGAAGAAAGATGCATTGCTTCAGAGCACAAGTGGTACACGTATTGCTCGTGGGGAAACAAATGTTAGGTTAACAAATCACATATGCCAAATCCTCTGGTACCTCTGAGACAAGGTACCTGTGTGAGTCTTTAAATTTGTCTGTAATATTGGAATAAGCTGGAGAAAAAAAAAATCCATCTGTCACTTGCATTAAGCACGAGAATCCAAATAAAAATGTGTGACATCCAGCCTTCCTCCAAGGTTTGGTTACAAAACAGCAAAAGTTATCTGGCATCAAAATGTCACGGTGTGTCGGGAAGTAAGAAATTAGTGTGTCACTAATTGAGTCCTAACATCTCTAGAGCTTGAGGAGAGGATGGGCTTGTGGACATCAGCTATTTTAAGGTTTTTGACCTTTTCTAGGTTGCACAGTTCTGGAAGATGTGATGCCTGGAACAAGCACATCAGTTCTTGTCAGCACCATTCATTCGCACTATTATTTCATTGTGTTATATATTTGCTTATCTTGGAACTATCTATTTCAATCAGTTTAGGAGGTTTGACAGAGAGAAGCTGCACATGCTCTGTGATCAATCATGAATCAATTTTGAGCAAGCAGACAGAGATTCCTAAAAATGCAGAGTGAAGGGTCCTGTGACTGGTTTGGTCTTTCACCAAAATACAGCCTCCTGGCAATTTCAGTGTTATACCTGATGAGAATCCAATAAGCTGCAATGTTTTAATGATTAACTTGAGGCTACACCTAAACATAGATCCACCAGACAAACAACATCCAAGGTATTGGAACCTCACCCTCTTGAGCTCTCTCTTTGCAGTCCTTGGAAGGAGCAATTCAGCTCTCCCTTGGAGATGCCAATATTTATTTATTGAGTTTGCCTGTTTTGGGTGGAGTCAAGCCAAACCTAGAGATCCCAACCAAGTGCAATGTCCCATTCTTATGGACATTGTTGTCCTGTTGTAAGGGGCTACGCAGAGTGAAACTTAGACCATTTATGTGAGAGATGAAAGAGGGAGAGAGATTTTCTTAGCCGCTCTGGGAAGCCTGTGGCTGGTTCAATGAGATTTTGTGTGTGGTGGTATCTAAAATGTGCATCCTTCACTCCTTTCCTGATACAATTTAATTTTTCTCTTGTATAAGAGCATTCAAGACTGAAAGTTATAGATTTTACAGAAAAGAGCCAGAAGGAAAAATCTGATTTCTTGTACAACACAGGTCAACATATTACATCTGATTGCTCACAAGTAAAAAACACAGCACTGTACCAGCTACTAGGAAGAAAATTAACTCTACCCCAGCCAAAACCAGAAAAGATATAGATTTTAGTAATGTTGCAGCATTTCTTTAAAACCTTGATATTAAAATCTCTAAGCAATATTGAATTTGTCCCTTCTGGAAGTAGGAGGATTGATTTTATTTTCATGAACTGGCTCTTGGATACATAAAGTGTGAAGGAAATTACAGTTCTCAGAGATCTCTGAGCGTAAACAACCTCCAAAAGCAGGTTTCCATGCCTTCAAGACTAATGTATTTTTGTTAAGGTGCCAGCTGGGAACAGTTGTGATATTTTCATCTTAAACGTATGGCCTGGGGTCAGTATCACTGAACTCAGGCCCATGACATTACCCTATTTAAAATAAACTTTATTTCACCAGCTCATCTCCAGCCTGTCTCCCTGTGTCAGTACCAGGAGCAGAGCTTGTGCAGCAAGGCAGAAAGATCTCTGGCACTACAGGTGAAATGTGTGTTTCATCCTCATAAATCATAGTATCAGAGTCTTCGGAGTATACCAAAGGAGTGGAAAACATGGATTGAGACAGCATTAGAGACAGCTTCCAGTGAAGGCATTAAAGAAGATGGCCTGAAAAAATTATAGAGATGTAATATTATTGTACAAAATGGAATGTTGATGTTTATTTGAGATGCTATGATGTTTTCACAGAAATACCAAAGTTTATTATGTACTGATGCCTAGAAACAGTGCAGTATCTCCAGAAGTACCCATCAGTGGAAGTTTATGTAATTGGCAGCTGGTGACAGTGGCTGCAGTTCTCTGGAATGTTTTTGATCATACAGCAGTCCAGGGTGATGTTGCTGCTCTTCAGCACCATCTGTTGACACTGTCTCTAATTATTTTAATTAAGAACAGAAATCATAAGGCAAAAGTGCAGCTTCCTCAGCACAGCCATGTAATTCAGTAAATGCATGACCAAGGGGGTGATTGGAAATGGGGCAAATGTAGCAGAAAAAGGCTGCACAAGAGTATGGCTGCTTGCCAGTAGAACAGAAAAAATTGGTTTTGCTTTAACCAGTTATTTTTTTTAATAAACGAGATAACTCATCCATACACAGATCATTATAACAAAGTAGGGAGTGTTTGAAATTTCAGCCTTCAATTATTGGGTCACATTCACTTGCCAAAACCATGGCAAAATTCAAACTGACTGGGAAATCTTGCTCAGAGTAAAAAAAAAAAAAGCCAACAATCTCAAACAAGCCAATGCTTCATGGTCTGATAATAATATATGTATATGCATAATATCTGTGCCCATGAAAAATCAACAAGTATTAAAAAACCTGCACAGGTACAGGATACAACTTGTGTTCTTGCTTTGCTGTATTGTTTGTATCAGAATTCCTTCAAGTCAGTTGCAAGGAGACTGTGATGCTCCTTGAAGCTCAAAAACCTTTGCAGTTTGTCTCCCTCTGCCATCAGTATAAGTGCCTGTTGGACTTCCCTGGAGAAATTGCTTTCATTTAATAAAGCTTATACATTGCATGTGTTAAAAAAAAGAAAACCTGCTGGGTAATGCTATCTCTTGCAACATCTGTAAATTGATTTGCTTCTTGAGAGCAAGAATGATTTGTAACTCACAACAAAGCTAAAGTAGCGCAACTAAATTAAGAGGAGCATTCAGGCAGCTGGGACACAATTACAGCATCAATGCACTTGCTGTGTTAATGTGATATTAAGGTTGTGAATGTAGTGAAACAGGAACCAGTGTGCGCCAAGATGCACTTCCTTCCTTCCTGTGGAGTCTGTCTGCCCGTGCTGACAGGGCAATGTCTGTGTTAGCTGAGCAGGACCTGGGGACTGCCTGTGGGTTCTGTGTGTGCAGACGGGAGGTGCCACTTCAGCCGTGGGCAGCGACACGCTGTTCTCTGTCTCAGAGATGTCTCAGCACACTGTGCTCTTATGCTGCTTTCCTCAGTCTAAGGGAGGCAGGCAGTGAGTTGTTGAGAGCTGTTGCACAGAAACACCAGGGGACAGGGCAGGGGGCTGGGTACCTCTTGCCTTCCCCTAACTCTTCCAGGAGCTGCTGTGAGGCTTCCTCTGGGGTAGCAGGAAGGACCTGCAGGAGCTCAGCCCTTGGCTGGGATTCACTGCAGCTGCAGTGGCTTTCTCAGGGTCTTGGTTTCCAGTGGAGCATCATTTGCCGAAGGTGAGTGGCCCCTGGGCTCTGCAAAGAACATTTACTGCAGCAATAGAGCTGCCATGGCCCCCCTGGGAGCATCATTCTGTGCTCACAAGGATCGAGTGAAGGTGGTGGGTGCCAAATAACTGCAGTGAAACCTGAGTCCAGCCTCACTTTCTGGAGCTCACTTTGGGATACACAGGTGATGACCTCCTGGAAGGGATTTGCAGCAGGGTGGGAGGAACGCGAGGCAGGATCTGGAGTTACCTCAGCCCTCCACTCTGGTGAGAATCTTAACCAGACACCAAGTGCAGGGTTGCTACATAAATCTGGGATGCTTCAACTCTACTTGCAAAATACAGTATGAGACATGTTCTGCAGAGCCACAACTTGATGAATGTGTTTGTACCAGTAAATAGAAAAGGCTCTTTTCTGGCCTCTAAGCCAAAACTGCCGGTTCAGCCACAGCTGAGGTCTTGCTTCTGCAAAGAGGAAATCATCCCCGTCTTCATGGCAGCTGATATGAGGAAGGTCCTGAGAAACACTGTGAAAACACCACATGTAATTTAATCCTTGCATTTGTTTACCCCCTTCCTGTTCTGCTTTATATTAATATATTTCTTAGCATTTCTTGCCATGAAAACATTTCTCAGCAGAAGGGAGAAGCCAGTAGGAACAAAAATCTCTGTCAGGCTGGATCCCTCACACACAGACTTGCTGTAATAGCAAGTTTTACTGAGAGACTGTGGATCATCATGGACCTTGCCTGGGGCTCAGGCTCTGGTCTCCTGGAGTGGTGTGGAGCTGCAAGTTGTGCACACAGCTGGCAGCTGCCTCCCCTGCCATGGTACTCAGCCCTCATCCTACCTGGGCTCAGGGGAAATCTCTGAAATTCTGGTTATCATTTTGGGGGTTCCTT
The DNA here is from genome assembly GCF_009819655.1 of Sylvia atricapilla. Classification (NCBI taxonomy): domain Eukaryota; kingdom Metazoa; phylum Chordata; class Aves; order Passeriformes; family Sylviidae; genus Sylvia; species Sylvia atricapilla. Next base: position 41,237,763 of record NC_089141.1, on the reverse strand, counting down.
AGTTGCAGAGTCCGAAGAAGCATGAAGGGTGAGTCCCAGCAAACCAGCAGAATGGTCTCATCTCATGGAACTGAGGATGCATCTCACAGGCCCTGGCAGGCAATAGAAACTTCTGTGTAAGTCCCTCAGGAGAGTGCTGGGGGATGCAGAGGGCTGTGGGAGCCCAGACCAGTGCAGCCTTATCCGTGCTGTTCACCTGGAGCAGCCCTTGGCTGGGTTTGGTCTCAGAGGCTGCTGACTTGGATGATCAGAACAGCAAGATCCAGGAGTCAGCAAGAAAATGAGCCATTGACTGGCTCTGCACACAGATGGTGTGACACAGCTTGTGTCCCTACACCCAAACCTCCCTCCTTAAAGGCTGGGACTTCATGGATCTGCCTTCCAGGATGAGCTGCTGCTCTGTGCTGCTCTGTGCTTTTCTTCCCTGACTTTGCCTGGTGAAGTTCAGCCAACATGGGCCACAATTTTCCAGCCCTTACTTTATTTTCCGTGTTTCACCCAGTGAAGATTCTGAGTGAAGACTCTGAGGCAGAGGTTAGCTGCACCTATAGTTGTCACAAGTGAGGGTTATCAGTAGGGAAGGATCCAGTAATTCTTCCACATCCTCACGTGCACCATGATCCTGTTGTGACACCTTTTCAGGAGTCTGAGCAAGGTTAAATGTGCAAGGCCCACCTCACTCATGCTCCAGATTCCTTTTATAATGTCCTTTGCTACCCTCTCTTGTGTGATTTCTGCAACAAATCACTTGGATATCAGGAATCTGCACATATTTCACCCAGAAACAACCAGTGATGAGCAGTAGTGCAAACTTCATTAGTGCTGGTGTGATGAGAATCTCTCAAATATCAAGTCTGTGCACACGCCTGGGCCCTGCTTTTTGTCAGCAAGGTCTATTTTTGTTAAAGGACAGCACGGAAATTTTCAGAGTGCATGCTCTTCATCCCTTAATGCTGCTCTGCAAAGTCAGTATTTTCCACTGTGATGGGCTGCAGTGTTTGGGTTGAGGGAGAAATGAGTCACCCAGAGAAGTGAGGGAGATGCTTCAGAGGCTCCAGTGGCTTCTACAACTGCTGCTAATAAAACATGTAATGTTGTATCACACACCCATTTGTAGGGTTTTCTGTAGGTCTTTTCAAAACTCCTTGTAAGTTTGAGGTGTCTGCTCTCTTTTGTTTGCAATTCCTTCACAGATTTTTCATTCCTTTCTGAATGGCTGCTGGGAAAAAAGGTACTGCATTGAGGGAAAGAAATGATTCATCCAAGCATGAAAGACATTTCAAAAGATGAATGTCCCAACCCAGGTTGTTAACCTTAAGACTCTAACATGAGGGTTATGGTCTACTGAGAGTTAGTAACTTTTTTTTTGTAAAGAAAAGGACCTTTCATCTGAGTATTGAATGAGAAGAACTGAAGAACTGCTTCCCTTTCCTTCTGCAGCAGAGTACAACTGTCTTTTAGCAGCATTATCAGGCTGCTGGTAGAACTTGGAGTCAGGTTCATAATGAACTGAATTTAGACTGTTTTAAAGAAGACCTCCATTTTTCTTTTAATTTGTTTGTAGTGCTAAGAAGTTTTCCACAAGAACTGCTTCAATTGCCCCAGGTCATTTAACCACAATTCAGTTAGCAGAAGTGATGGTTTAATTTCATTAAAATGATCCAATATTCAACTTTGATGATAATTTGGACAAGCTGCACGTTGAGTTTCTCATTACTGGATTGACCTTTAGCCTCACAGAAGAAGTTTTCTGAGGATTGTGCCCCACATCCTCCAGACAACGCTGACAGGTTTGTGTCCATGAGGTACTGACCATGTGTTGAAAACAAGACAGGCCCTAAAGTAAGTACAGGACAGATGCTGAGCTGTGACCAAATCCTTCACACTCTTCCCTCAAAGCAGGGAAGAGAAAGCAGATGGCAACTGCCAGCCTAACTTCTCACAGTGAGGAATTGTCATATGGATGCTTTTGTCGGATGAATTTTGGTGGCATTCCTGGTTTAATTGACTAAAGCTGGCTAAAAAGTACTCCAGTACATTGGTCTTCCCTTTCTGCCATCAGCCACAGCATGGCCAGTCTTGCCCCACAGTGGACATGTCCCTAGCAGAAGCTGCTGGCAGCATGGTCTGGCAGGGGGCATGAGGTCCTGAATGTCCCTGTGGCCTAAGGAGGGAGGGTCTAGGGCGTGGTGCCCACCCCAGGTGTCCCTGCCTTTGCCCTCTGCTGCTGAAGGCTGCACAGACAAATGGACACCGAGGTGTGTTGGGCAATCCTGAGTGACCCAAGCCACAGCTGTGGCAGTGAGCCTTGGGGATGTGCCCCACAGGGGTACACCTGAGCTGTGCCAGCATCCCAGCCCCAGGACAGCGCTGTGGAACACCTGACCATGCTGGTGCTGAGATGTAAGCCTGCTTCCTCCAGGGATGCAAAGCTGGCTAAAGACCCTTTTCATGATGAAGGACACACACTCTCTCCTGTGCTCCAGTGCCCTGGTGCTTGCAGTGAGGGCCCTGCTGCCAGCAAAGCCTTGCAACTGCATTTGCAGCCACGTTCACGGGATTCCAGTTCTGCCCAGTCCCTGGCAGCCTTTGATCCTGCACAGCATCAAGATGCAGTGAACTTGTGTCATTCTGGGACTACTTCCCATCCAATTAAGCTTCTCTGTGCTGTGATCCCTATATTGGCAGTAAGCTGATCCTCTGGCAGGGTATTCGATCAGAAATTAATTAGTGGGAGCAAAATGTTGTAAATACATGCAGTGTTTTTATTCTAATAACCTAGTTAATCATTTTGCTTCTTCAAGCAAAGAAAAATAGTGTGAATTCCAGCACTTTGATCAGGCACTGACATTTTGATGCTAAATTGCCAAGATAAGAAGAATAAGAATCCAGACCCATAATGTTATACAAAAGCAATTTGAAAGCCTTTTAGTAGTTTTAAAAGTGCCCTTTCTGGAAGATGGACCAGACACTCAGAAAAATGTCTGTGCCCCAACATGATGCCAAAAAATATTGGTGCTATATGACGTGGGGAGGAAGTTGTGAGTTATCCATGGTAACTGCATGGGTTGAACAGCAAAGTACCCAAGACTTTAATTATTTTCCTTAGGCTCTGTTTGTGAGTGGAGGCTTTTGGGAATCTCAGTGATGCAGATGAGGCTGCGGTAGAACATTCTCTCTGATGCCACTGCTTCTTGCTCTGCTATTCCTGTCCAGCCGAAGCAGAACATGATTTTTCATCCAAAGTCGATCAACATTTCATTTTCTTCTTGTTATTTTAATTCATATTCCTTAAAAATGTACAGGGACTTTATCTACTTGGTTCAGATCTTCACCATCTGCCAGTGACGCTCAATATTCTCATTTTGTTTTGAAGTGGCCTAATTGATTAGAGATCATGTTGCAAAGACAGATCTGCAAGCAAGCTTCAGGAGTCAACAGAAGCAGCCCCTTCTAACTGGCACAGATTGAGCACCTTCCTATGAGGAAATAATGAGTTTGGCCATTTACATTGGTATTTACATGCACAACCCATTTAACATAAACATCGGAGCAGATGGGCTCCAGCCCTCCAATGCCTTGCAGCCATGAGCAGCAGGGGAATCCCAGCTCAGCACTACACTACCAGGAACTCCCTGTGTTCTGTAGGACAGGTCAGCAGTGCTCATCTGCAGGTTTACTGCACTGACAGGAGATGATTTAATGTTGGCATTTTGAAACTGGTTGTTTTACTGTGGTAGCAAAAAGGCAAGGATGTGGGGTTGGGGTGAGATGGGGTGCTTTTCCATATCTGGGACTCTACTTACAAGATAGTGGAATATTTTTTTTTATTTTGAGCCTAGTTTTCCCTCTTTTCTTTCATGTAAACCTTTTCATTTTGACAAGAAATCACTAATACAATCCACTGGGACACCTGCCCTTAATGGGCTGCCATCATCACCAGAGTGCACAGAAATATTAGCTGTGGATCAGCTTGGGGCTGTTTGGAGAAGAGGGCATGTGGCTCGCAGCAAAAATTGCTCATGGCCAAGTGGGATCATTCTTAGCAGAGTGAGCTTAGACAGGGATTTTTTTATAAATCTGGCACCAGAGGTGTGGCATTTGTTTCCTCTGCTTGGTGGAGGTTGAGACTAGAATACTCCAGGCTTCTCTATGCAACCCTTCATCAGCTGATTAGAAACCTTAAATATTTCTGAACAGAAAAATAATTGGAAAACCTCTGCCACATTTCTCCAAGCTCAAAAATACTGTTCTGATAATTTGCAGCATTGTAGTAGGCTCCAGAAACTGGGATGGTACTCATCTGTTAAATACCATCTGCCTTGATATCCATGAATTCTTTCTAAATGGAGAGGAACTGCAAGGAAAAGTGATGTATTACAGCCTCACACCTGATTTCTCAGCACTGGAGTGCCTTGAATAACCACTTTTGGTGTTAGTTTGGAAATAATGTCAATTACTTCTTCAGACAATTTCTGTCTAGCCCAGCATATTTCTGGAGGTGGCCTTATGCAGTGAAACTTCTGTGTTTTGTAAGTGGCTGACATTAGCTGGTCAAACACCAAATAGATTTGTTTGCAGTGACTTTATTGAGCTCTGTTTTGATTTTTAGATCTTCCTCCTTAGGAGTGCTAGCTTGCAGACAGCTCACTTCAGTTTTAAGTCCCTGTCTGGAGAAAGACTTTCAACAGCAAAGGTGTTTTAATATTTTCAAAGCTTTTTTTTTCATCACAAATACTTGCCTACAGTCAATGCCTTTGAAACGCCATAAGCAAAACAGACAACAAGCTGCATTAATAGTTTAGAAAGGTATTTAATTATTTATGATGGAGCTTCAGCATATTCTTCATATAAAACTTCGGTGTAAAGCAGTTGCCTTCAGATATACTTCTCTCTGCTCACTGCTGTACCACTGGGAACAGTTGATAGGGTTTTTGTTTATCAGAGAACACCAACAATATTTAGTTAATTTGGAAGAAGTGTATTTGAGGCATTTTGCATGCAGGGGTGTTGGCTGCTGTTTGGGCAGGCAGGAGTCAGCACAGGCTTATTTGGTTTCTGCCTGCAATACTGTCACAGAGGTGTGCACGGAGTACAGGTTACTTAGAAAGGATGGAAATAAGGTATTTTATTACAGGTTCTCAAATAACACAATGAAACTGCCATGGTCTGAGCAGCTGTACTGATAGCTGAGACCCCAAGAGCTGAGCCAGGAGACAGTCTGTCACAGCTTGGTAATTGGCTGGGAATAGTAATTTGATCTTCCAAACTCAAGTTTTCCAGGTATTACAGCAGCTACCTTTGTAAATGTTTTGGGAGTTAGAAACAGCTTACAAGGGGTTTGTTTCTCAACAATCTCTGACGGCTGGGAGTTAGAAATGGATTAGAAATACTAATATCTAAATATTATTACCTGAAAGTTAATTTATCTAGCCAGACAAGAATGTAATTTCCTTCCTGATGTCCATTAAAGGACCCTTTAACATGCAACATTGGTTTTATGCTGTAGCACCAATGAATCCAACATTTCAATTTGCTCTGCCAGAACACGTGTCTCTGTGTCACTCTCCTCTGCATATTTGGCTTTCCTGGGGAAGCTGGGGATGGCATGAGAGAGTCATGGACACAGAGTTTGTGCTTCTGTCCTTGGCTTGTCTCAGGTTTAAATTAAATATGTGTGGCATGAGGTGAGGGCACATGAGGAATATGGGCTGAAATGGTAGAACAGATTTGCAGGGGACAAAAGCAGGTTTCTCAGAAGCACTCTTCTCACCACCAGCATCTCTCCTGTTACATCTGGATACTCTTACCCTGCCTTTCCAAGTAAATTTTTCCTCTCTGCAAAAGGGTCTTAACCTTTCCTGCCCTCACAGCATTGCATCCAAATGTACAATTCCAGAGACTATCAGTGAACTTTCACAAACCCTCAGATTTACCAAGGCAGAAGATGTTAAATGCTCACTGATGTATCCAAAGACCATTGCTAAACATGGAAGTTGAATATTGCCTTCCTGAGTGCCTTCCAAGCTGGTGCCTGCTCCCATATCCCTGGGGTGAGCTCCACCTTCTGCAGAGGTGTCCAGATGTGTCCCCTCCTTGATGGAGCTTGGGTCACTGCATGAAGTGGCTGGCAGTCTGAGTCCTGTCCTCAAGGAAAACATCATAAACAGCAGGATAATTAGGCTAAGAACACTGATTCACAGGCAGATTTTTTGCACATTTATTGGTACAGCCAGTGGATGGGAAAAGAGAAGGTTAGAAATAAAGAATGATTTAGTCTTATACAGTAGCAAAACTAGAGGGAGTGAATTTCATAGCTTCTGCCGGGAGTTCAACTTTTCTTTGACTACTGCTAGCCTATACCTGCTGGGCATCACTTTTATCTCTGACTCAAAGGACACTTCTGAAGAAATTGCCTTCCCTGGAAGTTTTCAAACTTGAAAATATCTCATAAACTAAGGCATTTCAAAGAGGAAAAAGAGACTCTGGACCTACTTGCAAGAATGTTATCATGCTATCCTCTAAAACACTGTTTCCCTCTCTGTACATGAAACAAAAAAGCGCTGCAGAAAGGAGAAGAAAAGAAGTCCAGGTACCAAGTGAATGTGCTTGGAGAACACGGCAGCATTTGGAGACAGGTTTATTTAGCACCAATCCTGTGATGTTTTTATTCACGTTGGGAGCTTTTAGACCTGTGGGTTCTGATGATCTGAGATGAGAATCTTGCTTTTTACAGAAAGTAGATTTCTTGCCCTTGTGTTTGCAGAGGAAATACGATCCAAAGGAATAACAATAGCCTATGTCAAGAGAACACCTTTGCTATTTAAAGAAAATTTTTTTTGGACTTGGGGGAATGTGGCTCATGATACTTAAATATTTGAACCTGGCAGTAGTAACCCAACTGTTTCTCCACTTAAAACTTCCACAGGCTCTTCAAAAATTAATCATGGTGGTGACAACACTCAGGGAGCTGAGTCTTCTCTATTTGTGCGAGAATTCACAGTAATGGCACACCTTTGAACTTTGGTGTCCTGAAACAAGAACAAGAGAAAAAAGGAAGTCAAGCTCCACATCCAATTGTGCATTGATTAACTGGATCCCTTTTGCAAGGAAAATCCTGCAAGAGCAGAGACCTGGATTGATGATCTGAAAATTATAAACATATTTCAAATCAAGATCCAGCTCTTCTAGCAATATGTCTATTGTGTAGTCAGGAAATGGGAAGTTTCTCACATTTTTTCAGCTCAGGAAAGTAGACAGATGGAAGCACAATCATTTGCCATTTTGCAGGTATCTTATTTTCATTCTACAAGAAAGGTGTACTGTTGAAATTACCACTGCAGAAGAGGTCACTAAAGTATCATATTGAGGCACAGTGACATGCAAGCTTCTTGAGCAGGCTTTTGTTTCTTATACAAAAATCCCATATGGAGAATGGGGATGTTATGGAAGTCTTTCCTTTAGGTAGACCATGAGAGCTCTTGGACACTTTTGTCTCACATGGCAGATTGCCTATCACTGTCCTAGCAAATAAGCTGCTTCAGAACAGCACTCCCAAAACAGTCATCAGTGTATTCCCAAATAAAAATCACCTTTCCCATATGGACAGCTCCAAGGAAGGTCAGCTGTCTTTCTGTTCACTGTGCACCTTGTACACACTCATGGCAATCCTTTGGCATGTGGAAATTTGCTCCGGAGGCCCTTAGCACCTAAAAGACAAGTTCTTAGACCAGCACCACTACTATAAACTCACATGTCCATGCACATCCCTTTGATTCCTGGGGCTCTTATTTGTCATCTTGTTGTGAGAGAGAGCCTGGTTAAATTAAAACCAGGGAAGAGCATTAGCACAACTTCAGCACTCCTGCAAGAAGCTGCTGCCACTCTCAATATCATCAGGCTCTGGCAGAGGAGGGGCTGTGGGTCTGTGGCTCAGCTGAGAGGCTGCACAACATGGTGCAGATTTTGAGGCTGTAAATGAGTTTTAATAGACATTGAGAATTGCATGCATCCATGTATTTTCTGCAGAAAGTGTGCAGAAAGTCCTGCAGAAACAAGAGCCATTAGTCTGGTTTAAAAAAAGGCTGTTGAACAGGCAAAATGGGGTCTAAGAAAGTAAGCATGCTTTTCCATTAAAACAATTGGCATAATGTAGTTCTGGGAAGCATTTTCTTCATTTCCAATGTTATTTTCATTCACTGAGCTCTGTGTTACTTGTTAATTAAAAAAAAAAAAGAAGAAGAAACTGAACAAAGTTTTCCATTTTAAAGTCTTCATCTGCCTTTTTGAAGTAAAAAGCTCAAAGCAAAGCACAAGATGGTAGCTTAGATTCAGACCTCAGCGCAGATCTCCTACCTTTAAAAGATTTTTGCTAACTCAGGGGTCACTGTCACTGTAGAGGGGACACAAGGGGGTATGCAGCATGTGAGATAATTCTCTGGTTACCATGCTATGAAGTGTCTATCAAAAGCTTAATGTCCACATTTTCCAGACTGGATGTCCCCTTGGATAGACATAGTAGAACACTATTGCATGTGGGCAAAGTGGTGAGGATAGTGAGACCCTGGAACTGGTTCCTGAGAGAAGTTATGGATGCCCCATCATAGGGAGAATTCAAAGTCACATTGGACGAGGCTTTGAGCAACCTGATCTAGTGAAAGATGTCCTTGCCCATGGTCAGGGATCTTTAAAGCCTCCATACAACCCAAAGCCTTCTACTATTTTATGACAAAGTGACCCTAGGGTCCAGCTTGTTTCCTAATGCTCTGATTAAAAAACCTCAGCTAGAAGGAAAGTGCAGTAGCTGCTGTGTATTTGTGAGAGAAAGAGGGAAACCATCAGGGTTCAGCTCTGTAGGCAACTAGAGAAGTGCTTTCTGTGAAACTATGAGAAAAAAGAAACAAAGCATGACACTTTGGGTGGAATGAGTCAAGGCTAAAGACTGTGTATGTTCCTGGTGGTCTCTTACTATGTACTCAGGGGAAAAAAATGCTTTACATACTTGGAAAATAACATACCTCTTAGCCTTTCTTCCTCATAGAAACACTTTGCAATTTTGTTCAATTCCTTGGAGGAAAAGAAGCAACCACCCAGGCAAGCTACAGTCCACAGCCCTGGTTTCCTTGTGCATCACAGCAGCAGGGTGGTGACTGCCCTGGTGCTGCTTCCTGGCTGTCCTGAAGATGAGGACTACGTAAAGGAAGCTGAACAAAACCAGCATGAAAATATTATCATCAGTACACAGCAGATGAGTCACACAATGGTGCAGGTATGAGTGCAGAAGTTTTCTCTACTGCATTATTTGAATTAAGCCCATTGTATTTGGTTGCGTCAGTAGAAAAGATTTTTCCTCCAGTAACATTTTTAGATTACTTGTTCTTCCTCATGCATTTATTTGGGAAAATGCAAAGAAAACCTGTATGTTTGGCAATCTCTTTTTAAACTGTTGAGTATAGACATAAGTTCTTTAAGACAGGGATATTATTGCAATTTAACTGCTTGGTGCATCCTGGGTGGGATCTGATCTTGGAACACTACCATTCTAATAAAACATGATGATAACAGTGTCTTTGGCAGGGCACTTACTGAAATTACTTTTTAGGTATTGTCAAGCACTCTTATTTACCAAATAGATAATAAACTATAAATTAGAGGTAGTAATTAAAATTTTGAACTTATCTAAATGTAATTTCCAAGGAGATAAGGGTATTCCTGTTAATAAAATCTACAGTGTTCTGTTGGAAAGATGACAATTGTGTGATTCAGTGACATGAATCTAAATATCTATGATATTCTAAAGCAGCAAATCACAAAGCTGTGACAGTTAGCAACAGCTATCAGGTGACAAAGAAAAATGGATCAAAACATGTTTCTACAAAACATGTCCATTATGAATGACAAGTATTAATAAATACCACTGATTTAAATGCAAATAAGCATTAAATGTTTATTAGATGTTTATTAATGTGATCATTAATAAACATATTCCACTGAGAAGCCCTTCATATTTTAAATACAGTCTGTCTTTCTTGCCATTGTCTCAAAGGCTGAGAGTCTATAGGTCTTAAATCTTCTGTGTTTCGACCTCTCCGTCAGTATCGGTTTTGGGCCATGCCCTACCACGGCCTGTCCTTGGCCAGCCACAGTCTCCACAAACAGCAGCTGAAGCAAGGGGCAGAAAAAGGTGGTGGAGACCCATCCTCCAGCTCCTGCCTTCAGGAGATCTGTGCATGGAGTAGGATAAAGCCTATCCTCAGTCTCTGAAGGTTTTGGGGAATAGAGAGACTGGCTCTAGCTTTCTGTTAGGCACTTAGTGTAAATGGTTAAATTTACATGGTGGAGTAGTGGTTTGGGTGGCCAGAAAGGAATGGGCTTGGTGTGCATCTCAGGGACTGCAGGGGAGAAGATGCCTCACAGCCACACTCCATGGTGGAAAGCTGCTCAACAGCCATCAAAACAAGATTCAATTAGCTGGGGGCCCAGGCTCACCCCAGTGAATGTCCTGCTTGGTGCGCTTGAAAAGAGGAAATTAATATCTCATAGGCAAACCCACGGGAAGCAGTGACGCTGTAGTTGGGGACAGAGAGAGTGCTGGCACAGGGACAGCAAGGGAAGAGGATCTGCCCAGGCTGTGAAGGGAGGACAGCTCTTCTCTCCCACACAGGGCTGCCCAGGGCATGACAGTCACCTTTCCCTTCACTCAGCTTGGCCCTCACCTCTCACCCTGGCGCTGGGGTCTCTGGGCTCTGGTTTAGAGCACCACAAAGCATCTTTCTCAGGCTGGGAGTGTGGGTGTCCATGCAACAAAGACACCCATGGGGCCTCCTCCACCATTTCCCTTGCACCAGTCCCCAGTGCTCTCTGGGCCAGGAACCATTTGTGTCTCCAACTGCAATGCTGAAGCACGGTCTCTGTCCCCAAGACCTGTCAGCTGCTCTCAGTGGGGAGGGGTGTGCAATGGCATTAGCCCTCAGCATCCCAGAAAGCACCAAAGGTGGGCCCTGGCAGTGGCTCTGGTCACTCACAAAGAGGAGGGCTGAGTGCTGCTGTGGGGACAGGGAGGGTAACTTCTTGCAAGGCTCAGTGATGCTGTGACCCTGGGCTTGCTCCTGGCCTGGCCCTGCTGGGGCTGGGGGCCCTGTCTCAAACGCTGCAGCTTTGCACCTCTGCATGGGCTGTCTGCACCCTGTGAGCCCCGGTGATAAATCTGCTCTGGGATTAGTCTCCCTGGCTGCTGCCATTCCTGCTCAGCTCCCCGTGCAGAGCTGGCCCTGTGGTGGGCAGGGAGAGTCGAGGTGCCCATGGGGAGGGCATGCTGGGGCTGGGAAACTTGGAAAGTGTCCAGGCAGCCCCACAGCCTGGGTGCTACCGCCATGGCACAACCAGGGCAGCACTGCAGCCCGCCTGGCACGGCAGGGCACAGAGCCAGGGATGTGCCTGCTGCTGCTTTTTGGCATCCCTCAGATTCCCTGGGAAATGCACCCAGGGATTTGCATGGACTTCACCACCCTTCAGTGAAAAGGGAGTTAAGGTTCCTTCTTTGCTTTCTTTAAAATAAAAATTCAAGCCTTATTCCACATCCCCTCTGCTTTCCCCACAACTTCCAATACTAGCAATGAATTATTTTTCAGTTTCATTTCTGCAAAACACAAATGTTTCTCAGGGAGAGAAATCTGACAGCTCTTACCTAGGGGGTGCTCTATAATCCTGAAAGTAGGAAAAAATTAAAATTAGAAATAAAAGGAGAAAAAAAAATCAAAGATATTTGGCTGTCACCAGAAACCCACGAGTGTATTTGATCTTGGGCAAAAAAAAAGTTAAAATGGAGTGGAAAATCTAGAATAGGATAATGGAAAGACAGGTGTAAAATTAGGGCCTGGTGCAGCCTGCAGTGAACCAGGGGCAGTGGAGTCCTGAGCACCACAAAGAGGTGGGCTGAGTGCTGCCAAGTGCTGCTGCAGGGACAGGGAGGGTGACTTCTTGCAAGGCTCATTTTAGGTCACAAACACTTTGAAATTAGTATTTTTTTCCCACATAGGTGAAACCCAAAAAAGGCAAAAGGCATCTTGTCGATCTCCTTAAGTGGAAAACACCCTTTCAAGTATGTTTGATAGTCATCTCAGCACAGCTGCCAGTCCTGGCAGGCAGCAGCAGCCCAAACACGCTATTCTTAGACCTGGAATGTGTAAGTAGGTCAAGTTACAATCGGTTCCTATAAACACCATCTCCACTAAAATCAGAAATCAATATGAGGTCAGAAATTTGGAGTATGTTGAATCAGCAAGATAAAACGGATAGGGCTGGTTAGAGAATGGTGCTAATGGCACCAAGGCTGTGGGTTTGATCCCTTATGGGCCTTTCACTTCAGAGCTGGACTTGATGGCCCTTCTGGGTCCCTTCCTGCTTAGAATATTCTGTGGGTTCATTTAGCCTCCAAATACCTGTACTTTTGGTTCATCCCCATTTTTACCAAATGTGGTTTTGTTCCATATGCGGTCAGTAGTTGGAGATTTCTCCCTGGCTGGGGAGGCCCCATGAGCTCCCAGAAGGTCTGGCAGATACAAGACAGCAGTACAGTTGAGGAATGATTTTTATTTACAGATCCTGAGGTAAAGCTATATAGTTAATGAGATTTAAAAAAATAGTTACAACTTGTCAAATGCTCTCCCCTGTCTATGCTCTTGCCTCTCTTTCTTTATGGGATGGAAATATGTAGACATAGAGGGAGTTAATTTGTAGGCTAAAAAGAAGGTTTGGTGTAAAATGTGAGTAAAAAAATTCACTGTAGATTTTAATGCTGCATTTTCTTTTTTCTCTCCACCCGCCCCCCTCCCCCCCACCCCCATCTGCTCAATTTTACCCTGTATTTTATCCAGTCTTTGGGTTTTGGCATTACAAATTTGTTTCTACTCTATTCCACACAAGTATTACATTACAGTTCAGGGACTTCCTTCACATCCAGTTAAGCACTGCCTAATTATAGGCTGAGCTGGCCTTGTAAATAGGCACAGCACCTTTTCCAAATCACGTTCCTCTTCATCCTTTTCATTACAAAGGCAGATGGGCTGCAGTTGTTTACAGCCACCTTGGTGGAGGAACCAAGACCAGAACATCTCTATCAGCATTGAGCTCATACTGATTGTGAAAAAAAAAATAAAAAATCCATGCTTGAGTGCAGACAATGAGAAGAATACACCAAAGGGAGGTTTTCAGATAAGCCTGATAGGCAGGGAAATGTCTGGAGACTGATCAGTGAGCTCTTAAAAGAAAAGACTGAGTCTTTGCTGAACCTGAAATGAAAGAGGGATCTCTTAATTGTGAGTCTGAGCCCTTTCTCTGATACTGCAACTGAGTCAATGGACTGATTTAATTCCTTGCCCTTCTTGAAACAGATTCAAAGTTCTTACATGTTTGGGATCCCATTATGAATCAAAATCCAAGTTAAATCTTTGAGAACTTCAGTTTTCAGTTGGTATCAATGTGTCAAGTCTTGTGGTTCATAATGATTTCCACAGTGTCTTTGAAGTCCCCCTTGCAGCTCCAGCATGAGGAAGCATATCAGCAAACAGGAATACACCACTTAAATGTGCATATACTGTAGTTAGAAGCTCTTGAAAATAGGAGTCCTGAGGTACAGAGCCATCAGGGAAATGACCTCCTAACCCAGCCATTTGTGTTTCACCTTTCAAGCAAATGTTCAGGTTTCCAGGTCCTAATTCAAAGGGCAGCATCAATATCACTGTTAGGTTCATAAGTAGCCCTTGGCTATACTGCAGCTCTTAATGTGGGAATAAAATTGTACTTACATTTTAGCTGACACAAGATACAGCTACAGCTACAGCTTGGGTGGGTCCTGCTTATGTAACTGAATATATCTTTCATTATATCCTCCAGGCTTCTCAAGACATGGATGGCAGTATTTGGAAGACTGGCAAATCGTACCAACTTAACTCTAAAATGAACTCGTCAGCTAAATTTATTCATTAGCAACACACATGCAAATGGGTGTTTCTTGCACCATATTAAGCACTGCCACTGCATAGAGGAAAGTCTTAGTCCCTGACAGCCATAAATTCACTGTGAGTGTATGACACCACAGAGATAACAGTTTGCACTGCTGGCTACAGTCCTGGTTATTCATAATCACCGAGCTCCTGAGAGTTCATCAGAAGGAAAACTCAGAGCACAGGTGATCTCCTTCTTCTCTGATTTTCCTTGATGATGCCTGGTTTAGGGCAAATTTGGGAGGAAACCTCTGAATGGGGTTCCTCTGGGGAGCAAACCCAAACAGCCCCTCTCCTCAGCCGGTCCAGGAAAAAAAGTTTCCTCAGAGAAAAGTGGAAAAAACTATCTATTTAACAAACAAAATGCCCACGAGCATGAGGAATGAAAAAATATTAAACAATAAAACCTCTCGCTGCTCCAAAGAGAGATGGCAAAACTGAGGAAGTTCTCACCAGGAGTTAGCTCGGCTCTCTCAGTCTTTTATCAGTCCCAGTCCCTTCGGTGCTGGAAAAGGCTGAGGTCCACACCCTGGTGGGCCACAGATGCCAGATCCCAGTCCTCCTCTGGGTTTTCAGTCCAGAGCAGATTGAAACAATCCCAAGACAAAAGAGGGGGGGGGGGGGAGGGGGAAAAAGTCTAGGAAGCTTCTTTGCCTCAGCTAGCTAAACTAACTAAAAGGAAAAAAAAAACCAAACCTCTCCCTGGTCACTCTCTGTGTATCCAATGAACATCGTCCCAGGGAAGAAAGAGAGGAATGCAGAGGAGTGAACACTTTTCAAAACAAACTATGTGTCTTCTTCCCTGCTCACCCTCAGAACCACTGTCAAAGGTACAGAACACAACCTACAGCACACACAGAACAGACAATTGGGGATACAGAGGCATCATAGTCACCCCAGGACAATGCCTTATGTTTTCCTGCTACTGGCCCTCTCCAGAATGGGGCAGAAGGTCTCCTCTTTTCCTGATGCCACCTGTAATATTTTCTGTTGTCTTGCCAACAGTTCTTATCCCATCTATTTCTATGCCCTTGCACTTCTCCTCTCTCTGGAAACTTTTTCTACTGGGATACCTCTGATGAGCAGCTACAGCCATCTTTGCCCCTTTGATGATTGCCTTGCTCACATACTTTTGAATAATTGCTCCCACCGATGCCATCACAAAGTTACAGAATTCTGGCATGCAGTTGGCAATTGGCCTATTCTGGTGTCCAGGTTGAAGGCAAGGTATTACTGATGTTATCTTGACTAGTGCATGTCTCTTCCATAGGTGTCAGGCTTCTGTTTTGGCTACACTGTACTGATATGGAGCAACCCAACCAATACTCACTCTGCAAGGACATGCACTTCTATAACTGAGGTGTTAAAGAACATGGTACTGAAGAAGATACCACAGCAATTAAAGAACCTCAAAAAAGCCAAATACAAAATAGAATCAAAAGAACCAGATTAGCAAAAGCAGCAGGCATTAAACAATTGGAAACCATTATCATAATTTTTTAATAGTAAGTTAAACCTCTTGCTTCTGGCTAGGCCAGCCTGGCTGCAGGACTCATTAAGAATTCCTGGGAGTCTTTTCTCTATATGCCTTTATGGAGTACTTTGCCCTCGCTTTGGCTGACTTCTGACATCCTCTACAACAGGCAAAACTGTGGTCCAAAAGACAACACCTTCCTTTACTGACTCACCACCAGAGTGAGACTGGGCAAAGGATGACACTGAAGACCAGTGGGAAGATGGCCAGTGATCCCAAAATAAGGCCTCTCAGGCTAGCTGTGGTAATGATCATTGGGATCTGAAAAGGGACTGAGACAGAACTTAATTTCCCCAAATCCAGTGTATCCCTTCCAATTATTCAAGCCAAGCAACAGTATGTTCCTGTGTGTTGCCTACACTCACCATGCTCCGATGTTTGGCTCCAGGCTCTGAGCAGGGAGCATGGATTGGCATCACATCTCACTCACAGGTCTCCAGAGGTGCCACCTAGTTCTCTTGGAGTCCATATATTGGTTTCTGCACCTGTGTCCCCACACCTCCAGGAACAAGCCCCTCACTAAATTAAGTGGTGGCACTGGTGACTGTTGTGACAGCTGCTTGCCTGGAGTGTAATGAGAACAGACTGCAGCATTCACATGGGAAATTAAAGACGTGGAGTCAGTTCCCTCAGCCTAGAGAAGACCAGGTTTGCTTCCCCCAGTACAGCTTGTGGGGGATATTTTTCACCCCATGCTGTAAAATGCCACATTGTAGGCTCATGGGATAGGGACTTGAGTTTGGGGAAAATGGGGACAGTAACTGAGGTACAAAGTGTCCTTAGCCTGGGTTGGTAGACTTTGTGGGACCAGACTGTAGGAACACTGCACCATGGTCTCTCCCTTTGTCTCTCTGGGCCATGTACATGGTACCACCCTGCTACACACAGAGCATGTATCCATCATTACCATTTCATGTTCTGCCTGAACATGTGGCTTCTGGCTAATGGAATGGAAGGCTTCTAAAAAGTTGAAGCTGGTTACACTTTATCTGTATTGGCATTTTCATGATATTTCTTGGACTATAGAAAGGCCCTCTATTGGTCAGTGGCAAAATCTCAAACAGCTGGAACGAGACTAGATAAGTTTTTTCGTTAAAGACATCACCATTTGAACATAACAGGCCTGTGTAACAATTTGCCCATGGCCTGATTCAGCAAAGCTCCTCAAGTGCACTCAACTCTGAGTGAGAAGAGCTATTCTGAAATAAGCAGCTGACTCACCAACAGCTAAACATGCACTTAAGCACTTTGCTGGGATGCTGCAGCATGGCTCCTTGCCTGCGGGGAGCTCGGCGCCCAGACAGGCTGGGAGTGGAGGGAATGGACACCTCCCACCCCCTGACTTGTACATTTATTATATTGCCACTGTTTTGTGTCAGTAGGCAGAAGAGAGGTTGGGATCTAAGAGCCGGTGGCACTGGTCCCTGTCCTGACCCCCTTCAGTTCCAAATTGTAGTGTGGCTCTCAGGAGGCCCTGAAGCCAAGGTCCCCTCCTGTGGTGTCAGCTGGACTGCAAGCACCCAGAAAGTTAACTGCACGCCCGCATTCCTTCCCTTGTGTAACTAAGGCACTTATTTAAATGTCTTAAAACACTTTGCTTGTATGTGAAGAGGTTTTTTTTTTTTCAGGCCAAGAACACTTACAGGCTTTTTGTATTTTTGTTGCTTACTTTGATTTCATCACCTGTGGCCATTCTGGGATTGCCTCTTAGTAGTCAGACAAGGGCTGAAAGTGGCAGTGGATTATTTAACCAGTGCCCTCAGTGAAGAGTTATCCAGTCCTCCTAATCCTTCCCCACGTGTCCTCTTGATTTCCATGCCTGGAAGAATAAGAGCACCAAACTTTAGCTGAAACATTACACTGCGGGATCCTCCTGTAGAAATAATTCATCCAAACAAGTCCTGCTGGGATTAGATAATGCCCAGCTGTTCCTTAATGAGATTTTGAAGTCATAGCTGACAGGTGGCCTGTGGCAGGGATGGATGCACGTTCCAGGGATAGCTGTGAGGGGAGCTTTGGAGCCCCAGGCCCACGGCAGCAGTGGCAAGATGTTGCCTTGGCCACGCTGTCAACAGCAGGCTCTGGCTGTACATTGTGCCTTGGTTGTTGGAGACCACACAGCTTGTCCCAGGAAACCTGCCAGGCCTCAAGACCGCCTTGGAACAGGGCTGGTGTGGATATATAGAACTGTGAGCTGTAAAGAATACTTCAGATGCTGCTGCAGCAAGGAGTAATGACTGGAGAGGCAAACTCTGCTTGAAATTCAGTGTCAGTGAAGATTAGCTTTCAGCCCTCTATAAACCTCTATAAACTGGAATCTGTCCTTTGCCTGTCCATAAACACCAAGGCCTTCAGATTATCTCCTCACAGGAATGATAAGGTCCAAAGGTCTGGTAAAAGACCCGTGTTCACAATCATAAAAAGTTACAGTACCAACAGGGAAATCTTGCTACCTAGAGCAAGAGCAAGGAATTTGTGGTTGGTATGTTTCTTTTTGAATAAAATAATTTTTGAAATAGACTTTAAAAAAACCCAGCTTTCCTAGATTGTTACAGAAGATATTTACAGCACATAAAGTATATGAACAATACAAATATTTTCAAATATATAGCTTTGACAAGTGAGACTGATTCCAGCTGGGTTTGGATTGCAATTTTTAAGCCAATTTATTTCAGTTGCATTGTAGGGGTTAGTGGAGAATCCTGCATGAACTCCAGGCTTCGTATCTAGACTCTCTTTTCTCCTTGCTGAGAGCATCTTGTGCCATGGCCGTGTTCTTTCTGTTCTCAGGAAGCAGGTTTGTGTTGGAATAAAATACTTATAACAGATAAGGATTCCTTTGGCATCCTTAATGGTGTCTAGTTACGAAAACATTTTTTCTGGTTCTTCTCCATCTCCAAGAAAAGCAAAAGATGTTACCTGTCTAGTGAAAGAAATGTAAATGTGTTATGCTCATACATACCTACACAGCTGCTTTTTCTCTATTCATCTCCACCTGAGACTGAAGCAGGAAGCCTGTGAAAGTTGGAGAACTCAAGCAATATTAAGGAAAAGTTGCCCCAGTCCTTCAGGAGTCTCAGGAATTTCTTCTTGGGTTTTCTGGCCTCTGCAGGTATCACCAAAGCTGTCCCACTCCTGAGTAGAGCTGAACTGCAGCACAACTCTTCCTTGAAGGTGCTGGACCTGCAGGGATCCTTGTGTTCCTGTGAAAGGCTTGGCACTGGTCTCACGAGGTCGGCTCAGGAAGGCTCATCCCCATTCCTGGGGGGCTGCAGGTCAGACCCTCCCCACAGGGGGTGGTTGGGACCAAGCAGATATCTACCCCAGCACCACCCTGCTGTCCACAGTGGCCTGCACTGGCTGACATCCCATGGCAGGGTCTCCAGAGATGCTGAGTTTGGCCTTTCTCCCCACTGACTGCTGGGGCATCTCAGAAAGACTGGCCTTGTCAGGCTGAAGTTGTGCTTTGGCTGTTTTCATCATACTTCGGTGATGAAAGAGGGGTGATCAAAAAAAATAATCATGCTGGCTTTCTGTATATGTCTTTCTCACCTTTTTTCTTCCCACCCCCATTCTCTCCTTTGGGTTTATCCAGGATAAAAAAAGGACTCAATGCAATAGTTTCATTGTCCGTGAACTACTTACAGCAAAGAGCTTTCCAGTATGCCCTTTTCCAAATGGAAAGACTACAGCTGGGTCTGTAGTGATCCTCAGCTTTGAAATTGAAAGAAAAGGATTTGCTGTTTATAAAGTAAACAAATAATGCTTTTGAATGGGACCCCCCCTTTTTTTTAAAAAAAAGTAATATTTTCAGGCTTTCCTATTCCTATCTCTTGAATGAAACATCTAACATTTTTTTCAAAGACTTTTTTGTCCAAATGAAATAAGTAGACCTGAAAATACTTTCAATTTGTTTTTGCAGTAGCTTGTCCTGCAAGTCCATCCAATTCCAATTTTCACAAGAGTGTGAAAGGTCCAAGAGATAGACAGAATAAGTATTGCTTGAACTAAAAACATGATAGAGTCTCTCTAGATTTCCTAGGGTTTGAATCGAGCCCTAGAGGGAGGTTGTTTTGCCAGCTGTGCTATTTCTCCCTGAGCACACTGCAGTTACAATTTGCAGTAAACATTAACTCCTTCTCTACTGAAATGTTGTCCAGGAATATATTCTAGGGAAACTAAGAAATCTGTCCAGGAACATCTTATAGGAAAACTAAGAAATAGTACAGTATTTACAGATTAGATGAATTTGTGAAAATTCATCACCTCAGTGAACTGTTCTCAGGAAAGATAGTGAGAAATAAACTGTGAATAATTCCTCCCCAGTCCTACCAAGAGGAAAATGGGAGAAGAGGCATTTTAAAATCTCACTCAAAGTGTCAGCGATTGTCTCCAGGCTTTCTTATCTCAAATGATTTTTAAGCAAAATAATAATTAAAAAAAGGTGTTTAAATAAGTCTTTAGCAGAAGTTTTCAGGGAATGTTGCTAATGGAAGAAGGTGCATACAAACCCCAATGCAGCTACTTTAATATTTCTGACATTTTCTGGTTGCTGGGATTATGCAGAATGAGGAAATTACGCAGCATGAGTCAGGTAAAAGCTAAAGCACATGGACCTGCCTCCTCTTACTGCCTTCCTGTCACCAAGCTGGTTTTAGGTTATAGTGTGCCAGCTAGGCTGAAAGGCTGATGAGAAATTAGGGGTTGCCACTCTGCTTGTATTATCTTTCTATGGCAGAAACCAGGATATTCCTGTGGTGAACTGTGCCTCCTCTCAGCAGTTCCCACCTGTATAGCACACCACCCTTTAGAAACACCCAAAATTAGGAGGGTAGCTATTAACCATTTACCTCCTCTAATAGGCACTGATTAGTGTACCTAGAATGTAAGCAGGAAAACGCCATAGTTTGGCTTTCTGAAGCTACCTGACTCGGCTTTGACTTTTACAGCACCATGAGATCATAGCACAGGCTCCGTGGGTACTGGGCAATGCCCCTGTGTCCTGTTTGCATGCTGCTTCCAGAGGGCACTGCAATGACACTGGAGCTCCTGAGCAGCCTCCTGTGTTGGGGTGTTGCATTCTCAGCATGGGTGCAGCATTGGTGCCGTGGTGCTCTGCCTGTGCTCAGCCCAGCGCTGCTCTCTGCCCTCCCTGCACTGCAGCAGCTGAGCCCTGCTCCACCCTGGGCTGCCCCGGCTGCCAGGCTCATCTCTTCCTCCCTGGGACATGGATATCAGACACCAGCATGAGAGACTGGACAGACCCACAGTCCAGCTTAGGGAGGGAAGGTTCCTGTAGCCTGCACGGATGTGCAGAAGCCTGGGGCAGTCAAGTGCTAATGAATTCCCCAGAGGAGACAAGCCTGTGTCTTTCCTTCTGAGTCGTGAGACCTGCTTGGGTTTGGCACCTCCTTCCAGGGCTGCACATGTGGTCATGGCTAATCCTGTGCCTGAGTGGCCCTTGGCATCAGAGGCCTCTTGACTATGTGCCACATCCCACAAATCCAAGCAGCAGAGGAGCACAGTGGGTTTCCTTCAGAGCTGCACTTCGCCACGGGACTGCGTGGGACCTTACAGTACTTCATTAATTCCAGGAGGTGACATCCTATCAGACCTTCTTATCACATTCCAGAAGTTTATTTCAGAAATATTTCATGGTCTGTAAGTGGGACAGCTGTTCCCTTGTGACACTGTTAATAGCATGGATCCCCTTGGTCAGGAGTCCTGGAGCTGCTGCTCGTCTCCCAGGCTCAGTTTAACACTTTGCTTTTAATCTCAGACCAAAAGAGCTGAAATGAAGGTCCAACAAGGTGTACCAGGTGTGGAGGCTTGGAGAGCGGGGCAAGGGACAGGAGCAAGGGCAGATCAGGCTGCAGTGAGGCCGACCAGCCTGGCCAGAGTTAGTCCTGCACAGCTGTGCCTGTGCTGCTGCATAAAACAAACCAGGGCCATTATTTGCCCTGAGAGGGGGAGGTATGTCCCATGTGCCCTGCCCATAGCTCTCTTCCCTCTTAAGATGGGGTGATCATATCCAGACTGTCCCAGACAGTGCAAAAGCCATGCTTGGGCATGTGCCTCTGTGGGGCTCACCTGTGGGTCCTGGGTAGACAAATGGTACCTTTGGGACTAGTGGGAAGCACAGAGGTGGGGCATCTGTATGGCAAAGGGGGGAATCTCTGGGGTTTTAGAGGGAAACAGGGCCCTCCACTCCTCCTGTGTGCCTGGACACTGCTGAAAAGACAAGGAGCAGCAGAAACAAGGTCCTGACAACTTTATGGGTAGGTGAATACTGTCACATCTTTTTTTTTTCCAGACTGGAGCCTAGCTAAATATTCAGCAACCCAGCAAATAAGGATTTGCACCTAGCCATGTGTGAAGTGTGGCAAGCTGTGCATTGTTCAGTAAAAGGGCTTGCCTCCTACAGGGAATACTTCTGGATTTATGGCAAACCTGGTGGGACCAAGATCAAATAATGCAACATGCCTTTTTCCTCACTTGCTATGTCATGTGCAACCTGATAACCTGTGATGGGAATCTGAAACTTCTGAATAAAACACAACAGAAAGGGAATACAAAATACAGAGCAGTGAATGTGACAGACATGCAGAGCTGGTGGGTACTGGGTCTGATTTCAGAAGAACAACTTTCCTTCCTCCATGGGGACAGGGCTTGGTGGGCACAATTGTCTGAATTTCTGCTGAAGAAGGGATTTTAAGGTTAGTTTGTAAAACCCAGTTATTTATACAGCCATGTTTTTATTTGCAGTTTTCTGCCCAAAAGAAGATGTATTTCCCTGACATTTCTAAACCAGCTCTGTTATGCCTGGTTAGTGCAGTAAAGCTGGAAGCACCAGCCTTGGCCATTAATCACAGAAGTCCCAATCTGGGTACCACTGCTGACCAAGTGAAAACTGGTCAATCATGCTCAAAAATATTTGTTGCTGGCTACAGAACCTCTGTGCCCTACATCTCTCTCCAGCTGTGTTCAGCCCTGTTCTACCTGGACATCATCTCTGAGTCCTGCCAACCTCACTGTAAGGACTTGGGGCCCAACAGCATTTTTTAAGTCACTGTGACTTGCCTGTCACCTGTTTTCTTGAATTTGAATGGGGTTCTGCTTGGCCACTTTTCCCTCAAAGTAAGTTTAATAGACTGTATTTCTTGAGAGCACTCATGGGGCAAGACCTTCTTTTTCTTCCAAGTCAAATGGCTTGGGGGACAGTAAGCAGGCAAAGGCATGCAGTCATGCCTCTGGGGATGGGGAGCAAGCAGGCTCCTTGGCTCAGGCTATCCCATGCATCCTGTCCCCCTTCTATACCCCACACACTCCTATATTCCTCCTTGGCTGACATTTCCCCAGCACCTTCCATTCTCTCAGGCTGTTCATACCCAAGCCAGGTGCTGGTAAACCTCAGAAAATAATTGGCACAGAACCAGTAACTTCTTATTACGAGGAGGATTGCACATAGAAAACAACACAGGCTAGCAAGGTCCTCATGCCCTTATTGCCCAGGTAATCATCAACAACTCCAACCCTTGTCAGTGTGTCAGGGTGGAAAAACTGAACTTTAGCTCAAGCTAATGAAGCAACATCCCTCTAAAGTTTCCTGGAATAATGAGTTTCTTGTCTGACCTGGCATAGATTGCTGCTTCTCTCCAAAAGCATAACAAGCCCCACAGGAGCTCTGCAGAGGATCAGTGTGGTTCCCTGGCTGTTCCTGCTGGATTAAGAGATACTTCTATTATCCAGGGTTGGCACAGGTCAGTGTCATGTCATTCAGCCTCAGCAGTCTATTAGGTGTCAGATGGTTGCTTAGGTCTTATGGGCAAAGTACTGATCTTGTTAATATTATCAAATCAAGCTGAGGAGTGCACTGACACCCCTGGCCCTCTCTTGCAGGGAAGAGTTACAATCATAGAATCATTTAGGTTGGGAAAGTCTCTAAGGTCACTGAGTCCAACTGTTAACCCAGCACTGCTGTGTTTACCATTAACCATGCCACTCCAGCCTCTGGTGACATATCTACACATTTTCAAACACCTCCATGGATGACAACTCAACCACTTTCCTGGGCAGCCTGTTCCAATGCTTGGTAATCCTTTCAGGGAAGAAATTTTTCCTGCTAAAATCTAAACCTCTAAACCTTTTTCCTGATAAAATCTGAACAGTGCAACTTGAGACCATTTCTTCTTATTCTGTTGCTTGCTACCTGGCAGAAGAGGCTGACCCCCACCTGGCTGCACCCTCCTGTCAGGCAGCTGTAGAGAGCAGTAAGGTCCCCCCTGAGCCTCCTTTTCTCCAGGCTGAACACCCCCAGCTCCCTCAGCTGCTCCTCACAGCACTTGTGCTCCAGACCCTTCCCCAGCTCCGCTGCCCTTCTCTGGACACGCTCCAGCCCCTCAATGTCTTTCTTGCAGGGAGGGGCCCAGAACTGACCCCAGGATTTGAGGTGTGGCCTCAGCAGTGCCCAGTACAGGGGGACGGTCCCTGCCCTGGTCCTGCTGGCCACACCATCCAGGCCAGGATGCCATCGGCCTTCTTGGCCACCTGGGCACACCTGGATCATGTTCTGAATTCATTCTTGTCCACAGTTTAGCCAGACCACCTACCTGGAAAGCCTCTCCTGTGATGCCGAGAGGTCTAGAAGATGGCAGATAACACATCTTCCAATAAAGAAGAACTGGAAGATACTTCAGAGGGGCTGATGCCAGAGGTGCATTGAGCCAATGCTTTCAACACAGCACTTTCAAGCAGAGCACTTTGTGCTTGTTGAAGTGTTTGCACTGTGTAAGATGGGTAGCACTGAGGAGCACACTCAAGGATGAAGGGAAGGTGGGATGCCTGGCTCCAGCTGCCATAAACACTGGGTGCACACTGGCAGGTCAGCTTCACTGCTGCAGGATTATGTCCATGACCTGATCCAAAGAGAGTCATGCTGACAGCTGGTTTGGTAGTGCACAGGCTTGATACTAGCAGTTGCCTAATCAAGCCTGAGAGGGCAAAACGAATAGTTTCCTATTCCAGGGCAGGGAATGAAAGATAATTAATATCTAAAGAGCATATTAACAGAGGAAGGGAAGGAAAGGTATGATAGCTGAGCAGGGAGTGGATGTCCTATTTGCCCCTCAGCCACATAACACTTAAGTCTGTGGGCGTAAGTGTGGGTGTCTGTGTGCTGCTCATTTGCTTCTCTCTGTAGTTGTACACCCTCAGGTAATGAAGCCTCCATCTGCTCACACAGAGATGTGTGAATTGATTTTGTAGAAAGCAAAAAGTGGATTTAACTATTCATCAGTGATGCACAAACTGTGATTACTAAGACAAGAAGAGGGCAGAGAACATTTATCACAAACAATGGAGGAAGCTTAACCTTAGTGATGCAGCTATCTAGTGTTAAAAGACTTTGCTCCCAATACATGACTGGTCAGTAATGTTGTTAAAAGTTGTTGTTCACTCCAAACACTTGTCTTTCCAAGACCCAGAATTGTATGTCCAGCAAAAACAGATTGGTAGAGCAATCTCCAAATGGCTAATTATAACAGATGAGGATTTTGACTAAGTGGAAAGAAGAAGCACTGGTGAAGTCCAGGCTGAGGGTGCTGTTTTGGACTGTTCCACTAGTTTTGCTGTTCAAACTTTTTTTCTGTACTAAATTCTGACAGTCTCAAAAATTTTTCAGGTGCATTTCAAAGCCTGGAGCAAGTGTCTGGGTCCCAGACAGGGAAAGTGTTACTGGATTGTTGATGGTAGCCTTTTATTCCATAAAAGTACATTGTTCTGAGAAAGAATAACATTTTTTTGCATTAGTTGTTACAAAACTCTGATCTGCATTGTCTTGAGTTAAGCTTTATATTAGATTTCATCCCTCACACAAGGTCAATGACTGCTGTGATTAGGAAGTCATTAGAGACTTCTTGACTCTCTTTGGCTGTGTATAAACACCTCAGAAATGAAGGGTGAATCCATGCTGAGAGAGGCTCTGCTCTTGCCTTCCCCTCCATCAAGTCAATCCAGCCCTTATTAGCTCTGTTTTTCCTAATGAACACAAAGCAATGCAACCCAATGTTTTGGGTTCAGCTCATTCCCTGCTAAATCGCTTAGCACTGAACTCCAGATTCCTCTGGAGTTCAGTGAGGGAAGGATGAGATCCTTCGTGAGCTTTTCTTGCTAAATAATACTGGCTTTGGATTTGTCTCAATGGATAGTACTGAAATGCAAGTGTCAACATCTCTTCAAGGGTTATTTGAGGTAGTGGTGGACCAGAAGAGATGTTTTAGATCCTGTTTAGTGGCAGTTTATCTATTCATCACATTCATTTATATTTGTAAAGGGCACCTAAATCTTGCAAAATTATTCTAGGTCTTCCAGGCTTGTTGGCTTCCTCCTGTTCCAGGCATTGCCTGAGGGTTCTTGTTTACATAATCCAGAAACTCAGACTGCTGTAAAACCCAGCATCTAATTGATGGTGAGTGCTAAACTGTGCTTTTCCAGGGGTCATACCGTGAAACATTTCTAGAGATAAGCTTTTATTGTGGTTTAAATTCAACAGTATTCCTGGTCCTTATGCAGATACCCAGATTAGTGTGGTTTCTCTACCAGTCCTGAGCTGGAGTCAGAGGTCATCCCACACATTCTCTTTTGCAGATCCCCAGGCTTTTTTTTCTTGACGTCTGGATGAAAGTGAGTGGCTTGCTATGTACCTCTGAGCTCCATAACTCCAGGAGCAGGGCAGTTGCTTTCTATATGTTTTTCTTGGTGGAGTTTGGGGGGGGGGGGTTGGGTGGTTTCTTTGGTTTTTTTGGTTGGTTAATTGTTTGGGTGTTTTTTTTTTTTTTGTTTTTTTTTTTTTGTTTTTTTTTTTGGTTTGTTTTTTTTTTTAATGTTTTTTAATGTTTTGGTTTGGGTTTTTTTGCTTGTGATTTGGTTTTCTTTTTCCATTTTTTACCAGCAGACAGGTTCCAGGCTAAGGCTTTAGCTTGCTGGTTCTGTTCACATGCTTCTCTGAGTGTCTCTAGGGAAGGACAGTTACTTTCCATGTTCCCAGGAAGGGGCTCTCCATCTTCTTACTGTGGATGCCAGACTATATAAAATGCCTACTGCTGGTAGTTATCTCCTGATGATCTCCTGGCTGAGGGTGAGGTCCCGACATGGTGCTTTTTGGTGTGTTGGGTTTTTTCTCATTGAAACAAGTGCAATGTTCTGTCAGAGTTTGCTGGTGGTGTTTGTAAAATAATGAGAAGATGAGGGAATGAAAGCTTTTACTAACAAGTAGGGCATACCCAGAATTTCTTGCTTCTTGGAGTCGTATTTGACAACCCAGTTTGCCCAAGGTTTAGTCAGAATTCCAGGGTTTTTCCTTGTTGGATTTAGATGGGATTGTCTTTCGGACTCAGGTGGGGCTGTCAAAGGATTTGTTTCCCAGGTGCACGGAGAGTGGACCAGAGAGTGGTCCTGTCAACTCCTTTCTGATTTTGCATGCACAGGCTGTTCCTGCTGCATTCTCCTTCAGCAGTGCTCCATTC